>NW_027459411.1:0-347312 GCF_050624435.1 Tenrec ecaudatus | reverse complement strand
ACTATGTAGATTAACTAGTGGCACTTGGACTATCTGCGTTAACAAGTGGGCCCTTGGACTATATAGATTCCCTAGCTGGCATTTAGACTACATAGTTAACCTAGCGGGTACTTAGATTTTGTAGGTTACCTAGCGGGCACTTGGACTATCTAGGTTACCTAGCTGGCACTTGAATTATCTACGTTACCTAGTGGGTTCTTGGAGTATGTAGGTTACCTAGCGGGCTGTTGGACTATCTAGGTTACCAAGCGGGCACTTGGACTATCTAGGTTAACTAACGGGCACTTGAATTATGTAGGTTCCCTAGCGGGCCCTTGGACTATGTAAGTTCTCTTGCGGGCACTTGGACTATGTGGGTTTCCTGACGGGCATTTGGACTATCTAGGTTACCTAACGGGCACTTGGACTATGTAGGTTCCCTAGCGGGCCCTTGGACTATCTAGGTTTACTAGCGGGCACTTGGACTATCTAGGTTAACTAGCAGGCACTTGGACTATGTAGTTTCCCTAGTGGGCATTTGGATTATTTAGGTTACCTAGTTGCACTTGGACTATGTATGTTACCTAGCGGGCACTTGGACTATGTAGGTTAACTAGAAGGCAGTTGGACTATCAAGGTTATCTAGCGGGCCC
Organism: Tenrec ecaudatus; assembly: GCF_050624435.1. Classification (NCBI taxonomy): domain Eukaryota; kingdom Metazoa; phylum Chordata; class Mammalia; order Afrosoricida; family Tenrecidae; genus Tenrec; species Tenrec ecaudatus. Next base: position 346,680 of record NW_027459411.1, on the reverse strand, counting down.
TTGGACTATGTAGGTTACCAGCGGGCACTTGGTCTATTTAGGTTAAGGAATGTGCACTTGGACTATGTAGGTAACCTAGCGGGCACTTGGACTGTCTAGGTTACCTAGCAGGCACTTGGCCTATCTACGTTAATGAACAGGCACTTGGACTATGTAGGTTAACTAGAGGACACTTCGACTATCTAGGTTAGCTAACGGGCAATTGGACTATCTAGGTTACCTACCGGGCACTTGGACTATGTAGGTTCCCTAGCGGGCACTTGGACTATTTAGGTTACCTAGAAGGCAATTTGACTATCTAGGTTAACTAGCGGTCACATTGACTATCTAGGTTAGCAAATGGGCACTTGGACTAAGTACGTCCCCTAGTGGGCACTTGGACACTCTAGGTTAACTAATGGGCACTAGGACTATCTAGGTTAACTAGAGGGCACTTGGACTATGTAAGTCAACTAGCGGGTCCTTGGACTAACTAGGTTAGCTAACTGGCACTTGGACTATGTAGGTTAACTAGCAGACACTTGCAAGATCTATGTTAACTAGTGGGCTCTTGCACTATGTAGGTTAACTAGTGGGCCCATTGACTATGTTGGTTACCTAGCGGGCACTTGGATTATGTAGGATTCCTATCGGACATTTGGACTACTTAGGTTACCTAGCGGGCACTTGGACTATCTAGGTTAACTAGCAGACACTTGGACTATCTAGGTCAACTAGCGGGCCCTTGTACTATGTAGGTTAACTAGCGAGCACTTGGAGTATCTAGGTTAACTAGCGGACCTTGGACTACTTAGGTTAACTAGCGAGCCCTTGGACTATGTTGGTTAACTAGCGGGCACTTGGACGATCTAGGTTAACTAGAGGGCACTTGGACTATCTAGGTTAACTAGTTGCACTTGGACTATCTAGATTAGCTAACGGGCACTTGGACTAAGTACGTCCCCTAGTGGGCACTTGGACACTCTAGGTTAACTAACGGGCACTAGGACTGTCTAGGTTAACTAGCGAGCACTTGGACTATGTAGGATCCCTATCGGACATTTGTACTACTTAGGTTCACTAGCGAGCACTTTGACTATCTAGGTTAACTAGCGGGAACTTGGACTATCTAGGTCAACTAGCGGGCCCTTGTACTATGTAGGTTAACTAGTGGGCCCTTGGACTATGTTGGTTAACTAGCGGGCACTTGGACGATCTAGGTTAACTAGAGGGCACTTGGACTATCTAGGTTAACTAACGGGAACTAGGACTATCTATGTTAACTAGCGGGCACTTGGATGGTCAATGTTAACTAGCGGGCACTTGGACTATCTAGGTTAGCTAATGGGCACTTGGACTAAGTATGTCCCCTAGTGGGCACTTGGACACTCTAGGTTAACTAACGGGCACTAGGACTATCTAGGTTAACTAGCGGGCACTTGGACTATGTAGGATCCCTATCGGACATTTGTACTACTTAGGTTAACTAGCGGGCACTTTGACTATCTAGGTTAACTAGTGGGAACTTGGACTATCTAGGTCAACTAGCAGGCCCTTGTACTATGTAGGTTAACTAGGGGGCACTTGGACTATCTAGGTTAACTAATGGACCTTGGACTATGTAGGTTAACTAGCGCGCACTTGGACTATGTATGTCCCCTAGTGGGCACTTGGACTATCTAGGTTAACTAACGGGAACTAGGACTATCTAGGTTAACTAGCGGGCACTTGGACTATCTAGGTTACCTAGCAGGCACTTGGATTATGAAGGATCCCTAGCGGGCACTTGAACTATCTAGGTTACCTAGCGGGCAGGTGGACTATCTAGGTTACCTAGCGGGCAGGTGGACTATGTAGGTTAACTAGCGGACACTTGCACGATCTAGGGTAACTAGCGGGCCCTTGCACTATGTAGGTTAACTAGCGGGCCCTGGATTATGTAGGTTTACTAGCAGGCACTTGGACTATCTAGGTTAACTAGCGTGCACTTGGACTATGTATTTTCCCTAGCGGGCATTTGGACTATTAAAGTTGCCAAGCGGGAACTTGGACTATGTAGGTTACCTAGCGGGCACTTGGACTATCTAGGTTAACTAGCAGGCAATTTGACTATCTAGGTTAACTAACGGGCACTTGGACTATGTAGGTTGCCTAGAGGGCACTTGTAAGTTCCCTAGCGGGCACTTGTATTATGTAGGTTCCCTATCAGGCACTTGGATTATGTAGGTTCCCTCTCGGGCACTTGGACTATGTAGGTTAACTAGCGGGCATTTGGACTGTCCAAGTAACCTAGCGGGCACTTGGACTATCTAGGTTAACGAACAGGCACTTGGACTATGTAGGCAAGCTAGCGGGCACTTGGACTGTCTAGGTTACCTAGCGGGCACTTTGACTATCTAGGTTAACGAACGGGCACTTGGACTATGTAGGTTACCTAGCGGGCACTTGGACTATGTAGGATCACTATCGGACATTTGGACTACTTAGGTTAACTAGCGGCCATTTTGACTATGTAGGTTAATTAGCGGGCACTTGGACTATCAAGGTTTCCTACCCGGCACTTGGACTATCTACGTCAACTAACGGGCACTTGGACTTTGTAGTTTCCCTAGCGGGCATTTGGATTATTTAGGTTACCTAGTGGGCACTTGGACTATGTAGGTTACCTAGCGGGCACTTGGACAATGTGGTTAACTAGAAGGCACTTGGACTATCAAAGTTACCTAGTGGGCCCTTGGACTATGTAGGTTACCAGCGGGCACTTGGACTATTAGGTTAACGAACGTGCACTTGGACTATGTAGGTAACCTAGCGGGCACTTGGACTATTTAGGTTACCTAGCAGGCACTTTGACTATCTAGGTTAACTAACGGGCCCTTGGACTATGTAGGTTGCCTAGCGAGCACTTGGACTATGTAGGTTCCCAGCGGGCACTTGGACTATGTAGGTTCCCTATAGTGTACTTGGACTGTCTAGGTTAACTAGCGGGTAATTGGACTGTCTAGGTTACCTAGTGGGCACTTGGACTATTTAGTTTACCTAGCAGGCACTTGGACTATGTAGGTTAACTAGCGGGCATTTGGACTATCTAGGTTACCTAGCGGGCACTTGGACTATGTAGGTAACATAATGTTCACTTGGACTGTCTAGGTTACCTAGCAGGGACTTGGACTATGTAGGTTAACTAGCGGGCACTTGGACTATGTAGGATCCCTATCGGACATTTGTACTACTTAGGTTAACTAGCGGGCACTTTGACTATCTAGGTTAACTAGCGGGAACTTGGACTATCAAGGTCAACTAGCGGGCCCTTGTACTATGTAGATTAACTAGCTGGCACTTGGACTATCTAGGTTAACTAGTGGACCTTGGACTATGTGGGTTAACTAGCGGGCACTTGCACTATGTACGTCCCCTAGTGGGCACTTGGACTATCTTGGTTAACTAACGGGAACTAGGACTATCTAGGTTAACTAGCGGGCACTTGGACTACCTAGGTTACCTAGCAGGCACTTGGATTATGAAGGAACCCTAGCGGGCACTTGGACTATCTAGGTTACATAGCGGGCACGTGGACTATGTAGGTTAACTAGCCGGCCATTGCACTATGTAGGTTAACTAGCGGGCCCATGGATTATGTAGGTTTACTAGCAGGCACTTGGACTATCTAGGTTAACTAGCGGGCACTTGGACTATGTAGTTTCCCTAGCAGGCATTTGGACTATTAAGGTTACCAAGTGGGAACTTGGACTATCTAGTTTAACTAGCAGGCACTTTGACTATCTAGGTTAACTAATGGGCACTTGGACTATGTAGGTTGCCTAGCGGGCACTTGGACTATGTAGGTTGCCTAGCGGGCACATGGACTATGTAGGTTCCCTAGCGGGCACTTGGATTATGTAGGTTCCCTATCAGGCACTTCGATTATGTAGGTTCCCTATCGGGCACGTGGACTATGTAGGTTATCTAGCGGGCACTTCGACTGTCTAGGTAACCTAGCGGGCACTTGGACTATCAAGGTTAACGAACGGGCACTTGGACTATTTAAGTTACCTAGCGGGCACTTGGACTATGTAGGATCCCTATCAGACATTTGTACTACTTAGGTTATCTAGCGGGCAATTTGACTATGTAGGTTAAAAAGCGGGCACTTGGGCTATCTAGGTTTCCTAGCAGGCACTTGGACTATGTTCGTCCCCTAGTGGGCAATTGGACTATCTAGGTTAACTAACGGGCACTAGGACTATCTAGGTTAACTAGCGAGCACTTGGACTATCTAGGTTACCTAGCTGGCACTTGGACTTCTAGGTTAATGAACGGGCACTTGGACTATGTAGGTTGCTTAGCGGGCACTTGGACTATCTAGGTTAGGTAACGGGCACTTTGAGTATCTAGGTTACCTAGCGGGAACTTGGACAATATAAGTTACCTAGCGGGCACTTGGACTATCTAGGTTACCTAACGGGAACTTTGACTCTCTAGGTTACATAGTGGGCACTTTGACTATGTAGGTTAACTAGCAAGCACTTGGACTCTAGGTTACCTTTCGGGCACGTGGACTATCTAGGTTACCTAGTGGTCCCTTGGACTATGTAGATTTCCTAGCGGGCACTTGGACTATCTAGGTTAACGAACGGGCACTTGTAATATGTAGGTAACCTAGCGGGCACTTGGACAATCTAGGTTACCTAGTGGGCACTTGTACTATCTAGGTTAACGAACGGGCACTTGGACTATGTAGGTTACCTAGCGGGCACTTGGACTATGTAGGATTCCTATCGGACATTTGGACTACTTAGGTTACCTAGCGGGCACTTGGACTATCTAGGTTAACTAGCGGACACTTGGACTATCTAGGTCAACTACCGGGCCCTTGTCCTATGTAGGTTAACTAGCGAGCACTTGGAGTATCTAGGTTAACTAGCGGACCTTGGACTACTTAGGTTAACTAGCGGGCCCTTGGACTATGTTGGTTAACTAGAGGGCACTTGGACTATCTAGGTTAACTAGCGTTCACTTGGACTATCTAGGTTAAGTAGCGGGCACTTGGATGGTCAATGTTAACTAGCGGGCACTTGGACTATCTAGGTTAGCTAACGGGCACTTGGACTAAGTACGTCCCCTAGTGGGCACTTGGACACTCTAGGTTAACTAACGGGCACTAGGACTATCTAGGTTAACTAGCGGGCACTTGGACTATGTAAGTCAACTAGCGAGCCCTTGGACTAACTAGGTTAGCTAACTGGCACTTGGACTATGTAGGTTAACTAGCAGACACTTGCACGATCTATGTTAACTAGCGGGCTCTTGCACTATGTAGGTTAACTAGTGGGCCCATTGACTATGTTGGTTAACTAGCGGGCACTTGGACGATGTAGGTTAACTAGTGGGCACTTGGACTATGTAGGTTCCCTAGCGGGCATTTGGACTATATAGATAACCTAGCGGGTACTTAGACTTTGTAGGTTACCTAGCGGGCCCTTGGACTATGTAGGTTAACTAGTGGGCCCTTGGACTACTTAGGTTAACTAGCGGGCCCTTGGACGATCTAGGTAAACTAGCGGGTACTTGGACTATGTAGGTTAACTAGCGGGCCCTTGGACTATGTAGATTAACTAGCGGCACTTGGACTGTCTGCGTTAACAAGTGGGCCCTTGGACTATATAGATTCCCTAGCTGGCATTTAGACTACATAGTTAACCTAGCGGGTACTTAGATTTTGTAGGTTACCTAGCGGGCACTTGGACTATCTAGGTTACCTAGTTGGCACTTGAATTATCTACGTTACCTAGTGGGTTCTTGGAGTATGTAGGTTACCTAGCGGGCTGTTGGACTATCTAGGTTACCAAGCGGGCACTTGGACTATCTAGGTTAACTAACGGGCACTTGAATTATGTAGGTTCCCTAGCGGGCCCTTGGACTATGTAAGTTCTCTTGCGGGCACTTGGACTATGTGGGTTTCCTGACGGGCATTTGGACTATCTAGGTTACGTAACGGGCACTTGGACTATGTAGGTTCCCTTGCGGGCCCTTGGACTATCTAGGTTTACTAGCGGGCACTTGGACTATCTAGGTTAACTATCAGGCACGTGGACTATGTAGTTTCCCTAGTGGGCATTTGGATTATTTAGGTTACCTAGTTGCACTTGGACTATGTATGTTACCTAGCGGGCACTTGGACTATGTAGGTTAACTAGAAGGCACTTGGACTATCAAGGTTATCTAGCGGGCCCTTGGACTATGTAGGTTACCAGCGGGCACTTGGACTATTTAGGTTAAGGAATGTGCACTTGGACTATGTAGGTAACCTAGCGGGCACTTGGACTGTCTAGGTTACCTAGCAGGCACTTGGCCTATCTACGTTAATGAACAGGCACTTGGACTATGTAGGTTAACTAGAGGACACTTCGACTATCTAGGTTAGCTAACGGGCAATTGGACTATCTAGGTTACCTAGCGGGCACTTGGACTATGTAGGTTCCCTAGCGGGCACTTGGACTATTTAGGTTACCTAGAAGGCAATTTGACTATCTAGGTTAACTAGCGGGCACTTTGACTATCTAGGTTAGCTAACGGTCACTTGGACTAAGTACGTCCCTTAGTGGGCACTTGGACACTCTTGGTTAACTAACGGGCACTAGGACTATCTAGGTTAACTAGCGGGCACTTGGACTATGTAAGTCAACTAGCGGGTCCTTGGACTAACTAGGTTAGCTAACTGGCACTTGGACTATGTAGGTTAACTAGCAGACACTTGCAAGATCTATGTTAACTAGCGGGTTCTTGCACTATGTAGGTTAACTAGTGGGCCCATTGACTATGTTGGTTACCTAGCGGGCACTTGGATTATGTAGGATTCCTATCGGACATTTGGACTACTTAGGTTACCTAGCGGGCACTTGGACTATCTAGGTTAACTAGCAGACACTTGGACTATCTAGGTCAACTAGCGGGCCCTTGTACTATGTAGGTTACCTAGCGAGCACTTGGAGTATCTAGGTTAACTAGCGGACCTTGGACTACTTAGGTTAACTAGCGAGCCCTTGGACTATGTTGGTTAACTAGCGGGCACTTGGACGATCTAGGTTAACTAGAGGGCACTTGGACTATCTAGGTTAACTAGCGTGCACTTGGACTATCTAGGTTAGCTAACGGGCACTTGGACTAAGTACGTCCCTAGTGGGCACTTGGACACTCTAGGTTAACTAACGGGCACTAGGACTGTCTAGGTTAACTAGCGAGCACTTGGATTATGTATGATCCCTATCGGACATTTGTACTTCTTAGGTTAACTAGCGGGCACTTTGACTATCTAGGTTAACTAGCGGGAACTTGGACTATCTAGGTCAACTAGCGGGCCCTTGTACTATGTAGGTTAACTAGCGGGCACTTGGACTATCTAGGTTAACTAGTGGACCTTGGACTATGTAGATTAACTAGCAGGCACTTGGACTATCTAGGTTACCTAGCAGGCACTTGGATTATGAAGGATCCCTAGCGGGCACTTGGACTATCTAGGTTACCTAGCGGGCACTTGGACTATCTAGGTTAACTAGCGGACACTTGCACGATCTAGGTTAACTAGCGGGCCCTTGCACTATGTAGGTTAAGTAGCGGGCCCATGGATTATGTAGGTTTACTAGCAGGCACTTGGACTATCTAGGTTAACTAGCGTGCACTTGGACTGTGTATTTTCCCTAGCGGGCATTTGGACTATTAAGGTTGCCAAGCGGGAACTTGGACTATGTATGTTACCTAGCGGGCACTTGGACTATCTAGGTTAACTAGCAGGCAATTTGACTATCTAGGTTAACTAACGGGCACTTGGACTATGTAGGTTGCCTAGCGGGCACTTGGATTATGTAGGTTCCCTAGCGGGCACTTGGATTATATAGGTTCCCTATCAGGCACTTGGATTATGTAGGTTCCATATCGGGCACTTGCACTATTTAGGTTAACTAGCGGGCACTTGGACTGTCTAGGTAACCCAGCGGGCACTTGGTCTATCTAGGATAATGAACGGGCACTTGGACTATGTAGGTAAGCTAGCGGGCACTTGGACTGTCTAGGTTACCTAGCGGGCACTTTGACTATCTAGGTTAACGAATGGGCACTTGGACTATGTAGGTTACCTAGCGGGCACTTGAACTATGTAGGATCCCTATCAGACATTTGTACTACTTAGGTTAACTAGCGGCCAATTTGACTATGTAGGTTAACTAGCGGGCACTTGGACTATCAAGGTTTCCTAGCTGGCACTTGGACTATCTATGTCAACTAACGGGCACTTGGACTATGTAGTTTCCCTAGCGGGCATTTGGATTATTTAGGTTACCTAGTGGGCACTTGGACTATGTAGGTTACCTAGCGGGCACATGGACTATGTAGGTTAACTAGAAGGCACTTGGACTTTTAAGGTTACCTAGCGGGCCCTTGAACTATGTAGGTTACCAGCGGGCACTTGGACTATCTAAGTTAACGAACGTGCACTTGGACTATGTAGGTAACCTAGCGGGCACTTGGACTATTTAGGTTACCTAGCAGGCACTTTGACTATCTAGGTTAACTAACATGCACTTGGACTATGTAGGTTGCCTAGCGAGCACTTGGACTATGTACGTCCCCTAGCGGACACTTGGACTATCTAGGTTAACTAGAGGGCCCTTGGACTATATAGGTTAACTATCGGGCACTTGGATTATCTAGGTTAACTAGCGGGCACTTGGACGATCTAGGTTAACTAGCGGGCACTTGGACTATCTAGGTTAACTAGCGGGCACTTGGACTATCTAGATTAACTAGCGGGCCCTTGGACTATCTAGGTTTACTAGCGGGCACTTAGACTTTCTAGGTTAACTAGCGGGCACTTGTACTATGTAGTTTCCCTAGTGGGCATTTGGATTATTTAGGTTACCTAGTGGGCACTTGGACTATATAGGTTACCTAGCGGGCACTTGGACTATGTAGGTTAACTAGAAGGCACTTGGACTATCAAGGTTACCTAGCGGGCCCTTGAACTATGTAGGTTACCAGCGGGCACTTGGACTATCTAGGTTAACGAACGTGCACTTGGACTATGTAGGTAATCTAGCGGGCACTTGGATTGTCTAGGTTACCTAGCGGGCACTTGGCCTATCTAGGTTAACGAACGGGCACTTGGACTATGTAGGTTACCTAGCGGGCACTTGGACTATGTAGGATCCCTATCGGACATTTGGACTACTTAGGTTACCTAGCGGGCACTTGGACTATCTAGGTTAACGAACGGGCACTTGGACTATGTAGGTTAACTAGCGGACACTTCGACTATCTAGGTTAGCTCACGGGAAATTGGACTAACTAGGTTACCTTGCGGGCACTTGGACTATGTAGGTTCCCTAGCGGGCACTTGGACTATTTAGGTTACCTAGCAGGCACTTTGACTATCTAGGTTAACTAACGGGCACTTGGACTATGTAGGTTGCCTAGCGAGCAATTGGACTATGTAGGTTCCCAGCGGGCACTTGGACTATGTAGTTTCCCTATCGGGTACTTGGACTGTCTAGGTTAACTAGCGGGCACTTGGACTATCTAGGTTACCTAGCAGGCACTTGGATTATGAAGGACCCCTAGCGGGCACTTGGACTATCTAGGTTACCTAGCGGGCACGTGGACTATGTAGGTTAACTAGCCGGCCAATTCATTATGTAGGTTAACTAGAGGGCCCATGGATTATGTAGGTTTACTAGCAGGCACTTGGACTATCTAGGTTAACTAGCGGGCACTTGGACTAAGTAGTTTCCCTAGCAGGCATTTGGACTATTAAGGTTACCAAGCGGTAACTTGGACTATGTAGGTTACCTAGGGGGCACTTGGACTATCTAGGTTAACTAGCAGGCAATTTGACTATCTAGGTTAACTAACGGGCACTTGGACTATGTAGGTTGCCTAGCGGGAACTTGGATTATGTAGGTTCCTTAGCAGGCACTTGGATTATGTTGGTTCCCTATCAGGCACTGGGATTATGTAGGTTCCCTATCGGGCACTTGGACTATTTAGGTTAACTAGTGGGCACTTGGATTGTCTAGGTAACCTAGCGGGCACTTGGACTATCTAGGTTAACGAACGGGCACTTGGACTATTTAGGTAAGCTAGCGGGCACTTGGACTGTCTAGGTTACCTAGCGGGCACTTTGACTATCTAGGTTAACGAATGGGCACTTGGACTATGTAGGTTACCTAGCGGGCACTTGGACTATGTAGGATCCCTATCAGACATTTGTACTACTTAGGTTAACTAGCGGCCAATTTGACTATGTAGGTTAACGAGCGGGCACTTGGACTATCTACGTCAACTAACGGGCACTTGGACTATGTAGTTTCCCTAGCGGGCATTTGGATTATTTAGGTTACCTAGTGGGCACTTGGATTATGTAGGTTAACTAGCGGGCACTTGGACAATGTAGGTTAACTAGAAGGCACTTGGACTATCAAGGTTACCTAGTGGGCCCTTGGACTATGTAGGTTACCAGCGGGCACTTGGATTATCTAGATTAACGAACGTGCACTTGGGTATGTAGGTAACCTAGCGGGCACTTGGACTATTTAGGTAGCCTAGCAGGCACTTTGACTATCTAGGTTAATTAACGGGCACTTGGACTATGTAGGTTGCCTAGCGAGCACTTGGACTATGTACGTCCCCTAGCGGGCACTTGGACTATCTAGGTTAACTAGAGGGCCATTGGACTATGTAGGTTAACTATCGGGCACTAGGATTATCTAGGTTAACTAGCGGGCACTTGGACGATCTAGGTTAACTAGCGGGCACTTGGACTATCTAGGTTAACTAGCGGGCACTTGGACTATCTAGATTAACTAGCGGGCCCTTGGACTATCTAGGTTTACTAGCAGGCACTTGGACTTTCTAGGTTACCTAGTGGGCACTTGGACTATGTAGGTTACCTAGCGGGCACTTGGACTATGTAGGTTAACTAGAAGGCACTTGCACTATCAAGGTTGCCTAGCGGGCCCTTGAACTATGTAGGTTACCAGCGGGCACTTGGACTATCCAGGTTAACGAACGTGCACGTGGACTATGTAGGTTAACTAGCCGGCCAATTCACTATGTAGGTTAACTAGCGGGCCCATGGATTATGTAGGTTTACTAGCAGGCACTTGGACTATCTAGGTTAACTAGCGGGCTCTTGGACTATGCAGTTTCCCTAGCAGGCATTTGGACTATTAAGGTTACCAAGCGGGAACTTGGACTATATAGGTTACCTAGCGGGCACTTGGACTATCTAGGTTAACTAGCAGGCAATTTGACTATCTAGGTTAACTAACGGGCACTTGGACTATGTAGGTTGCCTAGCGGGAACTTGCATTATGTAGGTTCCCTAGCGGGCACTTGGATTATGTAGGTTCCCTATCGGGCACTTGGACTATGTAGGTTAACTAGCGGGCACTTGGACTGTCTAGGTAACCTAGCGGGCACTTGGACTATCTAGGTTAACGAACGGGCACTTGGACTATTTAGGTAAGCTAGCGGGCACTTGGACTGTCTAGGTTACCTAGCGGGCACTTTGACTATCTAGGTTAACGAATGTGCACTTGGACTATGTAGGTTACCTAGCGGGCACTTGGACTATGTAGGATCCCTATCAGACATTTGTACTACTTAGGTTAACTAGCGGCCAATTTGACTATGTAGGTTAACTAGCGGGCACTTGGACTATCAAGGTTTCCTAGCCGGCACTTTGACTATTTACGTCAACTAACGGGCACTTGGACTATGTAGTTTCCCTAGCGGGCATTTGGATTATTTAGGTTACCTAGTGGGCACTTGGATTATGTAGGTTACCTAGCGGGCACTTGGACAATGTAGGTTAACTAGAAGGCACTTGGACTATCAAGGTTACCTAGTGGGCCCTTGGACTATATAGGTTACCAGCGGGCACTTGGACTATCTAGGTTAACGAACGTGCACTTGGACTATGTAAGTAACCTAGCGGGCACTTGGACTATTTAGGTTACCTAGCAGGCACTTTGACTATCTAGGTTAACAAACGGGCACTTGGACTATGTACGTCCCCTAGTGGGCACTTGGACTATCTAGGTTAACTAACGGGAACTAGGACTATCTAGGTTAACTAGCGGCACTTGGACTATCTAGGTTACCTTGCAGGCACTTGGATTATGAAGGATCCCTAGCGGGCACGTGGACTATCTAGGTTACCTAGCGGGTACGTGGACTATGTAGGTTAACTAGCCGGCCCTTGCACTATGTAGGTTAACTAGCGGGCCCATGGATTATGTAGGTTTACTAGCAGGCACTTGGACTATCTAGGTTAACTAGCGGGCACTTGGACTATGTAGTTTCCCTAGCAGGCATTTGGACTATTAAGGTTACCAAGCGGCAACTTGGACTATGTAGGTTACCTAGCGGGCACTTTGACTATCTAGTTAAACTAGCAGGCACTTTGACTATCTAGGTTAACTAACGGGTACTTGGACTATGTAGGTTGCCTAGCGGGCACTTTGACTATCTAGGTTAACTAAAGGGCACTTGGACTATGTAGGTTGCCTAGCGAGCACTTGGACTATGTACGTCCCCTAGCGGACACTTGGACTATCTAGGTTAACAGGAGGGCCATTGGACTATGTAGGTTAACTATCGGGCACTTGGATTATCTAGGTTAACTAGCGGGCACTTGGACGATCTAGGTTAACTAGCGGGCACTTGGACTATCTAGGTTAACTAGCGGGCACTTGGACTATCTAGATTAACTAGCGGGCCCTTGGACTATCTAGGTTTACTAGCGGGCACTTAGACTTTCTAGGTTAACTAGCGGGCACTTGGACTATGTAGTTTCCCTAGCGGGCATTTGGATTATTTAGGTTACCTAGTGGGCACTTGGACTATATAGGTTACCTAGCGGGCACTTGGACTATGTAGGTTAACTAGAAGGCACTTGGACTATCAAGGTTACCTAGCGGGCCCTTGAACTATGTAGGTTACCAGCGGGCACTTGGACTATCTAGGTTAACGAACGTGCACTTGGACTATGTAGGTAATCTAGCGGGCACTTGGATTGTCTAGGTTACCTAGCGGGCACTTGGCCTATCTAGGTTAACGAACGGGCACTTGGACTATGTAGGTTACCTAGCGGGCACTTGGACTATGTAGGATCCCTATCGGACATTTGGACTACTTAGGTTACCTAGCGGGCACTTGGACTATCTAGGTTAACGAACGGGCACTTGGACTATGTAGGTTAACTAGCGGACACTTCGACTATCTAGGTTAGCTCACGGGAAATTGGACTAACTAGGTTACCTTGCGGGCACTTGGACTATGTAGGTTCCCTAGCGGGCACTTGGACTATTTAGGTTACCTAGCAGGCACTTTGACTATCTAGGTTAACTAACGGGCACTTGGACTATGTAGGTTGCCTAGCGAGCAATTGGACTATGTAGGTTCCCAGCGGGCACTTGGACTATGTAGTTTCCCTATCGGGTACTTGGACTGTCTAGGTTAACTAGCGGGCACTTGGACTATCTAGGTTACCTAGCAGGCACTTGGATTATGAAGGACCCCTAGCGGGCACTTGGACTATCTAGGTTACCTAGCGGGCACGTGGACTATGTAGGTTAACTAGCCGGCCAATTCATTATGTAGGTTAACTAGAGGGCCCATGGATTATGTAGGTTTACTAGCAGGCACTTGGACTATCTAGGTTAACTAGCGGGCACTTGGACTAAGTAGTTTCCCTAGCAGGCATTTGGACTATTAAGGTTACCAAGCGGTAACTTGGACTATGTAGGTTACCTAGGGGGCACTTGGACTATCTAGGTTAACTAGCAGGCAATTTGACTATCTAGGTTAACTAACGGGCACTTGGACTATGTAGGTTGCCTAGCGGGAACTTGGATTATGTAGGTTCCTTAGCAGGCACTTGGATTATGTTGGTTCCCTATCAGGCACTGGGATTATGTAGGTTCCCTATCGGGCACTTGGACTATTTAGGTTAACTAGTGGGCACTTGGATTGTCTAGGTAACCTAGCGGGCACTTGGACTATCTAGGTTAACGAACGGGCACTTGGACTATTTAGGTAAGCTAGCGGGCACTTGGACTGTCTAGGTTACCTAGCGGGCACTTTGACTATCTAGGTTAACGAATGGGCACTTGGACTATGTAGGTTACCTAGCGGGCACTTGGACTATGTAGGATCCCTATCAGACATTTGTACTACTTAGGTTAACTAGCGGCCAATTTGACTATGTAGGTTAACTAGCGGGCACTTGGACTATCTACGTCAACTAACGGGCACTTGGACTATGTAGTTTCCCTAGCGGGCATTTGGATTATTTAGGTTACCTAGTGGGCACTTGGATTATGTAGGTTAACTAGCGGGCACTTGGACAATGTAGGTTAACTAGAAGGCACTTGGACTATCAAGGTTACCTAGTGGGCCCTTGGACTATGTAGGTTACCAGCGGGCACTTGGATTATCTAGATTAACGAACGTGCACTTGGGTATGTAGGTAACCAAGTGGCACTTGGACTATTTAGGTAGCCTAGCAGGCACTTTGACTATCTAGGTTAATTAACGGGCACTTGGACTATGTAGGTTGCCTAGCGAGCACTTGGACTATGTACGTCCCCTAGCGGGCACTTGGACTATCTAGGTTAACTAGAGGGCCATTGGACTATGTAGGTTAACTATCGGGCACTAGGATTATCTAGGTTAACTAGCGGGCACTTGGACGATCTAGGTTAACTAGCGGGCACTTGGACTATCTAGGTTAACTAGCGGGCACTTGGACTATCTAGATTAACTAGCGGGCCCTTGGACTATCTAGGTTTACTAGCAGGCACTTGGACTTTCTAGGTTACCTAGTGGGCACTTGGACTATGTAGGTTACCTAGCGGGCACTTGGACTATGTAGGTTAACTAGAAGGCACTTGCACTATCAAGGTTGCCTAGCGGGCCCTTGAACTATGTAGGTTACCAGCGGGCACTTGGACTATCCAGGTTAACGAACGTGCACGTGGACTATGTAGGTTAACTAGCCGGCCAATTCACTATGTAGGTTAACTAGCGGGCCCATGGATTATGTAGGTTTACTAGCAGGCACTTGGACTATCTAGGTTAACTAGCGGGCTCTTGGACTATGCAGTTTCCCTAGCAGGCATTTGGACTATTAAGGTTACCAAGCGGGAACTTGGACTATATAGGTTACCTAGCGGGCACTTGGACTATCTAGGTTAACTAGCAGGCAATTTGACTATCTAGGTTAACTAACGGGCACTTGGACTATGTAGGTTGCCTAGCGGGAACTTGCATTATGTAGGTTCCCTAGCGGGCACTTGGATTATGTAGGTTCCCTATCGGGCACTTGGACTATGTAGGTTAACTAGCGGGCACTTGGACTGTCTAGGTAACCTAGCGGGCACTTGGACTATCTAGGTTAACGAACGGGCACTTGGACTATTTAGGTAAGCTAGCGGGCACTTGGACTGTCTAGGTTACCTAGCGGGCACTTTGACTATCTAGGTTAACGAATGTGCACTTGGACTATGTAGGTTACCTAGCGGGCACTTGGACTATGTAGGATCCCTATCAGACATTTGTACTACTTAGGTTAACTAGCGGCCAATTTGACTATGTAGGTTAACTAGCGGGCACTTGGACTATCAAGGTTTCCTAGCCGGCACTTTGACTATTTACGTCAACTAACGGGCACTTGGACTATGTAGTTTCCCTAGCGGGCATTTGGATTATTTAGGTTACCTAGTGGGCACTTGGATTATGTAGGTTACCTAGCGGGCACTTGGACAATGTAGGTTAACTAGAAGGCACTTGGACTATCAAGGTTACCTAGTGGGCCCTTGGACTATATAGGTTACCAGCGGGCACTTGGACTATCTAGGTTAACGAACGTGCACTTGGACTATGTAAGTAACCTAGCGGGCACTTGGACTATTTAGGTTACCTAGCAGGCACTTTGACTATCTAGGTTAACAAACGGGCACTTGGACTATGTACGTCCCCTAGTGGGCACTTGGACTATCTAGGTTAACTAACGGGAACTAGGACTATCTAGGTTAACTAGCGGCACTTGGACTATCTAGGTTACCTTGCAGGCACTTGGATTATGAAGGATCCCTAGCGGGCACGTGGACTATCTAGGTTACCTAGCGGGTACGTGGACTATGTAGGTTAACTAGCCGGCCCTTGCACTATGTAGGTTAACTAGCGGGCCCATGGATTATGTAGGTTTACTAGCAGGCACTTGGACTATCTAGGTTAACTAGCGGGCACTTGGACTATGTAGTTTCCCTAGCAGGCATTTGGACTATTAAGGTTACCAAGCGGGAACTTGGACTATGTAGGTTACCTAGCGGGCACTTTGACTATCTAGTTAAACTAGCAGGCACTTTGACTATCTAGGTTAACTAACGGGTACTTGGACTATGTAGGTTGCCTAGCGGGCACTTTGACTATCTAGGTTAACTAAAGGGCACTTGGACTATGTAGGTTGCCTAGCGAGCACTTGGACTATGTACGTCCCCTAGCGGACACTTGGACTATCTAGGTTAACAGGAGGGCCATTGGACTATGTAGGTTAACTATCGGGCACTTGGATTATCTAGGTTAACTAGCGGGCACTTGGACGATCTAGGTTAACTAGCGGGCACTTGGACTATCTAGGTTAACTAGCGGGCACTTGGACTATCTAGATTAACTAGCGGGCCCTTGGACTATCTAGGTTTACTAGCGGGCACTTAGACTTTCTAGGTTAACTAGCGGGCACTTGTACTATGTAGTTTCCCTAGTGGGCATTTGGATTATTTAGGTTACCTAGTGGGCACTTGGACTATATAGGTTACCTAGCGGGCACTTGGACTATGTAGGTTAACTAGAAGGCACTTGGACTATCAAGGTTACCTAGCGGGCCCTTGAACTATGTAGGTTACCAGCGGGCACTTGGACTATCTAGGTTAACGAACGTGCACTTGGACTATGTAGGTAATCTAGCGGGCACTTGGATTGTCTAGGTTACCTAGCGGGCACTTGGCCTATCTAGGTTAACGAACGGGCACTTGGACTATGTAGGTTACCTAGCGGGCACTTGGACTATGTAGGATCCCTATCGGACATTTGGACTACTTAGGTTACCTAGCGGGCACTTGGACTATCTAGGTTAACGAACGGGCACTTGGACTATGTAGGTTAACTAGCGGACACTTCGACTATCTAGGTTAGCTCACGGGAAATTGGACTAACTAGGTTACCTTGCGGGCACTTGGACTATGTAGGTTCCCTAGCGGGCACTTGGACTATTTAGGTTACCTAGCAGGCACTTTGACTATCTAGGTTAACTAACGGGCACTTGGACTATGTAGGTTGCCTAGCGAGCAATTGGACTATGTAGGTTCCCAGCGGGCACTTGGACTATGTAGTTTCCCTATCGGGTACTTGGACTGTCTAGGTTAACTAGCGGGCACTTGGACTATCTAGGTTACCTAGCAGGCACTTGGATTATGAAGGACCCCTAGCGGGCACTTGGACTATCTAGGTTACCTAGCGGGCACGTGGACTATGTAGGTTAACTAGCCGGCCAATTCATTATGTAGGTTAACTAGAGGGCCCATGGATTATGTAGGTTTACTAGCAGGCACTTGGACTATCTAGGTTAACTAGCGGGCACTTGGACTAAGTAGTTTCCCTAGCAGGCATTTGGACTATTAAGGTTACCAAGCGGTAACTTGGACTATGTAGGTTACCTAGGGGGCACTTGGACTATCTAGGTTAACTAGCAGGCAATTTGACTATCTAGGTTAACTAACGGGCACTTGGACTATGTAGGTTGCCTAGCGGGAACTTGGATTATGTAGGTTCCTTAGCAGGCACTTGGATTATGTTGGTTCCCTATCAGGCACTGGGATTATGTAGGTTCCCTATCGGGCACTTGGACTATTTAGGTTAACTAGTGGGCACTTGGATTGTCTAGGTAACCTAGCGGGCACTTGGACTATCTAGGTTAACGAACGGGCACTTGGACTATTTAGGTAAGCTAGCGGGCACTTGGACTGTCTAGGTTACCTAGCGGGCACTTTGACTATCTAGGTTAACGAATGGGCACTTGGACTATGTAGGTTACCTAGCGGGCACTTGGACTATGTAGGATCCCTATCAGACATTTGTACTACTTAGGTTAACTAGCGGCCAATTTGACTATGTAGGTTAACTAGCGGGCACTTGGACTATCTACGTCAACTAACGGGCACTTGGACTATGTAGTTTCCCTAGCGGGCATTTGGATTATTTAGGTTACCTAGTGGGCACTTGGATTATGTAGGTTAACTAGCGGGCACTTGGACAATGTAGGTTAACTAGAAGGCACTTGGACTATCAAGGTTACCTAGTGGGCCCTTGGACTATGTAGGTTACCAGCGGGCACTTGGATTATCTAGATTAACGAACGTGCACTTGGGTATGTAGGTAACCTAGCGGGCACTTGGACTATTTAGGTAGCCTAGCAGGCACTTTGACTATCTAGGTTAATTAACGGGCACTTGGACTATGTAGGTTGCCTAGCGAGCACTTGGACTATGTACGTCCCCTAGCGGGCACTTGGACTATCTAGG
The DNA here is from genome assembly GCF_050624435.1 of Tenrec ecaudatus. Taxonomy (NCBI): domain Eukaryota; kingdom Metazoa; phylum Chordata; class Mammalia; order Afrosoricida; family Tenrecidae; genus Tenrec; species Tenrec ecaudatus. The sequence continues at coordinate 328,066 of NW_027459411.1, read as the reverse complement.
TTAACTAGAGGGCCATTGGACTATGTAGGTTAACTATCGGGCACTAGGATTATCTAGGTTAACTAGCGGGCACTTGGACGATCTAGGTTAACTAGCGGGCACTTGGACTATCTAGGTTAACTAGCGGGCACTTGGACTATCTAGATTAACTAGCGGGCCCTTGGACTATCTAGGTTTACTAGCAGGCACTTGGACTTTCTAGGTTACCTAGTGGGCACTTGGACTATGTAGGTTACCTAGCGGGCACTTGGACTATGTAGGTTAACTAGAAGGCACTTGCACTATCAAGGTTGCCTAGCGGGCCCTTGAACTATGTAGGTTACCAGCGGGCACTTGGACTATCCAGGTTAACGAACGTGCACGTGGACTATGTAGGTTAACTAGCCGGCCAATTCACTATGTAGGTTAACTAGCGGGCCCATGGATTATGTAGGTTTACTAGCAGGCACTTGGACTATCTAGGTTAACTAGCGGGCTCTTGGACTATGCAGTTTCCCTAGCAGGCATTTGGACTATTAAGGTTACCAAGCGGGAACTTGGACTATATAGGTTACCTAGCGGGCACTTGGACTATCTAGGTTAACTAGCAGGCAATTTGACTATCTAGGTTAACTAACGGGCACTTGGACTATGTAGGTTGCCTAGCGGGAACTTGCATTATGTAGGTTCCCTAGCGGGCACTTGGATTATGTAGGTTCCCTATCGGGCACTTGGACTATGTAGGTTAACTAGCGGGCACTTGGACTGTCTAGGTAACCTAGCGGGCACTTGGACTATCTAGGTTAACGAACGGGCACTTGGACTATTTAGGTAAGCTAGCGGGCACTTGGACTGTCTAGGTTACCTAGCGGGCACTTTGACTATCTAGGTTAACGAATGTGCACTTGGACTATGTAGGTTACCTAGCGGGCACTTGGACTATGTAGGATCCCTATCAGACATTTGTACTACTTAGGTTAACTAGCGGCCAATTTGACTATGTAGGTTAACTAGCGGGCACTTGGACTATCAAGGTTTCCTAGCCGGCACTTTGACTATTTACGTCAACTAACGGGCACTTGGACTATGTAGTTTCCCTAGCGGGCATTTGGATTATTTAGGTTACCTAGTGGGCACTTGGATTATGTAGGTTACCTAGCGGGCACTTGGACAATGTAGGTTAACTAGAAGGCACTTGGACTATCAAGGTTACCTAGTGGGCCCTTGGACTATATAGGTTACCAGCGGGCACTTGGACTATCTAGGTTAACGAACGTGCACTTGGACTATGTAAGTAACCTAGCGGGCACTTGGACTATTTAGGTTACCTAGCAGGCACTTTGACTATCTAGGTTAACAAACGGGCACTTGGACTATGTACGTCCCCTAGTGGGCACTTGGACTATCTAGGTTAACTAACGGGAACTAGGACTATCTAGGTTAACTAGCGGCACTTGGACTATCTAGGTTACCTTGCAGGCACTTGGATTATGAAGGATCCCTAGCGGGCACGTGGACTATCTAGGTTACCTAGCGGGTACGTGGACTATGTAGGTTAACTAGCCGGCCCTTGCACTATGTAGGTTAACTAGCGGGCCCATGGATTATGTAGGTTTACTAGCAGGCACTTGGACTATCTAGGTTAACTAGCGGGCACTTGGACTATGTAGTTTCCCTAGCAGGCATTTGGACTATTAAGGTTACCAAGCGGCAACTTGGACTATGTAGGTTACCTAGCGGGCACTTTGACTATCTAGTTAAACTAGCAGGCACTTTGACTATCTAGGTTAACTAACGGGTACTTGGACTATGTAGGTTGCCTAGCGGGCACTTTGACTATCTAGGTTAACTAAAGGGCACTTGGACTATGTAGGTTGCCTAGCGAGCACTTGGACTATGTACGTCCCCTAGCGGACACTTGGACTATCTAGGTTAACAGGAGGGCCATTGGACTATGTAGGTTAACTATCGGGCACTTGGATTATCTAGGTTAACTAGCGGGCACTTGGACGATCTAGGTTAACTAGCGGGCACTTGGACTATCTAGGTTAACTAGCGGGCACTTGGACTATCTAGATTAACTAGCGGGCCCTTGGACTATCTAGGTTTACTAGCGGGCACTTAGACTTTCTAGGTTAACTAGCGGGCACTTGGACTATGTAGTTTCCCTAGCGGGCATTTGGATTATTTAGGTTACCTAGTGGGCACTTGGACTATATAGGTTACCTAGCGGGCACTTGGACTATGTAGGTTAACTAGAAGGCACTTGGACTATCAAGGTTACCTAGCGGGCCCTTGAACTATGTAGGTTACCAGCGGGCACTTGGACTATCTAGGTTAACGAACGTGCACTTGGACTATGTAGGTAATCTAGCGGGCACTTGGATTGTCTAGGTTACCTAGCGGGCACTTGGCCTATCTAGGTTAACGAACGGGCACTTGGACTATGTAGGTTACCTAGCGGGCACTTGGACTATGTAGGATCCCTATCGGACATTTGGACTACTTAGGTTACCTAGCGGGCACTTGGACTATCTAGGTTAACGATCGGGCACTTGGACTATGTAGGTTAACTAGCGGACACTTCGACTATCTAGGTTAGCTCACGGGAAATTGGACTAACTAGGTTACCTTGCGGGCACTTGGACTATGTAGGTTCCCTAGCGGGCACTTGGACTATTTAGGTTACCTAGCAGGCACTTTGACTATCTAGGTTAACTAACGGGCACTTGGACTATGTAGGTTGCCTAGCGAGCAATTGGACTATGTAGGTTCCCAGCGGGCACTTGGACTATGTAGTTTCCCTATCGGGTACTTGGACTGTCTAGGTTAACTAGCGGGTAATTGGACTGTCTAGGTTACCTAGTGGGCACTTGGACTATGTAGTTTACCTAGCAGGCACTTGGACTATGTAGGTTAACTAGCGGGCACTTGGACTATCTAGGTTACCTAGCGGGCACTTGGACTATGTAGGTAACATAATGGTCACTTGGACTGTCTAGGTTACCTAGCGGGGACTTGGACTATGTAGGTTAACTAGCGGGCACTTGGACTATGTAGGATCCCTATCGGACATTTGTACTACTTAGGTTAACTAGCGGGCACTTTGACTATCTAGGTTAACTAGCGGGAACTTGGACTATCTAGGTCAACTAGCGGGCCCTTGTACTATGTAGGTTAACTAGCTGGCACTTGGACAATCTAGGTTAACTAGTGGACCTTGGACTATGTAGGTTAACTAGCGGGCACTTGGACTATGTACGTCCCCTAGTGGGCATTTGGACTATCTAGGTTAACTAACGGGAACTAGGACTGTCTAGGTTAACTAGCGGGCACTTGGACTATCTAGGTTACCTAGCAGGCACTTGGATTATGAAGGATCCCTAGCGGGCACTTGGACTATCTAGGTTACCTAGCGGGCACGTGGACTATGTAGGTTAACTAGCCGGCCATTGCACTATGTAGGTTAACTAGCGGGCCCATGGATTATGTAGGTTTGCTAGCAGGCACTTGGACTATGTAGTTTCCCTAGCAGGCATTTGGACTATTAAGGTTACCAAGCGGGAACTTGGACTATCTAGATTAACTAGCAGGCAATTTGACTATCTAGGTTAACTAACGGGCACTTGGACTATGTAGGTTGCCTAGCGGGAACTTGGATTATGTAGGTTCCCTAGTGGGCACTTGGATTATGTAGGTTCCCTATCAGGCACTGGGATTATGTAGGTTCCCTATCGGGCACTTGGACTATGTAGGTTAACTAGCGGGCACTTGGACTGTCTAGGTAACCTAGCGGGCACTTGGACTATCTAGGTTAACGAACGGGCACTTGGACTATGTTGGTAAGCTAGCGGGCACTTGGACTGTCTACGTTACCTAGCGGGCACTTTGACTATCTAGGTTAACGAATGGGCACTTGGACTATGTAGGTTACCTAGCGGGCACTTGGACTATGTAGGAACCCTATCAGACATTTGTACTACTTAGGTTAACTAGCGGCCAATTTGACTATGTAGGTTAAAAAGCGGGCACTTGGGCTATCTAGGTTTCCTAGCAGGCACTTGGACTATCTACGTCAACTAACGGGCACTTGGACTATGTAGTTTCCCTAGCGGGCATTTGGATTATTTAGGTTACCTAGTGGGCACTTGGACTATGTAGGTTACCTAGCGGGCACTTGGACAATGTAGGTTAACTAGAAGGAACTTGGACTATCAAGGTTACCTAGTGGGCCCTTGGACTATGTAGGTTACCAGCGGGCACTTGGACTATCTAGGTCAACGAACGTGCACTTGTACTATGTAGGTAACCTAGCGGGCACTTGGACTATTTAGGTTACCTAGCAGGCACTTTGAATATCTAGGTTAACTAAAGGGCACTTGGACTATGTAGGTTGCCTAGCGAGCACATGGACTATGTACGTCCCCTAGCGGACACTTGGACTATCTAGGTTAACTAGAGGGCCCTTGGACTATGTAGGTTAACTATCAGGCACTTGGATTGTCTAGGTTAACTAGCGGGCACTTGGACGATCTAGGTTAACTAGCGGGCACTTGGACTATCTAGGTTAACTAGCGGGCACTTGGACTATCTAGATTAACTAGCGGGCTCTTGGACTATCTAGGTTTACTAGCGGGCACTTGGACTATCTAGGTTAACTAGCGGGCACTTGGACTATTTAGTTTCCCTAGCGGGCATTTGGATTATTTAGGTTACCTAGTGGGCACTTGGACTATGTAGGTTACCTAGCGGGCACTTGGACTACGTAGGTTAACTAGAAGGCACTTGGACTATCAAGGTTACCTAGCGGGCCCTTGGACTATGTAGGTTACCAGCGGGCACTTGGACTATCTAGGTTAACGAACGTGCACTTGGACTATGTAGGTATCCTAGCGTGCACTTGGTCTGTCTAGGTTACCTAGCGGGCACTTGGCCTATATAGGTTAAGGAACGGGCACTTGGACTATGTAGGTTACCTAGCGGGCACTTGGACTATGTAGGATCCCTATCGGACATTTGGACTACTTAGGTTACCTAGCGGGCACTTGGACTATCTAGGTTAACGAACGGGCACTTGGACTATGTAGGTTAACTAGCGGACACTTCGACTATCTAGGTTACCTAGCGGGCACTTGGACTATGTAGGTTCCCTAGCGGGCACTTGGACTATTTAAGTTACCTAGCAGGCACTTTGACTATCTAAGTTAACTAACCGGCACTTGGACTATGTAGGTTGCCCAGCGAACAATTGGACTATGTAGGTTCCCAGCGGGCACTTGGACTATGTAGGTTCCCTATCGGGTACTTGGGCTGTCTAGGTTAACTAGCGGGTAATTGGACTGTCTAGGTTACCTAGTGGGCACTTGGACTATGTAGTTTACCCAGCAGGCACTTGGACTATGTAGGTTAGCTAGCGGGCATTTGGACTATCTAGGTTACCTAGCGGGCACTTGGACTATGTAGGTAACATAATGTTCACTTGGACTGTCTAGGTTACCTAGCGGGGACTTGGACTATGTAGGTTAACTAGCGGGCACTTGGACTATGTAGGATCCCTATCGGACATTTGTACTACTTAGGTTAACTAGCGGGCACTTTGACTATCTAGGTTAACTAGCGGGAACTTGGACTATCAAGGTCAACTAGCGGGCCCTTGTACTATGTAGATTAACTAGCTGGCACTTGGACTATCTAGGTTAACTAGTGGACCTTGGACTATGTAGGTTAACTAGCGGGCACTTGCACTATGTACGTCCCCTAGTGGGCACTTGGGCTATCTAGGTTAACTAACGGGGACTAGGACTATCTAGGTTAACTAGCGGGCACTTGGACTACCTAGGTTACCTAGCAGGCACTTGGATTATGAAGGAACCCTAGCGGGCACTTAGACTATCTAGGTTACCTAGCAGGCACGTGGACTATGTAGGTTAACTAGCCGGCCATTGCACTATGTAGGTTAACTAGCGGGCCCATGGATTATGTAGGTTTACTAGCAGGCACTTGGACTATCTAGGTTAACTAGTGGGCACTTGGACTATGTAGTTTCCCTAGCAGGCATTTGGACTATTAAGGTTACCAAGCGGGAACTTGGACTATCTAGTTTAACTAGCAGGCACTTTGACTATCTAGGTTAACTAATGGGCACTTGGACTATGTAGGTTGCCTAGCGGGCACTTGGACTATGTAGGTTCCCTAGCGGGCACTTGGATTATGTAGGTTCCCTATCAGGCACTTGAATTATGTAGGTTCCCTATCGGGCCCTTGGACTATGTAGGTTACCAGCGGGCACTTGGACTATCTAGGTTAACGAACGTGCACTTGGACTATGTAGGTAACCTAGCGGGCACTTGGACTGTCTAGGTTACCTAGCGGGCACTTGGCCTATATAGGTTAACGAACGGGCACTTGGACTATGTAGGTTACCTAGCGGGCACTTGGACTATGTAGGATCCCTATCGGACATTTGGACTACTTAGGTTACCTAGCGGACACTTGGACTATCAAGGTTAACGAACGGGCACTTGGACTATGTAGGTTAACTAGCGGACACTTCGACTATCTAGGTTAGCTCACGGGAAATTGGACTATCTAGGTTACCTAGCGGGCACTTGGACTATGTAGGTTCCCTAGCGGGCACATGGACTATTTAAGTTACCTAGCAGGCACTTTGACTATCTAGGTTAACTAACCGGCACTTGGACTATGTAGGTTGCCCAGCGAACAATTGGACTATGTAGGTTCCCTATCGGGTACTTGGACTGTCTAGGTTAACTAGCGGGTAATTGGACTGTCTAGGTTACCTAGTGGGCACTTGAACTATGTAGTTTACCAAGCAGGCACTTGGACTATGTAGGTTAACTAGCGGGCACTTGGACTATCTAGGTTACCTAGCGGGCACATGGACTATGTAGGTAAGATAATGGTCACTTGGACTGTCTAGGTTACCTAGCGGGGACTTGGACTATGTAGGTTAACTAGCGGGCACTTGGACTATGTAGGATCCCTATCGGACATTTGTACTACTTAGGTTAACTAGCGGGCACTTTGACTATCTAGGTTAACTAGCTGGAACTTGGACTATCTAGGTCAACTAGCGGGCCCTTGTACTATGTAGGTTAACTAGCTGGCACTTGGACTATCTAGGTTAACTAGTAGACCTTGGACTATGTAGGTTAACTAGCGGGCACTTGGACTATGTACGTCCCCTAGTGGGCACTTGGACTATCTAGGTTAACTAACGGGAACTAGGACTATCTAGGTTAACTAGCGGCACTTGGACTATCTAGGTTACCTAGCAGGCACTTGGATTATGAAGGATCCCTAGCGGGCACGTGGACTATCTAGGTTACCTAGCGGGTACGTGGACTATGTAGGTTAACTAGCCGGCCCTTGCACTATGTAGGTTAACTAGCGGGCCCATGGATTATGTAGGTTTACTAGCAGGCACTTGGACTATCTAGGTTAACTAGCGGGCACTTGGACTATGTAGTTTCCCTAGCAGGCATTTGGACTATTAAGGTTACCAAGCGGGAACTTGGACTATGTAGGTTACCTAGCGGGCACTTTGACTATCTAGTTAAACTAGCAGGCAATTTGACTATCTAGGTTAACTAACGGGCACTTGGACTATGTAGGTTGCCTAGCGGGCACTTTGACTATCTAGGTTAACTAAAGGGCACTTGGACTATGTAGGTTGCCTAGCGAGCACTTGGACTATGTACGTCCCCTAGCGGACACTTGGACTATCTAGGTTAACAGGAGGGCCATTGGACTATGTAGGTTAACTATCGGGCACTTGGATTATCTAGGTTAACTAGCGGGCACTTGGAGGATTTAGGTTAACTAGCGGGCACTTGGACTATCTAGGTTAACTAGCGGGCACTTGGAGTATCTAGATTAACTAGCTGGCCCTTGGACTATCTAGGTTTACTAGCGGGCACTTAGACTTTCTAGGTTAACTAGCGGGCACTTGGACTATGTAGTTTCCCTAGCGGGCATTTGGATTATTTAGGTTACCTAGTGGGCACTTGGACTATATAGGTTACCTAGCGGGCACTTGGACTATGTAGGTTAACTAGAAGGCACTTGGACTATCAAGGTTACCTAGCGGGCCCTTGAACTATGTAGGTTACCAGCGGGCACTTGGACTATCTAGGTTAACGAACGTGCACTTGGACTATGTAGGTAATCTAGCGGGCACTTGGACTGTCTAGGTTACCTAGCGGGCACTTGGCCTATATAGGTTAACGAACGGGCACTTGGACTATGTAGGTTACCTAGCGGGCACTTGGACTATGTAGGTTCCCTATCGGGTACTTGGACTGTCTAGGTTAACTAGCGGGTAATTGGACTGTCTAGGTTACCTAGTGGGCACTTGAACTATGTAGTTTACCAAGCAGGCACTTGGACTATGTAGGTTAACTAGCGGGCACTTGGACTATCTAGGTTACCTAGCGGGCACATGGACTATGTAGGTAAGATAATGGTCACTTGGACTGTCTAGGTTAACGAACGTGCACTTGGACTATGTAGGTAATCTAGCGGGCACTTGGATTGTCTAGGTTACCTAGCGGGCTTTTGGCCTATCTAGGTTAACGAACGGGCACTTGGACTATGTAGGTTACCTAGCGGGCACTTGGACTATGTAGGATCCCTATCGGACATTTGGACTACTTAGGTTACCTAGCGGGCACTTGGACTATCTAGGTTAACGAACGGGCACTTGGACTATGTAGGTTAACTAGCGGACACTTCGACTATCTAGGTTAGCTCACGGGAAATTGGACTAACTAGGTTACCTTGCGGGCACTTGGACTATGTAGGTTCCCTAGCGGGCACTTGGACTATTTAGGTTACCTAGCAGGCACTTTGACTATCTAGGTTAACTAACGGGCACTTGGACTATGTAGGTTGCCTAGCGAGCAATTGGACTATGTAGGCTCCCAGCGGGCACTTGGACTATGTAGTTTCCCTATCGGGTACTTGGACTGTCTAGGTTAACTAGCGGGTAATTGGACTGTCTAGGTTACCTAGTGGGCACTTGGACTATGTAGTTTACCTAGCAGGCACTTGGACTATGTAGGTTAACTAGCGGGCAGTTGGACTATCTAGGTTACCTAGCGGGCACTTGGACTATGTAGGTAACATAATGGTCACTTGGACTGTCTAGGTTACCTAGCGGGGACTTGGACTATGTAGGTTAACTAGCGGGCACTTGGACTATGTAGGATCCCTATCGGACATTTGTACTACTTAGGTTAACTAGCGGGCACTTTGACTATCTAGGTTAACTAGCGGGAACTTGGACTATCTAGGTCAACTAGCGGGCCCTTGTACTATGTAGGTTAACTAGCTGGCACTTGGACAATCTAGGTTAACTAGTGGACCTTGGACTATGTAGGTTAACTAGCGGGCACTTGGACTATGTACGTCCCCTAGTGGGCATTTGGACTATCTAGGTTAACTAACGGGAACTAGGACTGTCTAGGTTAACTAGCGGGCACTTGGACTATCTAGGTTACCTAGCAGGCACTTGGATTATGAAGGATCCCTAGCGGGCACTTGGACTATCTAGGTTACCTAGCGGGCACGTGGACTATGTAGGTTAACTAGCCGGCCATTGCACTATGTAGGTTAACTAGCGGGCCCATGGATTATGTAGGTTTACTAGCAGGCACTTGGACTATGTAGTTTCCCTAGCAGGCATTTGGACTATTAAGGTTACCAAGCGGGAACTTGGACTATGTAGGTTACCTAGCGGGCACTTGGACTATCTAGGTTAACTAGCAGGCAATTTGACTATCTAGGTTAACTAACGGGCACTTGGACTATGTAGGTTGCCTAGCGGGAACTTGGATTATGTAGGTTCCCTAGTGGGCACTTGGATTATGTAGTTTCCCTATCAGGCACTGGGATTATGTAGGTTCCCTATCGGGCACTTGGACTATGTAGGTTAACTAGCGGGCACTTGGACTGTCTAGGTAACCTAGCGGGCACTTGGACTATCTAGGTTAACGAACGGGCACTTGGACTATGTTGGTAAGCTAGCGGGCACTTGGACTGTCTACGTTACCTAGCGGGCACTTTGACTATCTAGGTTAACGAATGGGCACTTGGACTATGTAGGTTACCTAGCGGGCACTTGGACTATGTAGGAACCCTATCAGACATTTGTACTACTTAGGTTAACTAGCGGCCAATTTGACTATGTAGGTTAAAAAGCGGGCACTTGGGCTATCTAGGTTTCCTAGCAGGCACTTGGACTATCTACGTCAACTAACGGGCACTTGGACTATGTAGTTTCCCTAGCGGGCATTTGGATTATTTAGGTTACCTAGTGGGCACTTGGACTATGTAGGTTACCTAGCGGGCACTTGGACAATGTAGGTTAACTAGAAGGAACTTGGACTATCAAGGTTACCTAGTGGGCCCTTGGACTATGTAGGTTACCAGAGGGCACTTGGACTATCTAGGTTAACGAACGTGCACTTGGACTATGTAGGTAACCTAGCGGGCACTTGGACTATTTAGGTTACCTAGCAGGCACTTTGACTATCTAGGTTAACTAAAGGGCACTTGGACTATGTAGGTTGCCTAGCGAGCACATGGACTATGTACGTCCCCTAGCGGACACTTGGACTATCTAGGTTAACTAGAGGGCCCTTGGACTATGTAGGTTAACTATCAGGCACTTGGATTATCTAGGTTAACTAGCGGGCACTTGGACGATCTAGGTTAACTAGCGGGCACTTGGACTATCTAGGTTAACTAGCGGGCACTTGGACTATCTAGATTAACTAGCGGGCTCTTGGACTATCTAGGTTTACTAGCGGGCACTTGGACTATCTAGGTTAACTAGCGGGCACTTGGACTATTTAGTTTCCCTAGCGGGCATTTGGATTATTTAGGTTACCTAGTGGGCACTTGGACTATGTAGGTTACCTAGCGGGCACTTGGACTACGTAGGTTAACTAGAAGGCACTTGGACTATCAAGGTTACCTAGCGGGCCCTTGGACTATGTAGGTTACCAGCGGGCACTTGGACTATCTAGGTTAACGAACGTGCACTTGGACTATGTAGGTATCCTAGCGTGCACTTGGTCTGTCTAGGTTACCTAGCGGGCACTTGGCCTATATAGGTTAAGGAACGGGCACTTGGACTATGTAGGTTACCTAGCGGGCACTTGGACTATGTAGGATCCCTATCGGACATTTGGACTACTTAGGTTACCTAGCGGGCACTTGGACTATCTAGGTTAACGAACGGGCACTTGGACTATGTAGGTTAACTAGCGGACACTTCGACTATCTAGGTTACCTAGCGGGCACTTGGACTATGTAGGTTCCCTAGCGGGCACTTGGACTATTTAAGTTACCTAGCAGGCACTTTGACTATCTAGGTTAACTAACCGGCACTTGGACTATGTAGGTTGCCCAGCGAACAATTGGACTATGTAGGTTCCCAGCGGGCACTTGGACTATGTAGGTTCCCTATCGGGTACTTGGGCTGTCTAGGTTAACTAGCGGGTAATTGGACTGTCTAGGTTACCTAGTGGGCACTTGGACTATGTAGTATACCTAGCAGGCACTTGGACTATGTAGGTTAACTAGCGGGCATTTGGACTATCTAGGTTACCTAGCGGGCACTTGGACTATGTAGGTAACATAATGTTCACTTGGACTGTCTAGGTTACCTAGCGGGGACTTGGACTATGTAGGTTAACTAGCGGGCACTTGGACTATGTAGGATCCCTATCGGACATTTGTACTACTTAGGTTAACTAGCGGGCACTTTGACTATCTAGGTTAACTAGCTGGAACTTGGACTATCAAGGTCAACTAGCGGGCCCTTGTACTATGTAGATTAACTAGCTGGCACTTGGACTATCTAGGTTAACTAGTGGACCTTGGACTATGTAGGTTAACTAGCGGGCACTTGCACTATGTACGTCCCCTAGTGGGCACTTGGACTATCTAGGTTAACTAACGGGGACTAGGACTATCTAGGTTAACTAGCGGGCACTTGGACTACCTAGGTTACCTAGCAGGCACTTGGATTATGAAGGAACCCTAGCGGGCACTTAGACTATCTAGGTTACCTAGCAGGCACGTGGACTATGTAGGTTAACTAGCCGGCCATTGCACTATGTAGGTTAACTAGCGGGCCCATGGATTATGTAGGTTTACTAGCAGGCACTTGGACTATCTAGGTTAACTAGTGGGCACTTGGACTATGTAGTTTCCCTAGCAGGCATTTGGACTATTAAGGTTACCAAGCGGGAACTTGGACTATCTAGTTTAACTAGCAGGCACTTTGACTATCTAGGTTAACTAATGGGCACTTGGACTATGTAGGTTGCCTAGCGGGCACTTGGACTATGTAGGTTCCCTAGCGGGCACTTGGATTATGTAGGTTCCCTATCAGGCACTTGAATTATGTAGGTTCCCTATCGGGCCCTTGGACTATGTAGGTTACCAGCGGGCACTTGGACTATCTAGGTTAACGAACGTGCACTTGGACTATGTAGGTAACCTAGCGGGCACTTGGACTGTCTAGGTTACCTAGCGGGCACTTGGCCTATATAGGTTAACGAACGGGCACTTGGACTATGTAGGTTACCTAGCGGGCACTTGGACTATGTAGGATCCCTATCGGACATTTGGACTACTTAGGTTACCTAGCGGACACTTGGGCTATCAAGGTTAACGAACGGGCACTTGGACTATGTAGGTTAACTAGCGGACACTTCGACTATCTAGGTTAGCTCACGGGAAATTGGACTATCTAGGTTACCTAGCGGGCACTTGGACTATGTAGGTTCCCTAGCGGGCACATGGACTATTTAAGTTACCTAGCAGGCACTTTGACTATCTAGGTTAACTAACCGGCACTTGGACTATGTAGGTTGCCCAGCGAACAATTGGACTATGTAGGTTCCCAGCGGGCACTTGGACTATGTAGGTTCCCTATCGGGTACTTGGACTGTCTAGGTTAACTAGCGGGTAATTGGACTGTCTAGGTTACCTAGTGGGCACTTGAACTATGTAGTTTACCAAGCAGGCACTTGGACTATGTAGGTTAACTAGCGGGCACTTGGACTATCTAGGTTACCTAGCGGGCACATGGACTATGTAGGTAAGATAATGGTCACTTGGACTGTCTAGGTTACCTAGCGGGGACTTGGACTATGTAGGTTAACTAGCGGGCACTTGGACTATGTAGGATCCCTATCGGACATTTGTACTACTTAGGTTAACTAGCGGGCACTTTGACTATCTAGGTTAACTAGCTGGAACTTGGACTATCTAGGTCAACTAGCGGGCCCTTGTACTATGTAGGTTAACTAGCTGGCACTTGGACTATCTAGGTTAACTAGTAGACCTTGGACTATGTAGGTTAACTAGCGGGCACTTGGACTATGTACGTCCCCTAGTGGGCACTTGGACTATCTAGGTTAACTAACGGGAACTAGGACTATCTAGGTTAACTAGCGGCACTTGGACTATCTAGGTTACCTAGCAGGCACTTGGATTATGAAGGATCCCTAGCGGGCACGTGGACTATCTAGGTTACCTAGCGGGTACGTGGACTATGTAGGTTAACTAGCCGGCCCTTGCACTATGTAGGTTAACTAGCGGGCCCATGGATTATGTAGGTTTACTAGCAGGCACTTGGACTATCTAGGTTAACTAGCGGGCACTTGGACTATGTAGTTTCCCTAGCAGGCATTTGGACTATTAAGGTTACCAAGCGGGAACTTGGACTATGTAGGTTACCTAGCGGGCACTTTGACTATCTAGTTAAACTAGCAGGCAATTTGACTATCTAGGTTAACTAACGGGCACTTGGACTATGTAGGTTGCCTAGCGGGCACTTTGACTATCTAGGTTAACTAAAGGGCACTTGGACTATGTAGGTTGCCTAGCGAGCACTTGGACTATGTACGTCCCCTAGCGGACACTTGGACTATCTAGGTTAACAGGAGGGCCATTGGACTATGTAGGTTAACTATCGGGCACTTGGATTATCTAGGTTAACTAGCGGGCACTTGGACGATCTAGGTTAACTAGCGGGCACTTGGACTATCTAGGTTAACTAGCGGGCACTTGGAGTATCTAGATTAACTTGCGGGCCCTTGGACTATCTAGGTTTACTAGCGGGCACTTAGACTTTCTAGGTTAACTAGCGGGCACTTGGACTATGTAGTTTCCCTAGCGGGCATTTGGATTATTTAGGTTACCTAGTGGGCACTTGGACTATATAGGTTACCTAGCGGGCACTTGGACTATGTAGGTTAACTAGAAGGCACTTGGACTATCAAGGTTACCTAGCGGGCCCTTGAACTATGTAGGTTACCATCGGGCACTTGGACTATCTAGGTTAACGAACGTGCACTTGGACTATGTAGGTAATCTAGCGGGCACTTGGACTGTCTAGGTTACCTAGCGGGCACTTGGCCTATATAGGTTAACGAACGGGCACTTGGACTATGTAGGTTACCTAGCGGGCACTTGGACTATGTAGGATCCCTATCGGACATTTGGACTACTTAGGTTACCTAGCGGGCACTTGGACTATCTAGGTTAACGAACGGGCACTTGGACTATGTAGGTTAACTAGCGGACACTTCGACTATCTAGGTTAGCTCACGGGAAATTGAACTAACTAGGTTCCCTAGCGGGCACATGGACTATTTAGGTTACCTAGCAGGCACTTTGACTATCTAGGTTAACTAACGGGCACTTGGACTATGTAGGTTGCCTAGCGAGCAATTGGACTATGTAGGTTCCCAGCGGGCACTTGGACTATGTAGTTTCCCTATCGGGTACTTGGACTGTCTAGGTTAACTAGCGGGTAATTGGACTGTCTAGGTTACCTAGTGGGCACTTGGACTATGTAGTTTACCTAGCAGGCACTTGGACTATGTAGGTTAACTAGCGGGCACTTGGACTATCTAGGTTACCTAGCGGGCACTTGGACTATGTAGGTAACATAATGGTCACTTGGACTGTCTAGGTTACCTAGCGGGGACTTGGACTATGTAGGTTAACTAGCGGGCACTTGGACTATGTAGGATCCCTATCGGACATTTGTACTACTTAGGTTAACTAGCGGGCACTTTGACTATCTAGGTTAACTAGCGGGAACTTGGACTATCTAGGTCAACTAGCGGGCCCTTGTACTATGTAGGTTAACTAGCTGGCACTTGGACAATCTAGGTTAACTAGTGGACCTTGGACTATGTAGGTTAACTAGCAGGCACTTGGACTATGTACGTCCCCTAGTGGGCATTTGGACTATCTAGGTTAACTAACGGGAACTAGGACTGTCTAGGTTAACTAGCGGGCACTTGGACTATCTAGGTTACCTAGCAGGCACTTGGATTATGAAGGATCCCTAGCGGGCACTTGGACTATCTAGGTTACCTAGCGGGCACGTGGACTATGTAGGTTAACTAGCCGGCCATTGCACTATGTAGGTTAACTAGCGGGCCCATGGATTATGTAGGTTTACTAGCAGGCACTTGGACTATGTAGTTTCCCTAGCAGGCATTTGGACTATTAAGGTTACCAAGCGGGACCTTGGACTATGTAGGTTACCTAGCGGGCACTTGGACTATGTAGTTTCCCTAGCAGGCATTTGGACTATTAAGGTTACCAAGCGGGAACTTGGACTATGTAGGTTACCTAGCGGGCACTTGGACTATCTAGGTTAACTAGCAGGCAATTTGACTATCTAGGTTAACTAACGGGCACTTGGACTATGTAGGTTGCCTAGCGGGAACTTGCATTATGTAGGTTCCCTAGCGGGCACTTGGATTATGTAGGTTCCCTATCCGGCACTTGGACTATGTAGGTTAACTAGCGGGCACTTGGACTGTCTAGGTAACCTAGCGGGCAATTGGACTATCTAGGTTAACGAACGGGCACTTGGACTATTTAGGTAAGCTAGCGGGCACTTGGACTGTCTAGGTTACCTAGCGGGCACTTTGACTATCTAGGTTAACGAATGTGCACTTGGACTATGTAGGTTATCTAGCGGGCACTTGGACTATGTAGGATCCCTATCAGACATTTGTACTACTTAGGTTAACTAGCGGCCAATTTGACTATGTAGGTTAAAAAGCGGGTACTTGGGCTATCTAGGTTTCCTAGCAGGCACTTGGACTATCTACGTCAACTATCGGGCACTTGGACTATGTAGTTTCCCTAGCGGGCATTTGGATTATTTAGGTTACCTAGTGGGCACTTGGACTATGTAGGTTACCTAGCGGGCACTTGGACAATGTAGGTTAACTAGAAGGAACTTGGACTATCAAGGTTACCTAGTGGGCCCTTGGACTATGTAGGTTACCAGCGGGCACTTGGACTATCTAGGTTAACGAACGTGCACTTGGACTATGTAGGTAACCTAGCGGGCACTTGGACTATTTAGGTTACCTAGCAGGCACTTTGACTATCTAGGTTAACTAAAGGGCACTTGGACTATGTAGGTTGCCTAGCGAGCACATGGACTATGTACGTCCCCTAGCGGACACTTGGACTATCTAGGTTAACTAGAGGGCCCTTGGACTATGTAGGTTAACTATCAGGCACTTGGATTATCTAGGTTAACTAGCGGGCACTTGGACGATCTAGGTTAACTAGCGGGCACTTGGACTATCTAGGTTAACTAGCGGGCACTTGGACTATCTAGATTAACTAGCGGGCTCTTGGACTATCTAGGTTTACTAGCGGGCACTTGGACTATCTAGGTTAACTAGCGGGCACTTGGACTATTTAGTTTCCCTAGCGGGCATTTGGATTATTTAGGTTACCTAGTGGGCACTTGGACTATGTAGGTTACCTAGCGGGCACTTGGACTACGTAGGTTAACTAGAAGGCACTTGGACTATCAAGGTTACCTAGCGGGCCCTTGGACTATGTAGGTTACCAGCGGGCACTTGGACTATCTAGGTTAACGAACGTGCACTTGGACTATGTAGGTATCCTAGCGTGCACTTGGTCTGTCTAGCTTACCTAGCGGGCACTTGGCCTATATAGGTTAAGGAACGGGCACTTGGACTATGTAGGTTACCTAGCGGGCACTTGGACTATGTAGGATCCCTATCGGACATTTGGACTACTTAGGTTACCTAGCGGGCACTTGGACTATCTAGGTTAACGAACGGGCACTTGGACTATGTAGGTTAACTAGCGGACACTTCGACTATCTAGGTTACCTAGCGGGCACTTGGACTATGTAGGTTCCCTAGCGGGCACTTGGACTATTTAAGTTACCTAGCAGGCACTTTGACTATCTAGGTTAACTAACCGGCACTTGGACTATGTAGGTTGCCCAGCGAACAATTGGACTATGTAGGTTCCCAGCGGGCACTTGGACTATGTAGGTTCCCTATCGGGTACTTGGGCTGTCTAGGTTAACTAGCGGGTAATTGGACTGTCTAGGTTACCTAGTGGGCACTTGGACTATGTAGTTTACCTAGCAGGCACTTGGACTATGTAGGTTAACTAGCGGGCATTTGGACTATCTAGGTTACCTAGCGGGCACTTGGACTATGTAGGTAACATAATGGTCACTTGGACTGTCTAGGTTACCTAGCGGGGACTTGGACTATGTAGGTTAACTAGCGGGCACTTGGACTATGTAGGATCCCTATCGGACATTTGTACTACTTAGGTTAACTAGCGGGCACTTTGACTATCTAGGTTAACTAGCGGGAACTTGGACTATCAAGGTCAACTAGCGGGCCCTTGTACTATGTAGATTAACTAGCTGGCACTTGGACTATCTAGGTTAACTAGTGGACCTTGGACTATGTAGGTTAACTAGCGGGCACTTGCACTATGTACGTCCCCTAGTGGGCACTTGGACTATCTAGGTTAACTAACGGGGACTAGGACTATCTAGGTTAACTAGCGGGCACTTGGATTACCTAGGTTACCTAGCAGGCACTTGGATTATGAAGGAACCCTAGCGGGCACTTAGACTATCTAGGTTACCTAGCAGGCACGTGGACTATGTAGGTTAACTAGCCGGCCATTGCACTATGTAGGTTAACTAGCGGGCCCATGGATTATGTAGGTTTACTAGCAGGCACTTGGACTATCTAGGTTAACTAGTGGGCACTTGGACTATGTAGTTTCCCTAGCAGGCATTTGGACTATTAAGGTTACCAAGCGGGAACTTGGACTATCTAGTTTAACTAGCAGGCACTTTGACTATCTAGGTTAACTAATGGGCACTTGGACTATGTAGGTTGCCTAGCGGGCACTTGGACTATGTAGGTTCCCTAGCGGGCACTTGGATTATGTAGGTTGCCTATCAGGCACTTGAATTATGTAGGTTCCCTATCGGGCCCTTGGACTATGTAGGTTACCAGCGGGCACTTGGACTATCTAGGTTAACGAACGTGCACTTGGACTATGTAGGTAACCTAGCGGGCACTTGGACTGTCTAGGTTACCTAGCGGGCACTTGGCCTATATAGGTTAACGAACGGGCACTTGGACTATGTAGGTTAGCTAGCGGGCACTTGGACTATGTAGGATCCCTATCGGACATTTGGACTACTTAGGTTACCTAGCGGACACCTGGACTATCAAGGTTAACGAACGGGCACTTGGACTATGTAGGTTAACTAGCGGACACTTCGACTATCTAGGTTAGCTCACGGGAAATTGGACTATCTAGGTTACCTAGCGGGCACTTGGACTATGTAGGTTCCCTAGCGGGCACATGGACTATTTAAGTTACCTAGCAGGCACTTTGACTATCTAGGTTAACTAACCGGCACTTGGACTATGTAGGTTGCCCAGCGAACAATTGGACTATGTAGGTTCCCAGCGGGCACTTGGACTATGTAGGTTCCCTATCGGGTACTTGGACTGTCTAGGTTAACTAGCGGGTAATTGGACTGTCTAGGTTACCTAGTGGGCACTTGAACTATGTAGTTTACCAAGCAGGCACTTGGACTATGTAGGTTAACTAGCGGGCACTTGGACTATCTAGGTTACCTAGCGGGCACATGGACTATGTAGGTAAGATAATGGTCACTTGGACTGTCTAGGTTACCTAGCGGGGACTTGGACTATGTAGGTTAACTAGCGGGCACTTGGACTATGTAGGATCCCTATCGGACATTTGTACTACTTAGGTTAACTAGCGGGCACTTTGACTATCTAGGTTAACTAGCTGGAACTTGGACTATCTAGGTCAACTAGCGGGCCCTTGTACTATGTAGGTTAACTAGCTGGCACTTGGACTATCTAGGTTAACTAGTAGACCTTGGACTATGTAGGTTAACTAGCGGGCACTTGGACTATGTACGTCCCCTAGTGGGCACTTGGACTATCTAGGTTAACTAACGGGAACTAGGACTATCTAGGTTAACTAGCGGCACTTGGACTATCTAGGTTACCTAGCAGGCACTTGGATTATGAAGGATCCCTAGCGGGCACGTGGACTATCTAGGTTACCTAGCGGGTACGTGGACTATGTAGGTTAACTAGCCGGCCCTTGCACTATGTAGGTTAACTAGCGGGCCCATGGATTATGTAGGTTTACTAGCAGGCACTTGGACTATCTAGGTTAACTAGCGGGCACTTGGACTATGTAGTTTCCCTAGCAGGCATTTGGACTATTAAGGTTACCAAGCGGGAACTTGGACTATGTAGGTTACCTAGCGGGCACTTTGACTATCTAGTTAAACTAGCAGGCAATTTGACTATCTAGGTTAACTAACGGGCACTTGGACTATGTAGGTTGCCTAGCGGGCACTTTGACTATCTAGGTTAACTAAAGGGCACTTGGACTATGTAGGTTGCCTAGCGAGCACTTGGACTATGTACGTCCCCTAGCGGACACTTGGACTATCTAGGTTAACAGGAGGGCCATTGGACTATGTAGGTTAACTATCGGGCACTTGGATTATCTAGGTTAACTAGCGGGCACTTGGACGATCTAGGTTAACTAGCGGGCACTTGGACTATCTAGGTTAACTAGCGGGCACTTGGAGTATCTAGATTAACTAGCGGGCCCTTGGACTATCTAGGTTTACTAGCGGGCACTTAGACTTTCTAGGTTAACTAGCGGGCACTTGGACTATGTAGTTTCCCTAGCGGGCATTTGGATTATTTAGGTTACCTAGTGGGCACTTGGACTATATAGGTTACCTAGCGGGCACTTGGACTATGTAGGTTAACTAGAAGGCACTTGGACTATCAAGGTTACCTAGCGGGCCCTTGAACTATGTAGGTTACCAGCGGGCACTTGGACTATCTAGGTTAACGAACGTGCACTTGGACTATGTAGGTAATCTAGCGGGCACTTGGACTGTCTAGGTTACCTAGCGGGCACTTGGCCTATATAGGTTAACGAACGGGCACTTGGACTATGTAGGTTACCTAGCGGGCACTTGGACTATGTAGGATCCCTATCGGACATTTGGACTACTTAGGTTACCTAGCGGGCACTTGGACTATCTAGGTTAACGAACGGGCACTTGGACTATGTAGGTTAACTAGCGGACACTTCGACTATCTAGGTTAGCTCACGGGAAATTGAACTAACTAGGTTACCTTGCGGGCACTTGGACTATGTAGGTTCCCTAGCGGGCACATGGACTATTTAGGTTCCCTAGCAGGCACTTTGACTATCTAGGTTAACTAACGGGCACTTGGACTATGTAGGTTGCCTAGCGAGCAATTGGACTATGTAGGTTCCCAGCGGGCACTTGGACTATGTAGTTTCCCTATCGGGTACTTGGACTGTCTAGGTTAACTAGCGGGTAATTGGACTGTCTAGGTTACCTAGTGGGCACTTGGACTATGTAGTTTACCTAGCAGGCACTTGGACTATGTAGGTTAACTAGCGGGCACTTGGACTATCTAGGTTACCTAGCGGGCACTTGGACTATGTAGGTAACATAATGGTCACTTGGACTGTCTAGGTTACCTAGCGGGGACTTGGACTATGTAGGTTAACTAGCGGGCACTTGGACTATGTAGGATCCCTATCGGACATTTGTACTACTTAGGTTAACTAGCGGGCACTTTGACTATCTAGGTTAACTAGCGGGAACATGGACTATCTAGGTCAACTAGCGGGCCCTTGTACTATGTAGGTTAACTAGCTGGCACTTGGACAATCTAGGTTAACTAGTGGACCTTGGACTATGTAGGTTAACTAGCAGGCACTTGGACTATGTACGTCCCCTAGTGGGCATTTGGACTATCTAGGTTAACTAACGGGAACTAGGACTGTCTAGGTTAACTAGCGGGCACTTGGACTATCTAGGTTACCTAGCAGGCACTTGGATTATGAAGGATCCCTAGCGGGCACTTGGACTATCTAGGTTACCTAGCGGGCACGTGGACTATGTAGGTTAACTAGCCGGCCATTGCACTATGTAGGTTAACTAGCGGGCCCATGGATTATGTAGGTTTACTAGCAGGCACTTGGACTATGTAGTTTCCCTAGCAGGCATTTGGACTATTAAGGTTACCAAGCGGGAACTTGGACTATGTAGGTTACCTAGCGGGCACTTGGACTATCTAGGTTAACTAGCAGGCAATTTGACTATCTAGGTTAACTAACGGGCACTTGGACTATGTAGGTTGCCTAGCGGGAACTTGGATTATGTAGGTTCCCTAGTGGGCACTTGGATTATGTAGGTTCCCTATCAGGCACTGGGATTATGTAGGTTCCCTATCGGGCACTTGGACTATGTAGGTTAACTAGCGGGCACTTTGACTGTCTAGGTAACCTAGCGGGCACTTGGACTATCTAGGTTAACGAACGGGCACTTGGACTATGTAGGTAAGCTAGCGGGCACTTGGACTGTCTACGTTACCTAGCGGGCACTTTGACTATCTAGGTTAACGAATGGGCACTTGGACTATGTAGGTTACCTAGCGGGCACTTGGACTATGTAGGAACCCTATCAGACATTTGTACTACTTAGGTTAACTAGCGGCCAATTTGACTATGTAGGTTAAAAAGCGGGCACTTGGGCTATCTAGGTTTCCTAGCAGGCACTTGGACTATCTACGTCAACTAATGGGTACTTGGACTATGTAGTTTCCCTAGCGGGCATTTGGATTATTTAGGTTACCTAGTGGGCACTTGGACTATGTAGGTTACCTAGCGGGCACTTGGACAATGTAGGTTAACTAGAAGGAACTTGGACTATCAAGGTTACCTAGTGGGCCCTTGGACTATGTAGGTTACCAGCGGGCACTTGGACTATCTAGGTTAACGAACGTGCACTTGGACTATGTCGGTAACCTAGCGGGCACTTGGACTATTTAGGTTACCTAGCAGGCACTTTGACTATCTAGGTTAACTAAAGGGCACTTGGACTATGTAGGTTGCCTAGCGAGCACATGGACTATGTACGTCCCCTAGCGGACACTTGGACTATCTAGGTTAACTAGAGGGCCCTTGGACTATGTAGGTTAACTATCAGGCACTTGGATTATCTAGGTTAACTAGCGGGCACTTGGACTATCTAGGTTAACTAGCGGGCACTTGGACTATCTAGGTTAACTAGCGGGCACTTGGACTATCTAGATTAACTAGCGGGCTCTTGGACTATCTAGCTTTACTAGCGGGCACTTGGACTATCTAGGTTAACTAGCGGGCACTTGGACTATGTAGTTTCCCTAGCGGGCATTTGGATTATTTAGGTTACCTAGTGGGCACTTGGACTATGTAGGTTACCTAGCGGGCACTTGGACTACGTAGGTTAACTAGAAGGCACTTGGACTATCAAGGTTACCTAGCGGGCCCTTGGACTATGTAGGTTACCAGCGAGCACTTGGACTATCTAGGTTAACGAACGTGCACTTGGACTATGTAGGTAACCTAGCGTGCACTTGGTCTGTCTAGGTTACCTAGCGGGCACTTGGCCTATATAGGTTAAGGAACGGGCACTTGGACTATGTAGGTTACCTAGCGGGCACTTGGACTATGTAGGATCCCTATCGGACATTTGGACTACTTAGGTTACCTAGCGGGCACTTGGACTATCTAGGTTAACGAACGGGCACTTGGACTATGTAGGTTAACTAGCGGACACTTCGACTATCTAGGTTAGCTCACGGGAAATTGGACTATCTAGGTTACCTAGCGGGCACTTGGACTATGTAGGTTCCCTAGCGGGCACTTGGACTATTTAAGTTACCTAGCAGGCACTTTGACTATCTAGGTTAACTAACCGGCACTTGGACTATGTAGGTTGCCCAGCGAACAATTGGACTATGTAGGTTCCCAGCGGGCACTTGGACTATGTAGGTTCCCTATCGGGTACTTGGACTGTCTAGGTTAACTAGCGGGTAATTGGACTGTCTAGGTTACCTAGTGGGCACTTGGACTATGTAGTTTACCTAGCAGGCACTTGGACTATGTAGGTTAACTAGCGGGCATTTGGACTATCTAGGTTACCTAGCGGGCACTTGGACTATGTAGGTAACATAATGTTCACTTGGACTGTCTAGGTTACCTAGCGGGGACTTGGACTATGTAGGTTAACTAGCGGGCACTTGGACTATGTAGGATCCCTATCGGACATTTGTACTACTTAGGTTAACTAGCGGGCACTTTGACTATCTAGGTTAACTAGCGGGAACTTGGACTATCAAGGTCAACTAGCGGGCCCTTGTACTATGTAGATTAACTAGCTGGCACTTGGACTATCTAGGTTAACTAGTGGACCTTGGACTATGTAGGTTAACTAGCGGGCACTTGCACTATGTACGTCCCCTAGTGGGCACTTGGACTATCTAGGTTAACTAACGGAGACTAGGACTATCTAGGTTAACTAGCGGGCACTTGGACTACCTAGGTTACCTAGCAGGCACTTGGATTATGAAGGAACCCTAGCGGGCACTTAGACTATCTAGGTTACCTAGAGGGCACGTGGACTATGTAGGTTAACTAGCCGGCCATTGCACTATGTAGGTTAACTAGCGGGCCCATGGATTATGTAGGTTTACTAGCAGGCACTTGGACTATCTAGGTTAACTAGCGGGCACTTGGACTATGTAGTTTCCCTAGCAGGCATTTGGACTATTAAGGTTACCAAGCGGGAACTTGGACTATGTAGGTTACCTAGCGGGCACTTTGACTATCTAGTTAAACTAGCAGGCACTTTGACTATCTAGGTTAACTAACGGGCACTTGGACTATGTAGGTTGCCTAGCGGGCACTTGGACTATGTAGGTTCCCTATCAGGCACTTGGATTATGTAGGTTCCCTATCGGGCACTTGGACTATGTAGGTTAACTAGCGGGCACTTGGACTCTCTAGGTAACCTAGCGGGCACGTGGACTATCTAGGTTAACGAACGGGCACTTGGACTATGTAGGTAAACTAGTGGGCACTTGGACTGTCTACGTTACCTAGCGGGCATTTTGACTATGTAGGTTAAAAAGCGGGCACTTGGGCTATCTAGGTTTCCTAGCAGGCACTTGGACTATGTACATACCCTAGCGCGCACTTGGACTATCTAGGTTTCCTAGCGGGCACTTGGAGTATGTACGTCCCCTAGTGGGCAATTAGACTATCTAGGCTAACTAATGGGCACTAGGACTATCTAGGTTAACTAGCGAGCACTTGGACTATCTAGGTTACCTAGCTGGCACTTGGACTTCTAGTTTAATGTACGGGCACTTGGACTATGTAGGTTGCTTAGCGGGCACTTGGAGTATCTAGGTTAGGTGACGGGCACTTTGAGTATCTAGGTTACCTAGCGGGAACTTGGACAATATAAGTTACCTAGCGGGCACTTGGACTATCTAGGTTACCTAACGGGCACTTTCACACTCTAGGTTACATAGTGGGCACTTGGACTATGTAGGTTAACTAGCAGGCACTTGGACTCTAGGTTACCTAACGGGCACTTTCAATCTCTAGGTTACATAGTGGGCACTTGGACTATGTAGGTTAACTAGCAAGCACTTGGACTCTAGGTTACCTAGCGGGCACTTGGACTATCTAGGTTACCTAGCGGGCCCTTGGACTATGTAGATTTCCTAGTGGGCACTTGGACTATCTAGGTTAACGAACGGGCACTTGTAATATGTAGGTAACCTAGCTGGCAATTGGACAGTCTAGGTTACATAGCGGGCACTTGTACTATCTAGGTTAACGAAAGGGCACTTGGACTATGTAGGTTACCTAGCGGGTACTTGGACTATGTAGGATTCCTATCGGACATTTGGACTACTTAGGTTACCTAGCGGGCACTTGGACTATCTAGGTTAACTAGCGGACACTTGGACTATCTAGGCCAACTAGCGGGCCCTTGTACTATGTAGGTTAACTAGCGAGCACTTGGAGTATCTAGGTTAACTAGCGGACCTTGGACTACTTAGGATAACTAGCGGGCCCTTGGACTATGTTGGTTAACTAGCGGGCACTTGGACGATCTAGGTTACCTAACGGGCACTTTCACTCTCTAGGTTACATAGTGGGCACTTGGACTATGTAGGTTAACTAGCAAGCACTTGGACTCTAGGTTACCTAGCCGGCACTTGGACTATCTAGGTTACCTAGCGGGCCCTTGGACTATGTAGATTTCCTAGCGGGCACTTGGACTATCTAGGTTAACGAACGGGCACTTGTAATATGTAGGTAACCTAGCTGGCACTTGGACAGTCTAGGTTACCTAGCGGGCATTTGTACTATCTAGGTTAACGAAAGGGCACTTGGACTATGTAGGTTACCTAGCGGGAACTTGGACTATGTAGGATTCCTATCGGACATTTGGACTACTTAGGTTACCTAGCGGGCACTTGGACAATCTAGGTTAACTAGCGGACACTTGGACTATCTAGGTCAACTAGCGGGCCCTGTACTATGTAGGTTAACTAGCGAGCACTTGGAGTATCTAGGTTAACTAGCGGACCTTGGACTACTTAGGATAACTAGCGGGCCCTTGGACTATGTTGGTTAACTAGCGGGCACTTGGACGATCTAGGTTAACTAGAGGGCACTTGGACTATCTAGGTTAACTAGCATGCCCTTGGACTATCTAGGTTAACTAGCGGGCACTTGGATGGTCAATGTTAACTAGCGGGCACTTGGACTATCTAGGTTAGCTAACGGGCACTTGGACTAAGTACGTCCCCTAGTGGGCACATGGACACTATAGGTAAACTAACGGGCACTAGGACTATCTAGGTTAACTAGCGGGCACTTGGACTATGTAAGTCAACTAGCGGGCCCTTGCACTAACTAGGTTAGCTAACTGGCACTTGGACTATTTAGGTTAACTAGCAGACACTTGCACGATCTATGTTAACTAGCGGTCTCTTGCACTATGTAGGTTAACTAGTGGGCCCATTGACTATGTTGGTTAACTAGCGGGGACTTGGACGATGTAGGTTAACTAGCGGGCACTTAGACTCTGTAGGTTCCCTAGCGGGCATTTGGAGTATATAGATAACCTAGCGGGTACTTAGACTTTGTAGGTTACCTAGCGGGCCCTTGGACTATGTAGGTTAACTAGTGGGCCCTTGGACTACTTAGGTTAACTAGCGGGCCCTTGGACGATCTAGGTTAACTAGCGGGTACTTGGACTATGTAGGTTAACTAGCGGGCCCTTGGACTATGTAGATTAATTAGCGGCACTTGGACTATCTGTGTTAACAAGTGGGCCCTTGGACTATATAGATTCCCTAGCTGGCATTTGGACTACATAGTTAACATAGCGGGTACTTAGATTTTGTAGGTTACCTAGCGGACACTTGGACTATCTAGGTTACCTAGCTGGCACTTGAACTATCTACGTTACCTAGTGGGTTCTTGGAGTATGTAGGTTACCTAGCGGGCTATTGGACTATCTAGGTTACCAAGCGGGCACTTGGACTATCTAGGTTAACTAACGGGCACTTGGATTACGTAGGTTCCCTAGCGGGCCCTTGGACTATGTAAGTTCTCTTGCGGGCATTTGGACTATGTGGGATTCCTGACGGGCATTTGGACTATCTAGGTTACCTAACGGGCACTTGGACTATGTAGGTCCCCTAGCGGGCACTTGGACTATCTAGGTTAACTAGCGGGCACTTAGACTATCTAGATTAACTGGCGGGCCCTTGACTATCTAAGTTTACTAGCGGGCACTTGGACTATCTAGGTTAACTAGCAGGAACTTGGACTATGTAGTTTCCCTCGCGGGCATTTGGATTATTTAGGTGACCTAGTGGGCACTTGGACTCTGTATGTTACCTAGCGGGCACTTGGACTATGTTGGTTAACTAGAAGGCACTTGGACTATCAACGTTACCTAGCGGGCCCTTGGACTATGTAGGTTAGCAGTGGGCACTTGGACTATCTAGGTTAAGGAATGTGCACTTGGCCTATGTAGGTAACCTAGCGGGCACTTGGACTGTCTAGGTTACCTAGCAGGCACTTGGCCTATCTACATTAACGAAGAGGCACTTGGACTATGTAGGTTAACTAGCGGACACTTCGACTATCTAGGTTAGCTAACGGGCAATTGGACTATCTAGGTTACCTAGCGGGCACTTGGACTATGTAGGTTCCCTAGCGGGCACTTGGACTATTTAGGTTACCTAGCAGGCAATTTGATTATCTAGGTTAACTAACGGGCACTTGGACTATGTAGGTTGCCTAGCGAGCACTTGGACTATGTAGGTTCCCTAGCGAGCACTTGGTCTATGTAGGTTCCCTATCGGGTACTTGGACTGTCTAGGTTAACTAGGGGGCAATTGGACTGTCTAGGTTACCTAGTGGGTGCTTGGACTATGTAGTTTACCTAGGAGGCACTTGGACTCTGTAGGTAAACTAGCGGGCACTTGGACTATCTAGGTTACCTAACGGGCACTTGGACTATGAACATTCCCTAGCGGGCACTTGGGCTATCTACGTTACCTAGCGGGCACTTGGACTATGTAGGTTAACGAACGGGCACTTGGACTATGTAGGTAACCTAATGGTCACTTGGACTGTCTAGGTTACCTAGCGGGAACTTGGACTATGTAGGTTAACTAGCGAGCACTTGGACTATCAAGGTTAACTAGTGGAACCTTGCTCTATGTAGTTTAACTAGCAGGCCTTTGGACTATGTAAGTTAACTATAGGGCACTTTGATGATCCTGGTTAACTAGCGGGCACATGGACTATCTAAGTTAACTAGCGGGCACTTGGACTATGTAGGTTAACTAGCGCGCACTTGGACGATCTAGGTTAAGTAGCGCATACTTGGACTATGTAGGTTAACTAGCGGGCCCTTGGACTATGTAGATTATCTAGCGGCACTTGGACTATCTACGTTAACTAGCGGGCCCTTGGGCTATGTAGATTCCCTAGCGGGCACTTGGACTCTGTATGTTCCCTACGGACACTTGAACTATGTAGGTTCCCTAGTAGGCACTTGGACTATGTAGGTTCCAGAGCGGGCACTTGGACTATGTAAATTAACTACCGGGCATATGCACTATCTAGTTTACCTAGCGGGCACTTGGACTATGTACGTTCCCTACAGGGCACTTGGATTATGTAGGTTCCCTATCGGGCACTTGGACCATGTAGGTTAACTAGCGGGCACTTGGACTGTCTAGGTAACCTAGCGGGCACTTGGACTATGTAGTTTAACGAACGGGCATTTGGAATATGTAGGTTACCTAGCAGACACTTGGACTGTCTAGGTTACCTAGCGGGCACTTGGCTATCTAGGTTAACGAACGGGCACTTGGACTATCTAGGTTGCCTAGCGGGCATTTGGACTATGTAAGTTGCCTAGCGGGCACTTGGACTATCTAGGTTACCTAGCGGGCAGTTGGACTATGTAGATTAACTAGCGGGCACTTGGACTATGTATGTTGCATAGCGGGCAATTGGACTATCTAGGTTAGGTAACGGGCACTTGGACTACATAGGTTACCTAGCGGACCCTTTGACAATTTAGGTTACCTAGCGGGCACTTGGACTATCTAGGTTAACGAAAGGGCACTTGGACTATGTAGGTTACCTAGCGGGCACTTGGATTATCTAGGTTAGCTAACAGGAACTTGGAATATCTAGGTTAACTAGCGGGCACTTGGACTATGTAGGTTACCTTGCGGGCACTTGTACTATCTAGGTTACCTAACGGGAAATTGGACTATGTAGATTAACTAGCGGACACTTGGACGATCTAGGTTAACTAGCGGGCACTTGGACTATCTAGGTTGCCTAGCGGGACCTTGGACTATGTAGGTTTACTAGCGCGCACTTGGACGATCTAGGTTAACTAGCGCATATTTGGACTATGTAGGTTAACTAGCGGGCCCTTGGACTATTTAGATTCCCTAGCGGGCACTTGGACTCTGTATGTTCCCTACGGACACTTGAACTATGTAGGTTCCCTAGCAGGCACTTGGACTATGTAGGTTCCAGAGCGGGCACTTGGACTATGTTAGTTAACTACCGGGCACTTGGACTATGTAGGTTATCTAGCGGGCCCTTAGACTATCTAGGTTACCTAGCGGGCACTTGGACTATGTAGGTTAACTACCGGGCACATGCACTATCTAGGTTACCTAGCGGGCACTTGGACTATGTACGTTCCCTAGCGGGCACTTGGACTATCTATGTTAACTAGTGGGCATTTGGACTATCTATGTTAACTACCGGGCACTTGGACTATGTAGGTTAACTAGGGGACACTTGCACTATGTAGGTTACCTAGCAGCACTTGGACTATGTAGGTTAACTAGTGTGCATTTGGACTATGTAGGTTAACTAGAGGACACTTGTATGATCTAGGTTAACTAGTGGGCCCTGGATTATGTAGGTTAACGAACGGGCATTTGGACTATGTAGGTTACCTCACAGACACTTGGACTGTCTAGGTTACCTAGCTGGCACTTGGTTATCTAAGTTAACGAACGGGCACTTGGACTATCTAGGTTGCCTAGCGGGCATTTGGACTATGTAAGTTACCTAGCAGGCACTTGGAATATCTAGGTTACCTAGCGGGCAGTTGGACTATGTAGATTAACTAGCGGGTACTTGGACTATGTATGTTGCATAGCGGGCAATTGGACTATCTAGGTTAGGTAATGGGCACTTGGACTATGTAGGTTATCAGGCGGACCCTTTGACTATGTAGGTTACCTAGCGGGCACTTGGACTATCTAGGTTAACGAAAGGGCACTTGGACTATGTAGGTTACCTAGCGGGCACTTGGATTATCTAGGTTAGCTAACAGGAACTTGGAATATCTAGGTTACCTAGCGAGCACTTGGACTATGTAGGTTCCTCCGCGGGCACATGGACTAAGTAGGTTCCCTATCGGGCATTGGACTACGTAGGTTAACTAGCAGGACTTGGACTATCTAGGTTACCTAGCGGGCACTTGAACTATGTAGGTTAACTAGCGGACACTTGGACAATCTAGGTTACCTAGTGGGCACTTGAACTATGTAGATACCCTAGTGGGCACTTAGACTATCTAGGTTACCTAGCGGGCACTTGGACTATCTAGGTTAACTAGAGGGCCCTTGGACTATCTAGAATAACTAGCAGGTCCTTGGACTATTTAGGTTTACTAGGGGGCACTTGGATTATCTAGGTTACCTAGCGGGCACTTGGACTATTAAGGTTAACTAGCGGGCACTTGGACTATCTATTTTAACTAGCGGGCACGTGGACTATGTAGGTTCCCTAGCGGGCATTTGGACTATATAGGTTACCTAGCAGGCACTTGGACTATGTAG
Organism: Tenrec ecaudatus; assembly: GCF_050624435.1. Lineage (NCBI taxonomy): Eukaryota > Metazoa > Chordata > Mammalia > Afrosoricida > Tenrecidae > Tenrec > Tenrec ecaudatus. The sequence goes on along the minus strand of NW_027459411.1, from coordinate 297,362 downwards.
GTTACCTAGCGGGCACTTGGACTATCTAGGTTAACTAGCGGGAACTTTGACTATGTATGTTCCAGAGCGGGCACTTGGACTAGGTAGGTTAACTAGCGGACAATTGGACGATCTAGGTTAACTAGCGGGTACTTGGACTATCTAGGTTAACTAGCGGTCCCTTGGACAATAGTTTAACTAGGTGGCACTTGGACTATGTAGGTTCCCTAGCGGGCATTTAGACTATATAGGTTACCTAGCGGGCACTTGGACTATGTAGGTTACCTAGCGGGCACTTGGACTATGTAGGTTAACTAGCGGACACTTGCACGATCTAGGTTAACAAGCTGGCTCTTGCACTATGTAGGTTAAGTAGCGGGCCCATTGACTATGTAGGTTAACTAGTGGGCACGTGGACGATCTAGGTTAACTAGCGGGCACTTGGACTATGTAGGTTAACTAGTGCGCACTTGGATGATCTAGGTTAACTTGCGCGTACTTGGACTATATAGGTTAACTAGCGGGCCCTTGGACTATGTAGATTATCTAGCGGCACTTGGTCTATCTATGTTAACTAGCGGGCCCTTGGACTATGTAGATTCCCTAGAGGGCACTTGGACTCTGTATGTTCCCTACGGACAGTTGAACTATGTAGGTTCCCTAGCAGGCACTTGGACTATGTAGGTTCCAGAGCGGGCACTTGGACTATGTAAGTTAACTACCGGGCACTTGGACTATGTAGGTTAACTAGTGGGCCCTTGGACTATCTAGGTTACCTAGCGGGCACTTGCACTATGTAGATTAACTACCGGGCACATGCACTATCTAGGTTACCTAGCGGGCACTTGGACTATGTACGTTCCCTAGCAGGCACTTGGACTATCTATGTTAACTAGTGGGCACTTGGACTATCTATGTTAACTACTGGGCACTTAGACTATGTAGGTTAACTAGGGGACACTTGAACTATGTAGGTTACCTAGTGGCACTTGGACTATGTAGGTTAACTAGCGTGCATTTGGACTATGTAGGTTAACTAGAGGACACTTGGACAATCTAGGTTAACTAGTGGGCCCTTGCACTACGTAGGTTAACGAACGGGCATTTGGACTATGTAGGTTACCTAGCAGACACTTGGATTGTCTAGGTTACCTAGCGGGCACTTGGTTATCTAGGTTAACGAACGGGCACTTGGATTATCTAAGTTGCCTAGCGGGCATTTGGACTATGTAATTTACCTAGCGGGCACTTGGACTATCTAGGTTACTTAGCGGGCCGTTGGACTATGTAGATTAACTAGCGGGTACTTGGACTATGTATGTTGCATAGCGGGCAATTGGACTATCTACGTTAGGTAACAGGCACTTGGACTATATAGGTTAACTAGCAGACCCTTTGACTATGTAGGTTACCTAGCGGGCACTTGGACTATCTAGGTTAATGAAAGGGCACTTGGACTATGTAGGTTACCTATCGGGCACTTGGATTATCTAGGTTAGCTAACAGGAACTTGGAATATCTAGGTTACCTAGCGGGCACTTGGACTATGTAGGTTCCTCTGCGGGCACTTGGACTATGTAGGTTCCTCTGCGGGCACTTGCACTATGTAGGTTCCCTCTCAGGCACTTAGACTATGTAGGTTAACTAGCGGGCACTTGGATGATCAAGGTTAACTAGCGGGCACTTGGACTATCTAGGTTAACTAGCGGGCACTTGGACGATGTAGGATAACTAGCGGGCACTTGGAATCTGTAGGTTCCCTAGCGAGCACTTGGACTATGTAGGTTCCCTATCGTGTACTTGGACTGTCTAGGTTAACTAGGGGGCAATTGGACTGTCTAGGTTACCTAGTGGGTGCTTGGACTATGTAGTTTACCTAGGAGGCACTTGGACTATGTAGGTAAACTAGCGGGCACTTGGAATATCTAGGTTACCTAACGGGCACTTGGACTATGTACGTTCCCTAGCGGGCACTTGGGCTATCTACGTTACCTAACGGGCACTTGGACTATGTAGGTTAACGAACGGGCACTTGGACTATGTAGGTAACCTAATGGTCACTTGTACTGTCTAGGTTACCTAGCGGGAACGTGGACTATGTAGGTTAACTAGCGGGCACTATGACTATCAAGGTTAACTAGTGGAACCTTGCTCTATGTAGTTTAACTAGCAGGCCTTTGGACTATGTAAGTTAACTATAGGGCACTTTGATGATCCTGGTTAACTAGCGGGCACATGGACTATCTAGGTTAACTAGCAGGCACTTGGACTATCTAAGTTAACTAGCGGGCACTTGGACTATGTAGGTTAACTAGCGCGCACTTGGACGATCTAGGTTAAGTAGCGCATACTTGGACTTTGTAGGTTAACTAGCGGGCCCTTGGACTATGTAGATTATCTAGCGGCACTTGGACTATCTACGTTAACTAGCGGGCCCTTGGACTATATAGATTCCCTAGCGGGCACTTGGACTCTGTATGTTCCCTACGGACACTTGAACTATGTAGGTTCCCTAGCAGGCACTTGGACTATGTAGGTTCCAGAGCGGGCACTTGGACTATGTAAGTTAACTACCGGGCACTTGGACTATGTAGGTTAACTAGCGGGCCCTTGGACTATCTAGGTTACCTAGCGGGCACTTGGACTATGTAGGTTAACTACCGGGCACATGCACTATCTAGGTTACCTAACGGGCAATTGGACTATGTACGTTCCCTATAGGGCACTTGGATTATGTAGGTTCCCTATCGGGCACTTGGACTATGTAGGTTAACTAGCGGGCACTTGGACTGTCTAGGTAACCTAGCGGGCACTTGGACTATGTAGTTTAACGAATGGGCATTTAGAATATGTAGGTTACCTAGCAGACACTTGGACTGTCTAGGTTACCTAGCGGGCACTTGGCTATCTAGTTTAACGAACGGGCACTTGGACTATCTAGGTTGCCTAGCGGGCAGTTGGACTATGTAGATTAACTAGCGGGTACTTGGACTATGTATGTTGCATGGCGGGCAATTGGACTATCTAGGTTAGCTAACAGGAACTTGGAATATCTAGGTTACCTAGCGGGCACTTGGACTATGTAGGTTACCTTGCGGGCACTTGTACTATCTAGGTTACCTAACGGGAAATTGGATTATGTAGATTAACTAGCGGACACTTGGACGATCTAGGTTAACTAGCGGGCACTTGGAATACCTAGGTTAACTATCGGGCCCTAGGACTATGTAGGTTCCCTATCGGGCACTTGGACTATGTAGGTTCCCTAGCGGGCACTTGGACTATATAGGTTACCTAGCGGACCCTTTGACTATGTAGGTTACCTAGCGGGCACTTGGACTATCTAGGTTAACGAAAGGGCACTTGGACTATGTAGGTTACCTAGCGGGCACTTGGATTATCTAGGTTAGCTAACAGGAACTTGGAATATCTAGGTAACTAGCGGGCACTTGGACTATGTAGGTTACCTTGCGGGCACTTGTATTATCTAGGTTACCTAACGGGAAATTGGATTATGTAGATTAACTAGCGGACACTTGGACGATCTAGGTTAACTAGCGGGCACTTGGAATATCTAGGTTAACTTGCGGGCCCTAGGACTATGTAGGTTCCCTATCGGGCACTTGGACTATGTAGGTTCCCTAGCGGGCACTTGGACTATATAGGTTAACTAGCGGGCCCTTGGACTATGTAGGTTAACTAGCGCGCACTTGGATGATCTAGGTTAACTAGCGCGTATTTGGACTATGTAGGTTAAATAGCGGGCCCTTGGACTATTTAGATTCCCTAGCGGGCACTTGGACTCTGTATGTTCCCTACGGACACTTGAACTATGTAGGTTCCCTAGCAGGCACTTGGACTATGTAGGTTCCAGAGCGGGCACTTGGACTATGTAAGTTAACTACCGGGCACTTGGACTATGTAGGTTATCTAGCGGGCCCTTGGACTATCTAGGTTACCTAGCGGGCACTTGGACTATGTAGGTTAACTACCGGGCACATGCACTATCTAGGTTACCTAGCGGGCACTTGGACTATGTACGTTTCCTAGCGGGCACTTGGACTATCTATGTTAACTAGTGGGCACTTGGACTATGTAGGTTAACTAGGGGACACTTGCACTATGAAGGTTACCTAGCGGCACTTGGACTATGTAGGTTAACGAGTGTGCATTTGGACTATGTAGGTTAACTAGAGGACACTTGGACGATCTAGGTTAACTAGTGGGCCCTTGGACTATGGAGGTTAACGAACGGGCATTTGGACTATGTAGGTTACCTAGCAGACACTTGGACTGTCTAGGTTACCTAGCGGGCACTTGGCTATCTAGGTTAACGAACGGGCACTTGGACTATCTAGGTTGCCTAGCGGGCATTTGGACTATGTAAGTTACCTAGCGGGCACTTGGACTATCTAGGTTACCTAGCGGGCAGTTGGACTATGTAGATTAACTAGCGGGCACTTGGACTATGTATGTTGCATAGCTGGCAATTGGACTATCTAGGTTAGGTAACGGGCACTTGGACTATATAAGTTACCTAGCGGACCCTTTGACTATGTAGGTTACCTAGCGGGCACTTGGACTATCTAGGTTAAAGAAAGGGCACTTGGACTATGTAGGTTATCTAGCGGGCCCTTGGACTATCTAGGTTACCTAGCGGGCACTTGGACTATGTAGGTTAACTACCGGGCACATGCACTATCTAGGTTACCTAGCGGGCACTTGGACTATATACGTTCCCTAGCGGGCACTTGGACTATCTATGTTAACTAGTGGGCACTTGGACTATCTATGTTAACTACCGGGCACTTGGACTATGTAGGTTAACTAGGAGACACTTGCACTATGCAGGTTACCTAGCGGCACTTGGACTATGTAGGTTAACTAGTGTGCATTTGGACTATGTAGGTTAACTAGAGGACACTTGGACGATCTAGGTTAACTAGTGGGCCATTGGACTATGTAGGTTAACGAACGGGCTTTTGGTCTATCTATGTTACCAAGCGGGCACTTGGACTATGTAGATTAACTAGCGGCCACTTGGACTATGTATGTTGCATAGCGGGCAATTGGACTATCTAGGTTAGGTAACGGGCACTTGGACTATATAGGTTACCTAGCGGACCCTTTGACTATGTAGGTTACCTAGCGGGCACTTGGACTATCTAGGTTAACGAAAGGGCACTTGGACTATGTAGGTTACCTAGCGGGCACTTGGATTATCTAGGTTAGCTAACATTAACTTGGAATATTTAGGTTACCTAGCGCACCCTTTGACTATGTAGGTTACCTAGCGGGCACTTGGACTATCTAGGTTAAAGAAAGGGCACTTGGACTATGTAGGTTATCTAGCGGGCCCTTGGACTATCTAGGTTACCTAGCGGGCACTTGGACTATGTAGTTTAACTACCGGGCACATGCACTATCTAGGTCACCTAGTGGGCACTTGGACTATGTACGTTCCCTAGCGGGCACTTGGACTATCTATGTTAACTACCTGGCACTTGGACTATGTAGGTTAACTAGGAGACACTTGCACTATGCAGGTTACCTAGCGGCACTTGGACTATGTAGGTTAACTAGTGTGCATTTGGACTATGTAGGTTAACTAGAGGACACTTGGACGATCTAGGTTAACTAGTGGGCCCTTGTACTATGTAGGTTAACGAACGGGCATTTGGACTATGTGGGTTACCTAGCAGACACTTGGACTGTCTAGGTTACCTAGCGGGCACTTGGCTATCTAGGTTAACGAACGGGCACTTGGACTATCTAGGTTGCCTAGCGGGCATTTGGACTATGTAAGTTACCTAGCAGGCACTTAGAATATCTAGGTTACCTAGCGGGGAGTTGGATAATCTAGGTTAGCTAAAAGGAACTTGGAATATCTAGGTTACCTAGCGGGCACTTGGACTATGTAGGTTCCTCCGCGGGCACATGGACTATGTAGGTTCCCTATCGGGCATTGGACTACGTAGGTTAACTTGCAGGACTTGGACTATCTAGGTTACCTAGCGGGCACTTGAACTATGTAGGTTAACTAGCGGACACTTGGACAATCTAGGTTACCTAGCGGGCACTTGAACTATGTACACACCCTAGTGGGCACTTAGACTATCTAGGTTACCTAGCAGGCACTTGGACTATGTACGTCCCCTAGCGGGCACTTGGACTATCTAGGTTAACTAGAGGGCACTTGGACTATCTAGAATAACTAGCGGGTCCTTGGACTATCTAGGTTTACTAGCGGGCACTTGGATTATCTAGGTTAACTAGCGGGCACTTGGACTATGTAGTTTCCCTAGCGGGCATTTGGATTATTTAGGTTACCTAGTGGGCACTTGGACTATGTAGGTTACCTAGCGGGCACTTGGACTATTTAGGTTAACTAGAAGGCACTTGGACTATCAAGGTTTACTAGCGGGCACTTGGACTATCTATGTTAAATAGCGGGCACCTGGACTATGTAGGTTCCCTAGCGGGCATTTGGACTATATAGGTTACCTAGCGGGCACTTGGACTATGTAGGTTCCCTAGCGGGCACTTGGACTATCTAGGTTACCGAACGGGCACTTGGACTATGTAGGTTATCTAGCGGACAATTGGACGATCTAGGTTAACTAGCGGGTACTTGGACTATCTAGGTTAAGTAGCGGTCCCTTGGACAATAGTTTAACTAGGTGGCACTTGGACTATGTAGGTTCCCTAGCGGGCATTTAGACTATATAGGTTACCTAGCGGGCACTTGGACTATGGAGGTTACCTAGCGGGCACTTTGACTATGTAGGTTAACTAGCAGGCCCTTGGACTATCTAGGTTAGCTAACTGGCACTTGGACTATGTAGGTTAACTAGCGGACACTTGCACGATCTAGGTTAACAAGCTGGCTCTTGCACTATGTAAGTTAAGTAGCGGGCCCATTGACTATGTAGGTTAACTAGTGGGCACTTGGACGATCTAGGTTAACTAGCGGGCACTTGGACTATGTAGGTTACCTATCGGGCACTTGGACTATGTAGGTTAACGAAAGGGTACTTGGACTATGTAGGTTACCTAGCGGGCACTTGGATTATCTAGGTTAGCTAACAGGAACTTGGAATATCTAGGTTACCTAGCGGGCACTTGGACTATGTACGTTCCCTAGCGGGCACTTGGACTATCTATGTTAACTAGTGGGCACTTGGACTATCTATGTTAACTACCGGGCACTTGGACTATGTAGGTTAACTAGGGGACACTTGCACTATGTAGGTTCCCTATCGGGCATTTGGACTATGTAGGTTACCTAGCGGGCCCTTGGACTATCTAGGTTACCTAGGGGGAACCTGGACTATGTAGGTTAACTAGTGGGCACTTGGACAATCTAGGTTACCTAGCAGGCACTTGGACTATGTAGGTTACCTAGCAGACACTTGGACTGTCTAGGTTACCTAGCGGGCACTTGGCTATCTAGGTTAACGAACGGGCACTTGGACTATCTAGGTTGCCTAGCGGGCATTTGGACTATGTAAGTTACGTAGCGGGCACTTGGACTATCTAGGTTACCTAGCGGGCAGTTGGACTATGTAGATTAACTAGCGGGCACTTGGACTATGTATGTTGCATAGCGGGCAATTGGACTATCTAGGTTAGGTAACGGGCACTTGGACTATATAGGTTACCTAGCGGACCCTTTGACTATGTAGGTTACCTAGCGGGCACTTGGACTATCTAGGTTAACGAAAGGGCACTTGGATTATGTAGGTTACCTAGCGGGCACTTGGATTATCTAGGTTAGCTAACAGGAACTTGGAATATCTAGGTTACCTAGCGGGCACTTGGACTATGTAGGTTACCTTGCGGGCACTTGTACTATCTAGGTTACCTAACGGGAAATTGGACTATGTAGATTAACTAGCGGACACTTGGACGATCTAGGTTAACTAGCGGGCACTTGGAATATCTAGGTTAACTAGCGGGCCCTAGGACTATGTAGGTTCCCTAGCGGGCACTTGGACTATATAGGTTAACTAGCGGGCCCTTGGACTATGTAGGTTAACTAGCGCGCACTTGGACGATCTAGTTTAACTAGCGTGTATTTGGACTATGTAGGTTAACTAGCGGGCCCTTGGACTATTTAGATTCCCTAGCGGGCACTTGGACTCTGTATGTTCCCTACGGACACTTGAACTATGTAGGTTCCCTAGCAGGCACTTGGACTATGTAGGTTCCAGAGGGGCACTTGGACTATGTAAGTTAACTACCGGGCACTTGGACTATGTAGGTTACCTAGCGGGCACTTGGACTATGTAGGTTAACTACCGGGCACATACACTATCTAGGTTACCTAGCGGGCACTTGGACTATGTACGTTCCCTAGCGGGCACTTGGACAATGTACGTTCCCTAGCGGGCACTTGGACTATCTATGGTAACTAGTGGGCACTTGGACTATGTAGGTTAACTAGGGGACACTTGCACTATGTAGGTTACCTAGCGGCACTTGGACTATGTAGGTTAACTAGTGTGCATTTGGACTATGTAGGTTAACTAGAGGACACTTGTACGATCTAGGTTAACTAGTGGGCCCTTGGACTATGTAGGTTAACGAACGGGCATTTGGACTATGTAGGTTACCTAGCAGACACTTGGACTGTCTAGGTTACCTAGTGGGCACTTGGCTATCTAGGTTAACGAACGGGCACTTGGACTATCTAGGTTGCCTAGCGGGCATTTGGACTATGTAGATTAACTAGTGGGCACTTGGACTATGTATGTTGCATAGCAGGCAATTGGACTATCTAGGTTAGGTAACGGGCACTTGGACTATATAGGTTACCTAGCGCACCCTTTGACTATGTAGGTTACCTAGCGGGCACTTGGACTATCTAGGTTAAAGAAAGGGCACTTGGACTATGTAGGTTATCTAGCGGGCCCTTGGACTATCTAGGTTACCTAGCGGGCACTTGGACTATGTAGTTTAACTACCAGGCACATGCACTATCTAGGTTACCTAGCGGGCACTTGGACTATGTACGTTCCCTAGCGGGCACTTGGACTATCTATGTTAACTAGTGGGCACTTGGACTATCTATGTTAACTACCTGGCACTTGGACTATGTAGGTTAACTAGGAGACACTTGCACTATGCAGGTTACCTAGCGGCACTTGGACTATATAGGTTAACTAGTGTGCATTTGGACTATGTAGGTTAACTAGAGGACACTTGGACGATCTAGGTTAACTAGTGGGCCCTTGTACTATGTAGGTTAACGAACGGGCATTTGGACTATGTAGGTTATCTAGCAGACACTTGGACTGTCTAGGTTACCTAGCGGGCACTTGGCTATCTAGGTTAACGAACGGGCACTTGGACTATCTAGGTTGCCTAGCGGGCATTTGGACTATGTAAGTTACCTAGCAGGCACTTAGAATATCTAGGTTACCTAGCGGGCAGTTGGACTATGTAGATTAACTAATGGGTACTTGGACTATGTATGTTGCATAGCGGGCAATTGGACTATCTAGGTTAGGTAACGGGCACTTGGACTATATAGGTTACCTAGCTGACCCTTTGACTATGTAGGTTACCTAGCGGGCACTTGGACTATCTAGGTTAACGAAAGGGCACTTGGACTATGTAGGTTACCTAGCGGGCACTTGGATAATCTAGGTTAGCTAACAGGAACTTGGAATATCTAGGTTACCTAGCGGGCACTTGGACTATGTAGGTTCCTCCGCGGGCACATGGACTATATAGGTTCCCTATCGGGCATTGGACTACGTAGGTTAACTAGCAGGACTTGGACTATCTAGGTTACCTAGCGGGCACTTGAACTATGTAGGTTAACTAGTGGACACTTGGAGAATCTAGGTTACCTAGCGGGCACTTGAACTATGTACACACCCTAGTGGGCACTTAGACTATCTAGGTTACCTAGCAGGCACTTGGAATATGTACGTCCCCTAGCGGGCACTTGGACTATCTAGGTAAACTAGAGGGCCCTTGGACTATCTAGAATAACTAGCGGGTCCTTGGACTATCTAGGTTTACTAGCGGGCACTTGGATTATCTAGGTTAACTAGCGGGCACTTGGACTATGTAGTTTCCCTAGCGGGCATTTGGATTATTTAGGTTACCTAGTGGGCACTTGGACTATGTAGGTTACCTAGCGGGCACTTGGACTATTTAGGTTAACTAGAAGGCACTTGGACTATCAAGGTTAACTAGCGGGCACTTGGACTATCTATGTTAACTAGCGGGCACCTGGACTATCTAGGTTCCCTAGCGGGCATTTGGACTATATAGGTTACCTAGCGGGCACTTGGACTATCTAGGTTAACTAGCGGGAACTTGGACTATGTATGTTCCAGAGCGGGCAATTGGACTATGTAGGTTCCCTAGCGGGCACTTGGACTATCTAGGTTCCTTAAAGGGCACTTGGACTATCTAGGTTACCAAACGTGCACTTGGACTATGTAGGTTATCTAGCGGACAATTGGACGATCTAGGTTAACTAGCGGGTACTTGGACTATCTAGGTTAACTAGCGGTCCCTTGGACAATAGTTTAACTAGGTTGCACTTGGACTATGTAGGTTCCCTAGCGGGCATTTAGACTATATAGGTTACCTAGCGGGCACTTGGACTATGGAGGTTACCTAGCGGGCACTTGGACTATGTAGGTTAACTAGCAGGCCCTTGGACTATCTAGGTTAGCTAACTGGCACTTGGACTATGTAGGTTAACTAGCGGACACTTGCACGATCTAGGTTAACAAGCTGGCTCTTGCACTATGTAAGTTAAGTAGCGGGCCCATTGACTATGTAGGTTAACTAGTGGGCACTTGGACGATCTAGGTTAACTAGCGGGCACTTGGACTATGTAGGTTACCTATCGGGCACTTGGACTATCTAGGTTAACGAAAGGGCACTTGGACTATGTAGGTTACCTAGCGGGCACTTGGATTATCTAGGTTAGCTAACAGGAACTTGGAATATCTAGGTTACCTAGCGGGCACTTGGACTATGTACGTTCCCTAGCGGGCACTTGGACTATCTATGTTAACTAGTGGGCACTTGGACTATCTATGTTAACTACTGGGCACTTGGACTATGTAGGTTAACTAGGGGACACTTGCACTATGTAGGTTCCCTATCGGGCATTTGGACTATGCAGGTTACCTAGCGGGCCCTTGGACTATCTAGGTTACCTAGGGGGAACCTGGACTATGTAGGTTAACTAGTGGGCACGTGGACAATCTAGGTTACCTAGCAGGCACTTGGACTATGTAGGTTACCTAGCAGACACTTGGACTGTGTAGGTTACCTAGCGGGCACTTGGCTATCTAGGTTAACGAATGGGCACTTGGACTATCTAGGTTGCCTAGCGGGCATTTGGACTATGTAAGTTACCTAGCGGGCACTTGGACTATCTAGGTTACCTAGCGGGCAGTTGGACTATGTAGATTAACTAGCGGGAACTTGGACTATGTATGTTGCATAGCGGGCATTTGGACTATCTAGGTTAGGTAACGGGCACTTGGACTATATAGGTTACCTAGCGGACCCTTTGACTATGTAGGTTACCTAGCGGGCACTTGGACTATCTAGGTTAACGAAAGGGCACTTGGACTATGTAGGTTACCTAGCGGGCACTTGGATTATCTAGGTTAGCTAACAGGAACTTGGAATATCTAGGTTACCTAGCGGGCACTTGGACTATGTAGGTTACCTTGCGGGCACTTGTACTATCTAGGTTACCTAACGGGAATTGGACTATGTAGATTAACTAGCGGACCTTGGACGATCTAGGTAACCTAGCGGGCACTTGGAATATCTAGGTTAACTAGCGGGCCCTAGGACTATGTAGGTTCCCTAGCGGGCACTTGGACTATATAGGTTAACTAGCGGGCCCTTGTACTATGTAGGTTAACTAGCGCGCACTTGGAAGATCTAGGTTAACTAGCGCGTATTTGGACTATGTAGGTTAACTAGCGGGCCCTTGGACTATTTAGATTCCCAAGCGGGCACTTGGACTCTGTATGTTCCCTACGGACACTTGAACTATGTAGGTTCCCTAGCAGGCACTTGGACTATGTAGGTTCCAGAGGGGCACTTGGACTATGTAAGTTAACTACCGGGCACTTGGACTATGTAGGTTACCTAGCGGGCACTTGGACTATGTAGGTTAACTACCGGGCACATGCACTATCTAGGTTACCTAGCGGGCACTTGGACTATGTACGTTCCCTAGCGGGCACTTGAACTATGTACATTCCCTAGCGGGCACTTGGACTATCTATGTTAACTAGTGGGCACTTGGACTATGTAGGTTAACTAGGGGACACTTGCACTATGTAGGTTACCTAGCGGCACTTGGACTATGTAGGTTAACTAGTGTGCATTTGGACTATGTAGGTTAACTAGAGGACACTTGTACGATCTAGGTTAACTAGTGGGCCCTTGGACTATGTAGGTTAACGAACGGGCATTTGGACTATGTAGGTTACCTAGCAGACACTTGGACTGTCTAGGTTACCTAGCGGGCACTTGGCTATCTAGGTTAACGAACGGGCACTTGGACTATCTAGGTTACCTAGCGGGCATTTGGACTATGTAAGTTACCTAGCGGGCACTTGTACTATCTAGGTTACCTAGCGGGCAGTTGCACTATGTAGATTAACTAGCGGGCACTTGGACTATGTATGTTGCATAGCGGGCAATTGGACTATCTAGGTTAGGTAACGGGCACTTGGACTATATAGGTTACCTAGCGCACCCTTTGACTATGTAGGTTACCTAGCGGGCACTTGGACTATCTAGGTTAATGAAAGGGCACTTGGACTATGTAGGTTATCTAGCGGGCCCTTGGACTATCTAGGTTACCTAGCGGGCACTTGGACTATGTAGGTTAACTACCGGGCACATGCACTATCTAGGTTACCTAGCGGGCACTTGGACTATGTACGTTCCCTAGCGGGCACTTGGACTATCTATGTTAACTAGTGGGCACTTGGACTATCTATGTTAACTACCGGGCACTTGGACTATGTAGGTTAACTAGGAGACACTTGCACTATGCAGGTTACCTAGCGGCACTTGGACTATGTAGGTTAACTAGTGTGCATTTGGACTATGTAGGTTAACTAGAGGACACTTGGACGATCTAGGTTAACTAGTGGGCCCTTGGACTATGTAGGTTAACGAACGGGCATTTGGACTATGTAGGTTACCTAGCAGACACTTGCACTGTCTAGGTTACCTAGCAGGCACTTGGCTATCTAGGTTAACGAACGGGCACTTGGACTACCTAGGTTGCCTAGCGGGCATTTGGACTATGTAAGTTACCTAGCAGGCACTTGGAATATCTAGGTTACCTAGCGGGCAGTTGGACTATGTAGATTAACTAGCGGGCACTTGGGCTATGTATGTTGCATAGCGGGCAATTGGACTATCTAGGTTCGGTAACGGGCACTTGGACTATATAGGTTACCTAGCGGACCCTTTGACTATGTAGGTTACCTAGCGGGCACTTGGACTATCTAGGTTAACGAACGGGTACTTGGACTATGTAGGTTACCTAGCGGACACTTAGACAATCTAGGTTACCTAGCCGGCACTTGTACTATGTACATACCCTAGTGGGCACTTAGACTATCTAGGTTACCTAGCGGGCATGGACTATGTACGTCCCCTAGCGGGCACTTGGATTATCTAGGTTAACTAGAGGGCCCTTGGACTATCTAGAATAACTAGCGGGTCCTTGGACTATCTAGGTTTACTAGCGGGCACTTGGATTATCTAGGTTAATTAGCGGGCACTTGGACTATGTAGTTTCCCTAGCGGGCATTTGGATTATTTAGGTTAACTAGTGGGCACTTGGACTATGTAGGTTACCTAGCGGGCACTTGGACTATTTAGGTTAACTAGAAGGCACTTGGACTATCAAGGTTTACTAGCGGGCACTTGGACTATCTAGGTTAACTAGCGGGAACTTGGACTATGTGTGTTCCAGAGCGGGCAATTGGACTATGTAGGTTCCCTAGCGGGCACTTGGACTATCTAGGTTCCCTAAAGGGCACTTGGACTATCTAGGTTACCGAACGGGCACTTGGACTATGTAGGTTAACTAGCGGACAATTGGACGATCTAGGTTAACTAGCGGGTACTTGGACTATCTAGGTTAACTAGCGGTCCCTTGGACAATAGTTTAACTAGGTGGCACTTGGACTATGTAGGTTCCCTGGCGGGCATTTAGACTATATAGGTTACCTAGCGGGCACTTGGACTATGTAGGTTACCTAGCGGGCACTTGGACTATGTAGGTTAACTAGCAGGCCCTTGGACTATCTAGGTTAGCTAACTGGCACTTGGACTATGTAGGTTAACTAGCGGACACTTGCACGATCTAGGTTAACAAGCTGGCTCTTGCACTATGTAGGTTAAGTAGCGGGCCCATTGACTATGTAGGTTAACTAGTGGGCACTTGGACGATCTAGGTTAACTAGCGGGCATTTGGACTATGTAGGTTAACTAGCGCGCACTTGGACGATCTAGGTTAACTTGCGCGTACTTGGACTATGTAGGTTAACTAGCGGGCCCTTGGACTATGTAGATTATCTAGCGGCACTTGGACTATCTACGTTAACTAGCGGGCCCTTGGACTATGTAGATTCCCTAGAGGGCACTTGGACTCTGTATGTTCCCTACGGACACTTGAACTATGTAAGTTCTCTTGCGGGCACTTGGACTATGTGGGTTTCCTGACGGGCATTTGGACTATCTAGGTTACCTAACGGACACTTGGACTATGTAGGTTCCCTAGCGGGCACTTGGACTATCCAAGTTAACTAGCGGGCACTTAGACTATCTAGATTAACTAGCGGGCCCTTGACTATCTAGGTTTACTAGCGGGCACTTGGACTATCTAGGTTAACTAGCAGGCACTTGGACTATGTAGTTTCCCTAGCGGGCATTTGGATTATTTAGGTGACCTAGTGGGCACTTGGACTATGTATGTTACCTAGCGGGCACTTGGACTATGTAGGTTAAATAGAAGGCACTTGGACTATCAACGTTACCTAGCGGACACTTGGACTATCTAGGTTACCTAGCGGGCACAGGACTATGTAGGTTAACTACCGGGCACATGCACTATCTAGGTTACCTAGAGGGCACTTGGACTATGTACGTTCCCTAGCGGGCACTTGGACTATCTATGTTAACTAGTGGGCACTTGGACTATCTATGTTAACTACCGGGCACTTGGACTATGTAGGTTAACTAGGAGACACTTGCACTATGCAGGTTACCTAGCGGCACTTGGACTATGTAGGTTAACTAGTGTGCATTTGGACTATGTAGGTTAACTAGAGAACACTTGGACGATCTAGGTTAACTAGTGGGCCCTTGGACTATGTAGGTTAACGAACGGGCTTTTGGACTATGTAGGTTACATAGCAGACACTTGGACTGTCTAGGTTACCTAGTGGGCTCTTGGCTATCTAGGTTAACGAATGGGCACTTGGACTATCTAGGTTGCCTAGCGGGCATTTGGACTATGTAAGTTACCTAGCGGGCACTTGAACTATCTAGGTTGCCTAGCGGGCATTTGGACTATGTAAGTTACCTAGCGGGCACTTGGACTATCTAGGTTACATAGCGGGCCGTTGGACTATGTAGATTAACTAGCGGGCACGTGGACTATGTATGTTTCATAGCGGGCAATTGGACTATCTAGGTTAGGTAACGGGCACTTGGACTATATAGGTTACCTAGCGGACCCTTTGACTATGTAGGTTACCTAGCGGGCACTTGGATTATCTAGGTTAGCTAACAGGAACTTGGAATATCTAGGTTACCTAGCGGGCACTTGGACTATGTAGGTTCCTCTGCGGGCACTTGGACTATGTAGGTTCCTCTGCGGGCACTTGCACTATGTAGGTTCCCTCTCAGGCACTTAGACTATGTAGGTTAACTAGCGGGCACTTGGACTATGTAGGTTACCTTGGGGGCACTTGTCCTATCTAGGTTAACGAACGGGCACTTGGACTATGTAGGTAACCTAGAGGGCACTTGGACAGTCTAGGTTACCTAGCGGGCACTTGGACTATCTAAGTTAACGAATGGGCTCTTGGATTATGTAGGTGTCCTAGCAGGCACTTGGACTATCTAGGATACCTAACGGGAACTTGGACTATGTAGGTTAACTAGCGGACTCTTGGATGCTCTAGGTTAACTAGCGGGCACTTGGAATATCTAGGTTAACTAGCGGGCCCTTGGACTATGTAGGTTAACTAGCGGGCACTTGGACTATCTAGGTAAACTAGCGGGTTCTGGACTATGTTGGTTAACTAGCGGGCACTTGGACAATGCAGGTTCCCTAGCTGGCACTTTGACTATGTAGGTTCCCTAGCGGGCACTTGGACAATATATGTTCCCTACGGGCACTTGGACTATCTAGGTTCCCTAACGGGCACTTGGAATATGTAAGTTCCCTATCGGGCACTTGGACTATGTAGGTTCCCTAGCGGGCCCTTGGACTATGTAAGTTCTCTAGCGGGCACTTGGACTATGTGGATTTCCTGGCGGGCATTTGGACTATCTAGGTTACCTACCGGGCACTTGGACTCTGTAGGTTCCCTAGGGGGCACTTGGACCATGTAGGTTACCTCGCGGGGACTTGGATTTTGTAGGTTCCCTATCGGGCACTTGGACTATGTAGGTTAACTAGAGGGCATTTGGACTATGTAGGTTACCTAGCGGGCACTTGGATTATGTAGGTTCCCATCGGGCACTTGGAGAATGTAGGTTAACTAGCGGGCCCTTGGACTATGTAGGTTAACTAGCGGGCCCTTGGACTATGTAGGTTACCTAGCGGGCACTTGGACGATCTAGGTTAACGAACGTGCACTTGGATTATGTAGGTAACCTAGAGGGCATTTGGACAGTCTAGGTTACCTAGCGGGCCCTTGGACTATCTAGGTTAAGGAATGGGCACTTGGACTATGTAGGTTACCTAGCAGGCACTTGGACTATATAGGTTAGCTAACAGGAACTTGGAATATCTAGGTTACCTAGCGGGCACGTGGATTATGTAGGTTACCTTGCGGGCACTTGGACTATCTAGGTTACCTAACGGGAACTTGGACTATGTAGGTTAACTAACGGACTCTTGGACGATCTAGGTTAACTAGCGGGCACTTGGAAAATCTAGGTTAACTAGCGGGCCCTAGGACTATGTAGGTTATCTTGCGGGCACTTGGACTCCCTAGGTAAACTAGCGGGTTCTGGACTATGTAGGTTAACTCGCGGGCACTTGGACAATGCAGGTTCCCTAGTGGGCACTTGGACTATGTAGGTTCCCTAGGGGGCACTTGGAATATATATGTTCCCTACGGGCACTTGGACTATCTAAGTTCCCTAACAGGCACTTGGAATATGTAGGTTCCCTATAGGGCACTTGGACTATGTAGGTTCCTCAGCGGGCACTTGGATTATGTAGGTTCCCTATCGGGCACTTGGACTATGTAGGTTAACTAGCGGGCACTTGGACGATCAAGTTAACTAGCGGGAACTTGAAAAATCTAGGTTAACTAGCGGGAACTTGGACGATCTAGGTTAACTAGCGGGCACTTGTACAATGCAAGTTCCCTAGCGGGCACTTTGACTATGTAGGTTCCCTAACGGGCACTTGCACTATATAGGTTCCCTACGGGCACTTGGACTATCTAGGTTCCCTAACGGGCACTTGGAATATGTAGGTTCCCTATCGGGCACATGGACTATGTAGGTTCCTCAGCGGGCACTTGGACTATGTAGGTTAACTAGCGGGCACTTGGACTATCTAGGTTAACTAGCAGGCCCTGGGCTATGTAGGTTAACTAGCGGGCACTTGGACTATGTAGGTTAACTTGCAGGCACTTGAACTATCAGGTTAACTAGCGGTCACTTGGACTATGTAGGTAACCTAGCGGGAACTTGGACTGTCTAGGTTACATAGTGGGCACTTGGACTATCTAGGATAACGAACGGGCACTTGGACTATGTACGTCCCCTATAGGGCACTTGGACTATCTAGGTTAACTAGAGGGCACTTGGACTATGTAGGTAACCTAGCGGGAACTTGGACTGTCTAGGTTACATAGTGGGCACTTGGACTATCTAGGATAACGAACGGGCACTTGGACTATGTACGTCCCCTATAGGGCACTTGGACTATCTAGGTTAACTAGAGGGCACTTGGACTATGTAAGTAACCTAGCGGGAACTTGGACTGTCTAGGTTACCTAGTGGGCACTTGGACTATATGGGTTCCCTATGGGCACTTGGACTATCTAGGTTCCCTAACGGGAACTTGGACTATGTAGGTTCGTCAGCGGGCACTTGGAATATGTAGGTTCCCTATCAGGCATTGGACTATGTAGGTTGAATAGCGGGATCTTGGACTATCTAGGTTACCTAGGGGGCACTTGGACTATGTAGGTTAACTAGCGGACACTTGGACAATCTGGGTTACCTAGCGGGCACTTGAACTATGTACATACCCTAGCGGGCATTTGGAATATCTAGGTTACCTAGCGGGCACTTGGACTATGTACGTCCCCTAGCGGGCACTTGGACTATCTAGGTTAACTAGAGGGCCCTTGGACTATGTAGGTTAACTAGCGGGCACTTGGATTATCTAGGTCAATTAGCGGGCACTTGGATGATCTAGGTTAGCTAGTGGGCACTTGGACTATCTAGGTTAACTAGCGGGCACTTGGACTATCTAGATAAACTAGCGGGCACTTGGACGATGCAGGTTCCCTAGGGGGCACTTGGACTACCAAGTTCCCTAACTGGCACTTGGACTATGTAGGTTTCCTAGCGGGCACTTGGACTATGTAAGTTCCCCAGCGGCACTTGGACTATGTAGGTTCCCTATCGGGCATTGGACTATGTAGGTTAACTAGCGGGACCTTGGACTATCTAGGTTACCTAGCGGGCACTTGGAGCATGTAGGTTAACTACCGGACACTTGGACCATCTAGGTTACCTAGCGGGTACTTGAACTATGTACCTACCCTAGCGGGCACTTGGACTATCTAAGTTACCTAGCGGGTACTTGGACTATGTACGTCCCCTAGCGGGCATTTGGACTATCTAGGTTAACTAGAGGGCCCTTGGTATATGTAGGTTAACTAGCGGGCAATTGGACGATCTAGGTTAACTAGCGGGCACTTGGACGATGCAGGTTCCCATGCGGGCACTTGGACGACTAAGTTCCCTAACGGGCACTTGGACTATGTAGGTTCCCTAGCGGGCACTTGGACTATGTTCGTCCCTTAGCGGGCACTTGGACTATGTAGGTTCCCTATCGGGCACTTGGACTATGTAGGTTAACTAGCGGGCCCTTGGACTATGTAGGTTACCTATCGGGCACTTGGACTCTGTACATACCCTAGCGGGCACTTGGACTATCTAGGTTACCTATCGGGTACTTGGACTATGTACGTTCCCTAGTGGGCACTTGGACTATCTAGGTTAACTAACGGGCTGTTGTACTAGCTAGGTACCTAGCGGGCACTTGGACTATGTAGGTTAACTAGTGGACACTTGGACGATCTAGGTTAACTAGCGTGCACTTGGACTATGTAGGTTAACTTTCGGACACTTGCACTATGTAGGTTACCTAGAGGGCACTTGGACTATCTAGGTTACCTAACGGGCACTTGGACTATGAAGGATACCTAGTGGGCACTTGGACTGTCTAGGTTACCCAGCGGGCACTTGGACGATCTAGGTTAACTAGCGGGTACTTGGACGATGCAGGTTCCCAAGCGGGCACTTGGACGACTAAGTTCCCTAAAGGGCACTTGGACTATGTATGTTCCCTAGCGGGCACTTGGACTATATTCGTCCCTTAGCGGGCACTTGGACTATGTAGGTTCCCTATCGGGCACTTGGACTATGTAGGTTAACTAGCGGGCCCTTGGACTATGTAGGTTACCTAGCGGGCACTTGGACTCTGTACATACCCTAGCGGGCACTTGGACTATCTAGGTTACCTAGCGGGTACTTTGACTATGTACGTTCCATAGTGGACACTTGGACTATCTAGGTTAACTAACGGGCTGTTGTACTATCTAGGTTACCTATCGGGCAATTGGAATATGTAGGTTAACTAGTGGACACTTGGACGATCTAGGTAATCTAGCGTGCACTTGGACTATGGACGTTAACTAGCGGACACTTGCACTATGTAGGTTACCTAGAGGGCACTTGGTCTATGTAGGTTACCTAGCGGGCACTTGGACTATCTAGGTTACCTAACGGGCACTTGGACTGTGCAGAATACCTAGTGGGCACTTGGACTGTCTAGGTTACCTAGCGGGCACTTGGACTATGTAGTTTAACTAGCGGGCCCTTGGACTATGTAGGTTACCTAGCGGGCACTTGGACTATCTATGTTATTAACGGGCACTTGGACTACGTAGGTAACCTAGCGGGCACTTGGACTGTCTATGTTACCTAGCGGGCACTTGGACTTCTAGGTTAACGAACGGGCACTTGGACTATGTAGGATGCCTAGCGGGCACTTGAACTATCTAGGTTAGGTAACGGGCACTTGGACTATGTAGGTTACCTAGCGGGAACTTGGACTATGTAGGTTACCTAGCGGGCACTTGGACTTTCTAGGTTACCTAACGGGCACTTGGACTATCTAGGTTACCTAACGGGCCCTAGGACTATGTAGGTTACCTTGCGGGCACTTGTACTATCTAGGTTAACGAACTTGCACTTGGACTATATAGGTAACCTAGAGGGCACTTGGACAGTCTAGGTTACCTAGCGGGCACTTGGACTATCTAGGTTAACGAATGGGCTCTTGGACTATGTAGGTTACCTAGCAGGCACTTGGACTATCTAGGTTAACTAACGGGCTGTTGTACTATCTAGGTTACCTAGCGGGCACTTGGACTATGTAGGTTAACTAGTGGACACTTGGACGATCTAGGTTAACTAGCGTGCACTTGGACTATGTAGGTTAACTAGTGGACACTTGCACTATGTAGGTTACCTAGCGGGCACTTGGACTATGTAGGTTACCTAGCGGGCACTTGGACTATCTTGGTTACCTAACGGGCACTTGGACTGTGCAGGATACCTAGGGGGCACTTGGACAGTCTAGGTTACCTAGCCGGCACTTGGACTATCTAGGTTAACGAATGGGCTCTTGGACTATGTAGGTTACCTAGCAGGCACTTGGACTATCTTGGTTAACTAACGGGCTGTTGTACTATCTAGGTTACCTAGCGGGCACTTGGACTATGTAGGTTAACTAGTGGACACTTGGACGATCTAGGTTAACTAGCGTGCACTTGGACTATGTAGGTTAACTAGTGGACACTTGCACTATGTAGGTTACCTAGCGGGCACTTGGACTATGTAGGTTACCTAGCGGGCACTTGGACTATCTAGGTTACCTAACGGGCACTTGGACTGTGCAGGATACCTAGTGGGCACTTGGACTGTCTAGGTTACCTAGCGGGCACTTGGACTATGTAGTTTAACTAGCGGGCCCTTGGACTATGTAGGTTACCTAGCGGGCACTTGGACTATCTATGTTATTAACGGGCACTTGGACTATGTAGGTAACCTAGCGGGCACTTGGACTTCTAGGTTAACGAACGGGCACTTGGACTATGTAGGTTGCCTAGCGGGCACTTGAACTATCTAGGTTAGGTAACGGGCACTTGGACTATCTAGGTTACCTAGCGGGAACTTGGACTATGTAGGTTACCTAGCGGGCACTTGGACTATCTAGGTTACCTAACGGGCACTTGGACTATCTAGGTTACCTAGCGGGCACTTGGACTATGTAGGTTACCTTGGGGGCACTTGTACTATCTAGGTTAACGAACTTGCACTTGGACTATGTAGGTAACCTAGAGGGCACTTGGACAGTCTAGGTTACCTAGCGGGCACTTGGACTATCTAGGTTAACGAATGGGCTCTTGGACTATGTAGGTTACCTAGCAGGCACTTGGACTATCTAGGATACCTAACGAGAACTTGGACTATGTAGGTTAACTAGCGGACTCTTGGACGATCTAGGTTAACTAGTGGGCACTTGGAATATCTAGGTTAACTAGCGGGCCATTGGATTATGTAGGTTAACTACCGGGCACTTGGACTATCTAGGTAAACTAGCGGGTTCTGGACTATGTAGGTTAACTAGCAGGCACTTGGACAATGCAGGTTCCCTAGCTGGCACTTTGACTATGTAAGTTCCCTAGCGGGCACTTGGACTATGTGGGTTTCCTGGCGGGCATTTGGACTATCTAGGTTACCTACTGGGCACTTGGACTCTGTAGGTTCCCTAGCGGGCACATGGACTATGTAGGTTACCTAGCGGGAACTTGGATTTTGTAGGTTCCCTATCGGGCACTTGGACTATGTAGGTTAACTAGAGGGCATAAGGACTATGTTGGTTACCTAGCGGGCACATGGACTATGTAGGTTCCCTATCGGGCACTTGGAGAATGTAGGTTAACTAGCGGGCCCTTGGACTATGTAGGTTAACTAGCGGGCCCTTGGACTATGTAGGTTACCTAGCGGGCACTTGGACGATCTAGGTTAACTAGCGGGTACTTGGACTATGTAGGTTACCTAGCGGGCACTTTTAATATGTAGGTTACCTAGCGGGCCCTAGGACTATGTAGGTTACCTTGCGGGCACTTGGACGATCTAGGTTAACGACGTGCACTTGGACTATGTAGGTAACCTAGAGGGCATTTGGACAGTCTAGGTTACCTAGCGGGCCCTTGGACTATCTAGGTTAAGGAATGGGCACTTGGACTATGTAGGTTACCTAGCAGGCACTTGGATTATATAGGTTAGCTAACAAGAACTTGGAATATCTAGGTTACCTAGCGGGCTCTTGGACTATGTAGGTTACCTAGCAGGCACTTGGACTATCTAGGATACCTAACGGGAACTTGGACTATGTAGGTTAACTAGTGGACTCTTGGACGATCTAGGTTAACTAGCGGGCACATGGAATATCTAGGTTAACTAGCGGGCCCTTGGACTATGTAGGTTAACTAGCGGGCACTTGGACTATCTAGGTAAACTAGCGGGTTCTGGACTATGTTGGTTAACTAGCGGGCACTTGGACAATGCAGGTTCCCTAGTGGGCACTTTGACTATGTAGGTTCCCTAGCGGGCACTTGGACTATATATGTTCCCTACGGGCACTTGGACTATCTAAGTTCCCTAACAGGCACTTGGAATATGTAGGTTCCCTATCGGGCACTTGGACTATGTAGGTTCCCTAGCGGGCCCTTGGACTATGTAAGTTCTCTAGCGGGCGCTTGGACTATGTGGATTTCCTGGCGGGCATTTGGACTATCTAGGTTACCTACCGGGCACTTGGACTCTGTAGGTTCCCTAGGGGGCACTTGGACCATGTAGGTTACCTCGCGGGGACTTGGATTTTGTAGGTTCCCTATCGGGCACTTGGACTATGTAGGTTAACTAGCGGGCCCTTGGACTATGTAGGTTAACTAGCGGGCCCTTGGACTATGTAGGTTACCTAGCGGGCACTTGGACGATCTAGGTTAACGAACGTGCACTTGGATTATGTAGGTAACCTAGAGGGCATTTGGACATTCTAGGTTACCTAGCGGGCACTTGGACTTCTAGGTTAACGAACGGGCACTTGGACTATGTAGGATGCCTAGCGGGCACTTGAACTATCTAGGTTAGGTAACGGGCACTTGGACTATGTAGGTTACCTAGCGGGAACTTGGACTATGTAGGTTACCTAGCGGGCACTTGGACTTTCTAGGTTACCTAACGGGCACTTGGACTATCTAGGTTACCTAACGGGCCCTAGGACTATGTAGGTTACCTTGCGGGCACTTGTACTATCTAGGTTAACGAACTTGCACTTGGACTATATAGGTAACCTAGAGGGCACTTGGACAGTCTAGGTTACCTAGCGGGCACTTGGACTATCTAGGTTAACGAATGGGCTCTTGGACTATGTAGGTTACCTAGCAGGCACTTGGACTATCTAGGTTAACTAACGGGCTGTTGTACTATCTAGGTTACCTAGCGGGCACTTGGACTATGTAGGTTAACTAGTGGACACTTGGACGATCTAGGTTAACTAGCGTGCACTTGGACTATGTAGGTTAACTAGTGGACACTTGCACTATGTAGGTTACCTAGCGGGCACTTGGACTATGTAGGTTACCTAGCGGGCACTTGGACTATCTAGGTTACCTAACGGGCACTTGGACTGTGCAGGATACCTAGTGGGCACTTGGACAGTCTAGGTTACCTAGCCGGCACTTGGACTATCTAGGTTAACGAATGGGCTCTTGGACTATGTAGGTTACCTAGCAGGCACTTGGACTATCTTGGTTAACTAACGGGCTGTTGTACTATCTAGGTTACCTAGCGGGCACTTGGACTATGTAGGTTAACTAGTGGACACTTGGACGATCTAGGTTAACTAGCGTGCACTTGGACTATGTAGGTTAACTAGTGGACACTTGCACTATGTAGGTTACCTAGCGGGCACTTGGACTATGTAGGTTACCTAGCGGGCACTTGGACTATCTAGGTTACCTAACGGGCACTTGGACTGTGCAGGATACCTAGTGGGCACTTGGACTGTCTAGGTTACCTAGCGGGCACTTGGACTATGTAGTTTAACTAGCGGGCCCTTGGACTATGTAGGTTACCTAGCGGGCACTTGGACTATCTATGTTATTAACGGGCACTTGGACTATGTAGGTAACCTAGCGGGCACTTGGACTTCTAGGTTAACGAATGGGCACTTGGACTATGTAGGTTGCCTAGCGGGCACTTGAACTATCTAGGTTAGGTAACGGGCACTTGGACTATCTAGGTTACCTAGCGGGAACTTGGACTATGTAGGTTACCTAGCGGGCACTTGGACTATCTAGGTTACCTAACGGGCACTTGGACTATCTAGGTTACCTAGCGGGCACTTGGACTATGTAGGTTACCTTGGGGGCACTTGTACTATCTAGGTTAACGAACTTGCACTTGGACTATGTAGGTAACCTAGAGGGCACTTGGACAGTCTAGGTTACCTAGCGGGCACTTGGACTATCTAGGTTAACGAATGGGCTCTTGGACTATGTAGGTTACCTAGCAGGCACTTGGATTATATAGGTTAGCTAACAAGAACTTGGAATATCTAGGTTACCTAGCGGGCTCTTGGACTATGTAGGTTACCTAGCAGGCACTTGGACTATCTAGGATACCTAACGGGAACTTGGACTATGTAGGTTAACTAGTGGACTCTTGGACGATCTAGGTTAACTAGCGGGCACATGGAATATCTAGGTTAACTAGCGGGCCCTTGGACTATGTAGGTTAACTAGCGGGCACTTGGACTATCTAGGTAAACTAGCGGGTTCTGGACTATGTTGGTTAACTAGCGGGCACTTGGACAATGCAGGTTCCCTAGTGGGCACTTTGACTATGTAGGTTCCCTATCGGGCACTTGGACTGTATATGTTCCCTACGGGCACTTGGACTATCTAAGTTCCCTAACAGGCACTTGGAATATGTAGGTTCCCTATCGGGCACTTGGACTATGTAGGTTCCCTAGCGGGCCCTTGGACTATGTAAGTTCTCTAGCGGGCACTTGGACTATGTGGATTTCCTGGCGGGCATTTGGACTATCTAGGTTACCTACTGGGCACTTGGACTCTGTAGGTTCCCTAGGGGGCACTTGGACCATGTAGGTTACCTCGCGGGGACTTGGATTTTGTAGGTTCCCTATCGGGCACTTGGACTATGTAGGTTAACTAGAGGGCATTTGGACTATGTAGGTTACCTAGCGGGCACTTGGATTATGTAGGTTCCCATCGGGCACTTGGAGAATGTAGGTTAACTAGCGGGCCCTTGGACTATGTAGGTTAACTAGCGGGCCCTTGGACTATGTAGGTTACCTAGCGGGCAATTGGACGATCTAGGTTAACGAACATGCACTTGGATTATGTAGGTAACCTAGAGGGCATTTGGACAGTCTAGGTTACCTAGCGGGCACTTGGACTATCTAGGTTAAGGAATGGGCACTTGGACTATGTAGGTTACCTAGCAGGCACTTGGACTATATAGGTTAGCTAACAGGAACTTGGAATATCTAGGTTACCTAGCGGGCACGTGGATTATGTAGGTTACCTTGCGGGCACTTGGACTATCTAGGTTACCTAACAGGAACTTGGACTATGTAGGTTAACTAGCGGACTCTTGGACGATCTAGGTTAACTAGCGGGCACTTGGAAAATCTAGGTTAACTAGCGGGCCCTAGGACTATGTAGGTTATCTTGCGGGCACTTGGACTCCCTAGGTAAACTAGCGGGTTCTGGACTATGTAGGATAACTCGCGGGCACTTGGACAATGCAGGTTCCCTAGTGGGCACTTGGACTATGTAGGTTCCCTAGGGGGCACTTGGAATATATATGTTCCCTACGGGCACTTGGACTATCTAAGTTCCCTAACAGGCACTTGGAATATGTAGGTTCCCTATAGGGCACTTGGACTATGTAGGTTCCTCAGCGGGCACTTGGACTATGTAGGTTCCCTATCGGGCACTTGGACTATGTAGGTTAACTAGCGGGCACTTGGACGACCAAGTTAACTAGCGGGAACTTGAAAAATCTAGGTTAACTAGCGGGAACTTGGACGATCTAGGTTAACTAGCGGGCACTTGTACAATGCAGGTTCCCTAGCGGGCACTTTGACTATGTAGGTTCCCTAACGGGCACTTGCACTATATAGGTTCCCTACGGGCACTTGGACTATCTAGGTTCCCTAACGGGCACTAGGAATATGTAGGTTCCCTATCGGGCACATGGACTATGTAGGTTCCTCAGCGGGCACTTGGACTATGTAGGTTAACTAGCGGGCACTTGGACTATCTAGGTTAACTAGCAGGCCCTGGGCTATGTAGGTTAACTAGCGGGCACTTGGACTATGTAGGTTAACTAGCAGGCACTTGAACTATCAGGTTAACTAGCGGTCACTTGGACTATGTAGGTAACCTAGCGGGAACTTGGACTGTCTAGGTTACCTAGTGGGCACTTGGACTATCTAGGATAACGAACGGGCACTTGGACTATGTACGTCCCCTAGAGGGCACTTGGACTATCTAGGTTAACTAGAGGGCACTTGGACTATGTAGGTAACCTAGCGGGAACTTGGACTGTCTAGGTTACCTAGTGGGCACTTGGACTATATGGGTTCCCTATGGGCACTTGGACTATCTAGGTTCCCTAACGGGAACTTGGACTATGTAGGTTCGTCAGCGGGCACTTGGAATATGTAGGTTCCCTATCAGGCATTGGACTATGTAGGTTAACTAGCGGGATCTTGGACTATCTAGGTTACCTAGGGGGCACTTGGACTATGTAGATTAACTAGCGGACACTTGGACAATCTGGGTTACCTAGCGGGCACTTGAACTATGTACATACCCTAGCGGGCATTTGGAATATCTAGGTTACCTAGCGGGCACTTGGACTATGTACGTCCCCTAGCGGGCACTTGGACTATCTAGGTTAACTAGAGGGCCCTTGGACTATGTAGGTTAACTAGCGGGCACTTGGATTATCTAGGTCAATTAGCGGGCACTTGGATGATCTAGGTTAGCTAGTGGGCACTTGGACTATCTAGGTTAACTAGCGGGCACTTGGACTATCTAGATAAACTAGCGGGCACTTGGACGATGCAGGTTCCCTAGGGGGCACTTGGACTACCAAGTTCCCTAACTGGCACTTGGACTATGTAGGTTCCCTAGCGGGCACTTGGACTATGTAAGTTCCCCAGCGGCACTTGGACTATGTAGGTTCCCTATCGGGCATTGGACTATGTAGGTTAACTAGCGGGACCTTGGACTATCTAGGTTACCTAGCGGGCACTTGGAGCATGTAGGTTAACTACCGGACACTTGGACCATCTAGGTTACCTAGCGGGTACTTGAACTATGTACCTACCCTAGCGGGCACTTGGACTATCTAAGTTACCTAGCGGGTATTTGGACTATGTACGTCCCCTAGCGGGCATTTGGACTATCTAGGTTAACTAGAGGGCCCTTGGTATATGTAGGTTAACTAGCGGGCAATTGGACGATCTAGGTTAACTAGCGGGCACTTGGACGATGCAGGTTCCCATGCGGGCGCTTGGACGACTAAGTTCCCTAACGGGCACTTGGACTATGTAGGTTCCCTAGCGGGCACTTGGACTATGTTCGTCCCTTAGCGGGCACTTGGACTATGTAGGTTCCCTATCGGGCACTTGGACTATGTAGGTTAACTAGCGGGCCCTTGGACTATGTAGGTTACCTAGCGGGCACTTTGACTCTGTACATACCCTAGCGGGCACTTGGACTATCTAGGTTACCTATCGGGTACTTGGACTATGTACGTTCCCTAGTGGGCACTTGGACTATCTAGGTTAACTAACGGGCTGTTGTACTAGCTAGGTACCTAGCGGGCACTTGGACTATGTAGGTTAACTAGTGGACACTTGGACGATCTAGGTTAACTAGCGTGCACTTGGACTATGTAGGTTAACTTTCGGACACTTGCACTATGTAGGTTACCTAGAGGGCACTTGGACTATCTAGGTTACCTAACGGGCACTTGGACTATGCAGGATACCTAGTGGGCACTTGGACTGTCTAGGTTACCCAGCGGGCACTTGGACGATCTAGGTTAACTAGCGGGTACTTGGACGATGCAGGTTCCCAAGCGGGCACTTGGACGACTAAGTTCCCTAAAGGGCACTTGGACTATGTATGTTCCCTAGCGGGCACTTGGACTATCTAGGTTAACTAGAGGGCACTTGGACTATGTAGGTAACCTAGCGGGAACTTGGACTGTCTAGGTTACCTAGTGGGCACTTGGACTATATGGGTTCCCTATGGGCACTTGGACTATCTAGGTTCCCTAACGGGAACTTGGACTATGTAGGTTCGTCAGCGGGCACTTGGAATATGTAGGTTCCCTATCAGGCATTGGACTATGTAGGTTAACTAGCGGGATCTTGGACTATCTAGGTTACCTAGGGGGCACTTGGACTATGTAGGTTAACTAGCGGACACTTGGACAATCTGGGTTACCTAGCGGGCACTTGAACTATGTACATACCCTAGCGGGCATTTGGAATATCTAGGTTACCTAGCGGGCACTTGGACTATGTACGTCCCCTAGCGGGCACTTGGACTATCTAGGTTAACTAGAGGACCCTTGGACTATGTAGGTTAACTAGCGGGCACTTGGATTATCTAGGTCAATTAGCGGGCACTTGGATGATCTAGGTTAGCTAGTGGGCACTTGGACTATCTAGGTTAACTAGCGGGCACTTGGACTATCTAGATAAACTAGCGGGCACTTGGACGATGCAGGTTCCCTAGGGGGCACTTGGACTACCAAGTTCCCTAACTGGCACTTGGACTATGTAGGTTCCCTAGCGGGCACTTGGACTATGTAAGTTCCCCAGCGGCACTTGGACTATGTAGGTTCCCTATCGGGCATTGGACTATGTAGGTTAACTAGCGGGACCTTGGACTATCTAGGTTACCTAGCGGGCACTTGGAGCATGTAGGTTAACTACCGGACACTTGGACCATCTAGGTTACCTAGCGGGTACTTGAACTATGTACCTACCCTAGCGGGCACTTGGACTATCTAAGTTACCTAGCGGGTATTTGGACTATGTACGTCCCCTAGCGGGTATTTGGACTATCTAGGTTAACTAGAGGGCCCTTGGTATATGTAGGTTAACTAGCGGGCAATTGGACGATCTAGGTTAACTAGCGGGCACTTGGACGATGCAGGTTCCCATGCGGGCGCTTGGACGACTAAGTTCCCTAACGGGCACTTGGACTATGTAGGTTCCCTAGCGGGCACTTGGACTATGTTCGTCCCTTAGCGGGAACTTGGACTATGTAGGTTCCCTATCGGGCACTTGGACTATGTAGGTTAACTAGCGGGCCCTTGGACTATGTAGGTTACCTAGCGGGCACTTGGACTCTGTAAATACCCTAGCGGGCACTTGGACTATCTAGGTTACCTATCGGGTACTTGGACTATGTACGTTCCCTAGTGGGCACTTGGACTATCTAGGTTAACTAACGGGCTGTTGTACTAGCTAGGTACCTAGCGGGCACTTGGACTATGTAGGTTAACTAGTGGACACTTGGACGATCTAGGTTAACTAGCGTGCACTTGGACTATGTAGGTTAACTTTCGGACACTTGCACTATGTAGGTTACCTAGAGGGCACTTGGACTATCTAGGTTACCTAACGGGCACTTGGACTATGCAGGATACCTAGTGGGCACTTGGACTGTCTAGGTTACCCAGCGGGCACTTGGACGATCTAGGTTAACTAGCGGGTACTTGGACGATGCAGGTTCCCAAGCGGGCACTTGGACGACTAAGTTCCCTAAAGGGCACTTGGACTATGTATGTTCCCTAGCGGGCACTTGGACTATGTTCGTCCCTTAGCGGGCACTTGGACTATGTAGGTTCCCTATCGGGCACTTGGACTATGTAGGTTAACTAGCGGGCCCTTGGACTATGTAGGTTACCTAGCGGGCACTTGGACTCTGTACATACCCTAGCGGGCACTTGGACTATCTAGGTTACCTAGCGGGTACTTGGACTATGTACATTCCATAGTGGACACTTGGACTATCTAGGTTAACTAACTGGCTGTTGTACTATCTAGGTTACCTAGCGGGCACTTGGAATATGTAGGTTAACTAGTGGACACTTGGACGATCTAGGTAAACTAGCGTGCACTTGGACTATGGACGTTAACTAGCGGACACTTGCACTATGTAGGTTACCTAGAGGGCACTTGGTCTATGTAGGTTACCTAGTGGGCACTTGGACTATCTAGGTTACCTAACGGGCACTTGGACTGTGAAGAATACCTAGTGGGCACTTGCACTGTCTAGGTTACCTAGCGGGCACATGGACTATGTAGTTTAACTAGCGGGCCCTTGGACTATGTAGGTTACCTAGCGGGCACTTGGACTATCTATGTTATTAACGGGCACTTGGACTATGTAGGTAACCTAGCGGTCACTTGGACATTCTAGGTTACCTAGCGGGCACTTGGACTTCTAGGTTAACGAACGGGCACTTGGACTATGTAGGATGCCTAGCGGGCACTAGAACTATCTAGGTTAGGTAACGGGCACTTGGACTATGTAGGTTACCTAGCGGGCACTTGGACTTTCTAGGTTACCTAACGGGCACTTGGACTATCTAGGTTACCTAACGGGCCCTAGGACTATGTAGGTTACCTTGCGGGCACTTGTACTATCTAGGTTAACGAACTTGCACTTGGACTATATAGGTAACCTAGAGGGCACTTGGACAGTCTAGGTTACCTAGCGGGCACTTGGACTATCTAGGTTAACGAATGGGCTCTTGGACTATGTAGGTTACCTAGCAGGCACTTGGACTATCTAGGTTAACTAACGGGCTGTTGTACTATCTAGGTTAACTAGCGGGCACTTGGACTATGTAGGTTAACTAGTGGACACTTGGACGATCTAGGTTAACTAGCGTGCACTTGGTCTATGTAGGTTAACTAGTGGACACTTGCACTATGTAGGTTACCAAGCGGGCACTTGGACTATGTAGGTTACCTAGCGGGCACTTGGACTATCTAAGTTACCTAACGGGCACTTGGACTGTGCAGGATACCTAGTGGGCACTTGGACAGTCTAGGTTACCTAGCCGGCACTTGGACTATCTAGGTTAACGAATGGGCTCTTGGACTATGTAGGTTACCTAGCAGGCACTTGGACTATCTTGGTTAACTAACGGGCTGTTGTACTATCTAGGTTACCTAGCGGGCACTTGGACTATGTAGGTTAACTAGTGGACACTTGGACGATCTAGGTTAACTAGCGTGCACTTGGACTATGTAGGTTAACTAGTGGACACTTGCACTATGTAGGTTACCTAGCGGGCACTTGGACTATGTAGGTTACCTAGCGGGCACTTGGACTATCTAGGTTACCTAACGGGCACTTGGACTGTGCAGGATACCTAGTGGGCACTTGGACTGTCTAGGTTACCTAGCGGGCACTTGGACTATGTAGTTTAACTAGCGGGCCCTTGGACTATGTAGGTTACCTAGCGGGCACTTGGACTATCTATGTTATTAACGGGCACTTGGACTTTGTAGGTAACCTAGTGGGCACTTGGACTTCTAGGTTAACGAACGGGCACTTGGACTATGTAGGTTGCCTAGCGGGCACTTGAACTATCTAGGTTAGGTAACGGGCACTTGGACTATCTAGGTTACCTAGCGGGAACTTGGACTATGTAGGTTACCTAGCGGGCACTTGGACTATCTAGGTTACCTAACGGGCACTTGGACTATCTAGGTTACCTAGCGGGCACTTGGACTATGTAGGTTACCTTGGGGGCACTTGTACTATCTAGTTTAACGAACTTGCACTTGGACTATGTAGGTAACCTAGAGGGCACTTGGACAGTCTAGGTTACCTAGCGGGCACTTGGACTATCTAGGTTAACGAATGGGCTCTTGGACTATGTAGGTTACCTAGCAGGCACTTGGACTATCTAGGATACCTAACGAGAACTTGGACTATGTAGGTTAACTAGCGGACTCTTGGACGATCTAGGTTAACTAGTGGGCACTTGGAATATCTAGGTTAACTAGCGGGCCCTTGGATTATGTAGGTTAACTACCGGGCACTTGGACTATCTAGGTAAACTAGAGGGTTCTGGACTATGTAGGTTAACTAGCAGGCACTTGGACAATGCAGGTTCCCTAGCTGGCACTTTGACTATGTAAGTTCCCTAGCGGGCACTTGGACTATGTGGGTTTCCTGGCGGGCATTTGGACTATCTAGGTTACCTACTGGGCACTTGGACTCTGTAGGTTCCCTAGCGGGCACATGGACTATGTAGGTTACCTAGCGGGAACTTGGATTTTGTAGGTTCCCTATTGGGCACTTGGACTATGTAGGTTAACTAGAGGGCATAAGGACTATGTTGGTTACCTAGCGGGCACATGGACTATGTAGGTTCCCTATCGGGCACTTGGAGAATGTAGGTTAACTAGCGGGCCCTTGGACTATGTAGGTTAACTAGCGGGCACTTGGACTATCTAGGTTAACTAGCGGGCACTTGGACGATCTAGGTTAACTAGCAGGTACTTGGACTATGTAGGTTACCTAGCGGGCACTTTTAATATGTAGGTTACCTAGCGGGCCCTTGGACTATGTAGGTTACCTTGCGGGCACTTGGACGATCTTGGTTAACGACGTGCACTTGGACTATGTAGGTAACCTAGAGGGCATTTGGACAGTCTAGGTTACCTAGCGGGCCCTTGGACTATCTAGGTTAAGGAATGGGCACTTGGACTATGTAGGTTACCTAGCAGGCACATGGATTATATAGGTTAGCTAACAAGAACTTGGAATATCTAGGTTACCTAGCGGGCTCTTGGACTATGTAGGTTACCTAGCAGGCACTTGGACTATCTAGGACACCTAACGGGAACTTGGACTATGTAGGTTAACTAGTGGACTCTTGGACGATCTAGGTTAACTAGCGGGCACATGGAATATCTAGGTTAACTAGCGGGCCCTTGGACTATGTAGGTTATCTTGCGGGCACTTGGACTATCTAGGTAAACTAGCGGGTTCTGGACTATGTAGGTTAACTAGCGGGCACTTGGACAATGCAGGTTCCCTAGTGGGCACTTTGACTATGTAGGTTCCCTAGCGGGCACATGGACTATATATGTTCCCTACCGGCACTTGGACTATCTAAGTTCCCTAACAGGCACTTGGAATATGTAGGTTCCCTATCGGGCACTTGGACTATGTAGGTTCCTCAGCGGGCACTTGGACTATGTAGGTTCCCTATCGGGCACTTGGACTATGTAGGTTAACTAGCGGGCACTTGGACGATCAAGTTAACTAGCGGGAACTTGGTCTATCTAGGTTAACTAGCGGGAACTTGGACGATCTAGGTTAACTGGCGGGCACTTGTACAATGCAGGTTCCCTAGCGGGCACTTTGACTATGTAGGTTCCCTAGCGGGCAATTGGACTATATAGGTTCCCTACGGGCACTTGGACTATCTAGGTTCCCTAACGGGCACTTGGAATATGTAGGTTCCCTATCGGGTACTTGGACTATGTAGGTTCCTCAGCGGGCACTTGGACTATGTAGGTTAACTAGCGGGCACTTGGACTATCTAGGTTAACTAGCAGGCCCTGGGCTATGTAGGTTAACTAGCGGGCACTTGGACTATGTAGGTTAACTAGCAGGTACTTGAACTATCAGGTTAACTAGCGGACACTTGGACCATCTAGGTTACCTAGCGGGTACTTGAACTATGTACATACCCTAGCAGGCACTTGGACTATCTAAGTTACCTAGCGGGCACTTGGACTAAGTACGTCCCCTAGCGGGCATTTGGACTATCTAGGTTAACTAGAGGGCCCTTGGTCTATGTAGGTTAACTAGCAGGCAATTGGACGATCTAGGTTAACTAGCGGGCACTTGGACGATGCAGGTTCCCATGCGGGCACTTGGACGACTAAGTTCCCTAACGGGCACTTGGACTATGTAGGTTCCCTAGCGGGCACTTGGACTACGTTCGTCCCTTAGCGGGCACTTGGACTATGTAGGTTCCCTATCGGGCACTTCGACTATGTATGTTAACTAGCGGGCCCTTGGACTATGTAGGTTACCTAGCGGGCACTTGGACTCTGTACATACCCTACCGGGCACTTGGACTATCTAGGTTACCTAGCGGGTACTTGGACTATGTACGTTCCCTAGTGGGCACTTGGACTATCTAGGTTAACTAACGGGCTGTTGTACTAGCTATTTACCTAGCGGGCACTTGGACTATGTAGGTTAACTAGTGGACACTTGGACGATCTAGGTTAACTAGCGTGCACTTGGACTATGTAGGTTAACTTTCGGACACTTGCACTATGTAGGTTACCTAGAGGGCACTTGGACTATCTAGGTTACCTAACGGGCACTTGGACTATGCAGGATACCTAGTGGGCACTTGGACTGTCTTGGTTACCCAGCGGGCACTTGGACGATCTAGGTTAACTAGCGGGCACTTGGACGATGCAGGTTCCCAAGCGGGCACTTGGACGACTAAGTTCCCTAAAGGGCACTTGGACTATGTAGGTTCCCTATCGGGCAGTTGGACTATGTAGGTTAACTAGCGGGCCCTTGGACTATGTAGGTTACCGAGTGGGCCCTTGGACTCTGTACATACCCTAGCGGGCACTTGGACTATCTAGGTTACCTAGCGGGTACTTGGACTATGTACGTTCCCTAGTGGGCACTTGGACTATCTAGGTTAACTAACGAGCTGTTGTACTATCTAGGTTACCTAGCGGGCACTTGGAATATGTAGGTTAACTAGTGGACACATGGACGATCTAGGTTAACTAGCGTGCCCTTGGACTATGTAGGTTAACTAGCGGACAGTTGCACTATGTATGTTACCTAGCGGACACTTGCACTATGTAGGTTACCTAGCGAGCACTTGGACTATGTAGGTTGCCTAGCGGGCACTTGGACTATCTAGATTACCTAACGGGCACTTGGACTGTGCAGGATACCTAGTGGGCACTTGGACTGTCTAGGTTACCTAGCGGGCACTTGGACTATGTAGTTTAACTAGCGGGCCCTTGGAATATGTAGGTTACCTAGCGGGCACTTGGACTATCTATGTTATTAACGGGCACTTGGACTATGTAGGTAACCTAGCGGGCACTTGGACAGTCTAGGTTGCCTAGCGGGCACTTGGACTTCTAGGTTAACGAACGGGCACATGGACTATGTAGGTTGCCTAGAGGGCACTTGCACTATCTAGGTTAGGTAACGGGCACTTGGACTATCTAGGTTACCTACGGGAACTTGGACTATGTAGGTTACCTAGCGGGCACTTGGACTATCTAGGTTACCTAACGGGCACTTGGACTATATAGGTTACCTAGCGGGCCCTTGGACTATGTAGGTTACCTTGCGGGCACTTGTACTATCTAGGTTAACAAACTTGCACTTGGACTATGTAGGTAACCTAGAGGGCACTTGGACAGTCTAGGTTACCTCGCGGGCACTTGGACTATCTAGGTTAACAAATGGGCTCTTGGACTATGTAGGTTACCTAGCAGGCACTTGGACTATCTAGGATACCTAACGGGAACTTGGACTATGTAGGTTAACTAGCGGACTCTTGGACGCTCTAGGTTAACTAGCGGGCACTTGGACTATGTTCGTCCCTTAGCGGGCACTTGGACTATGTAGGTTCCCTATCGGGCACTTGGACTATGTAGGTTAACTAGCGGGCCCTTGGACTATGTAGGTTACCTAGTGGGCACTTGGACTATGTACGTTCCCTAGTGCGCACTTGGACTATCTAGGTTAACTAAAGAGCTGTTGTACTATCTAGGTTACCTAGCGGGCACTTGGAATATGTAGGTTAACTAGTGGACACTTGGACGATCTAGGTTAACTAGCGTGCCCTTGGACTATGTAGGTTAACTAGCGGACACTTGCACTATGTAGGTTACCTAGCGGACACTTGCACTATGTAGGTTACCTAGCGGGCACTTGGACTATGTAGGTTACCTAGCGGGCACTTGGACTATCTAGGTTACCTAACGGGCACTTGGAGCGTGCAGGATACCTAGTGGGCACTTGGACTGTCTAGGTTACTTAGCGGGCACTTGGACTATGTAGTTTAACTAGCGGGCCCTTGGAATATGTAGGTTACCTAGCGCGCACTTGGACTATCTATGTTATTAACGGGCACTTGGACTATGTAGATAACCTAGCGGGCACTTGGACAGTCTAGGTTACCTAGCGGGCACTTGGACTTCTAGGTTAACGAACGGGCACATGGACTATGTAGGTTGCCTAGAGGGCACTTGCACTATCTAGGTTAGGTAACGGGCACTTGGACTATCTAGGTTACCTAGCGGGAACATGGACTATGTAGGTTACCTAGCGGGCACTTGGACTATCTAGGTTACCTAGCGGGCCCTTGGACTATGTAGGTTATCTTGCGGGCACTTGGACGATCTAGGTTAACTAGCGGGCACTTGGACGATGCAGGTTCCCATGCGGGCACTTGGACGACTAAGTTCCCTAACGGGCACTTGGACTATGTAGGTTCCCTAGCGGGCACTTGGACTACGTTCGTCCCTTAGCGGGCACTTGGACTATGTAGGTTCCCTATCGGGCACTTCGACTATGTATGTTAACTAGCGGGCCCTTGGACTATGTAGGTTACCTAGCGGGCACTTGGACTCTGTACATACCCTACCGGGCACTTGGACTATCTAGGTTACCTAGCGGGTACTTGGACTATGTACGTTCCCTAGTGGGCACTTGGACTATCTAGGTTAACTAACGGGCTGTTGTACTAGCTATTTACCTAGCGGGCACTTGGACTATGTAGGTTAACTAGTGGACACTTGGACGATCTAGGTTAACTAGCGTGCACTTGGACTATGTAGGTTAACTTTCGGACACTTGCACTATGTAGGTTACCTAGAGGGCACTTGGACTATCTAGGTTACCTAACGGGCACTTGGACTATGCAGGATACCTAGTGGGCACTTGGACTGTCTTGGTTACCCAGCGGGCACTTGGACGATCTAGGTTAACTAGCGGGCACTTGGACGATGCAGGTTCCCAAGCGGGCACTTGGACGACTAAGTTCCCTAAAGGGCACTTGGACTATGTAGGTTCCCTATCGGGCAGTTGGACTATGTAGGTTAACTAGCGGGCCCTTGGACTATGTAGGTTACCGAGTGGGCCCTTGGACTCTGTACATACCCTAGCGGGCACTTGGACTATCTAGGTTACCTAGCGGGTACTTGGACTATGTACGTTCCCTAGTGGGCACTTGGACTATCTAGGTTAACTAACGAGCTGTTGTACTATCTAGGTTACCTAGCGGGCACTTGGAATATGTAGGTTAACTAGTGGACACATGGACGATCTAGGTTAACTAGCGTGCCCTTGGACTATGTAGGTTAACTAGCGGACAGTTGCACTATGTATGTTACCTAGCGGACACTTGCACTATGTAGGTTACCTAGCGAGCACTTGGACTATGTAGGTTGCCTAGCGGGCACTTGGACTATCTAGATTACCTAACGGGCACTTGGACTGTGCAGGATACCTAGTGGGCACTTGGACTGTCTAGGTTACCTAGCGGGCACTTGGACTATGTAGTTTAACTAGCGGGCCCTTGGAATATGTAGGTTACCTAGCGGGCACTTGGACTATCTATGTTATTAACGGGCACTTGGACTATGTAGGTAACCTAGCGGGCACTTGGACAGTCTAGGTTGCCTAGCGGGCACTTGGACTTCTAGGTTAACGAACGGGCACATGGACTATGTAGGTTGCCTAGAGGGCACTTGCACTATCTAGGTTAGGTAACGGGCACTTGGACTATCTAGGTTACCTACGGGAACTTGGACTATGTAGGTTACCTAGCGGGCACTTGGACTATCTAGGTTACCTAACGGGCACTTGGACTATATAGGTTACCTAGCGGGCCCTTGGACTATGTAGGTTACCTTGCGGGCACTTGTACTATCTAGGTTAACAAACTTGCACTTGGACTATGTAGGTAACCTAGAGGGCACTTGGACAGTCTAGGTTACCTCGCGGGCACTTGGACTATCTAGGTTAACAAATGGGCTCTTGGACTATGTAGGTTACCTAGCAGGCACTTGGACTATCTAGGATACCTAACGGGAACTTGGACTATGTAGGTTAACTAGCGGACTCTTGGACGCTCTAGGTTAACTAGCGGGCACTTGGACTATGTTCGTCCCTTAGCGGGCACTTGGACTATGTAGGTTCCCTATCGGGCACTTGGACTATGTAGGTTAACTAGCGGGCCCTTGGACTATGTAGGTTACCTAGTGGGCACTTGGACTATGTACGTTCCCTAGTGCGCACTTGGACTATCTAGGTTAACTAAAGAGCTGTTGTACTATCTAGGTTACCTAGCGGGCACTTGGAATATGTAGGTTAACTAGTGGACACTTGGACGATCTAGGTTAACTAGCGTGCCCTTGGACTATGTAGGTTAACTAGCGGACACTTGCACTATGTAGGTTACCTAGCGGACACTTGCACTATGTAGGTTACCTAGCGGGCACTTGGACTATGTAGGTTACCTAGCGGGCACTTGGACTATCTAGGTTACCTAACGGGCACTTGGAGCGTGCAGGATACCTAGTGGGCACTTGGACTGTCTAGGTTACTTAGCGGGCACTTGGACTATGTAGTTTAACTAGCGGGCCCTTGGAATATGTAGGTTACCTAGCGCGCACTTGGACTATCTATGTTATTAACGGGCACTTGGACTATGTAGATAACCTAGCGGGCACTTGGACAGTCTAGGTTACCTAGCGGGCACTTGGACTTCTAGGTTAACGAACGGGCACATGGACTATGTAGGTTGCCTAGAGGGCACTTGCACTATCTAGGTTAGGTAACGGGCACTTGGACTATCTAGGTTACCTAGCGGGAACATGGACTATGTAGGTTACCTAGCGGGCACTTGGACTATCTAGGTTACCTAGCGGGCCCTTGGACTATGTAGGTTATCTTGCGGGCACTTGTACTATCTAGGTTAACGAACTTGCACTTGGACTATGTAGGTAACCTAGAGGGCACTTGGACAGTCTAGGTTACCTCGCGGGCACTTGGACTATCTAGGTTAACGAATGGGCTCTTGGACTATGTAGGTTTCCTAGCAGGCACTTGGACTATCTAGGATACCTAACGGGAACTTGTACTATGTAGGTTAACTAGCGGACTCTTGGACGATCTAGGTTAACTAGTGGGCACTTGGAATATCTAGGTTAACTAGCGGGCCCTTGGACTATGTAGTTTAACTAGCGGGCACTTGGACTATCTTTATAAACTAGCGGGTTCTGGACTATGTAGGTTAACTAGCGGGCACTTGGACAATGCAGTTTCCCTAGCTGGCACTTTGACTATGTAGGTTCCCTAGCGGGCACTTGGACAATATATGTTCCCTACGGGCACTTGGACTATCTAGGTTCCTTAACGGGCACTTGGAATATGTAGGTTCCCTATCGGGCACTTGGACTATGTAGGTTCCCTAGCGGGCCCTTGGACTATGTAAGTTCCCTAAGGGCACTTGGACTATGTGGGTTTCCTGGCGGGCATTTGGACTATCTAGGTTACCTACCGGGCACTTGGACTCTGTAGGTTCCCTAGCGGGCACATGGAATATGTAGGTTACCTAGCGGGAACTTGGATTTTGTAGGTTCCCTATCGGGCACTTGGATTATGTAGGTTAACAAGAGGGCATTTGGACTATGTTGGTTACCTAGCGGGCAGTTGGACTATGTAGGTTCCCTATCGGACACTTGGAGAATGTAGGTTAACTAGCGGGTCCTTGGACGATCTAGGTTAACGACGTGCACTTGGACTATGTAGGTAACCTAGAGGGCATTTGGACAGTCTAGATTACCTAGGGGGCACTTGGACTATCTAGGTTAAGGAATGGGCACTTGGACTATGTAGGTTACCTAGCAGGCACTTGGACTATATAGGTTAGCTAACAGGAACTTGGAATATCTAGGTTACCTAGCGGGCACTTGGATTATGTAGGTTACCTTGCGGCACTTGTACTATCTAGGTTACCTAACGGGAACTTGGACTACGTAGGTTAACTAGCGGACTCTTGGACGATCTAGGTTAACTAGCGGGCACTTGGAATATCTAGGTTAACTAGCGGGCCCTTGGACTATGTAGGTTATCTTGCGGGCACTTGGACTATCTAGGTAAACTAGCGGGTTCTGGACTATGTAGGTTAACTAGCGGGCACTTGGACAATGCAGGTTCCCTAGTGGGCACTTTGACTATGTAGGTTCCCTAGCGGGCACTTGGACTATATATGTTCCCTACGGGCACTTGGACTATCTAAGTTCCCTAACAGGCACTTGGAATATGTAGGTTCCCTATCGGGCACTTGGACTATGTAGGTTCCTCAGCGGGCACTTGGACTATGTAGGTTCCCTATCGGGCACTTGGACTATGTAGGTTAACTAGTCGGCACTTGTACAATGCAGGTTCCCTAGCGGGCACTTTGACTATGTAGGTTCCCTAGCAGGCACTTGGACTATATAGGTTCCCTACGGGCACTTGGACTATGTAGGTTCCCTAACGGGCACTTTTAATATGTAGGTTCCCTATCGGGCACTTGGACTATGTAGGTTCCTCAGCGGGCACTTGGACTATGTAGGTTAACTAGCAGGCCCTGGGCTATGTAGGTTAACTAGCGGGCACTTGGACTATGTAGGTTAACTAGCGGGAACTTGGACTGTCTAGGTTACCTAGTGGGCATTTGGACTATCTAGGATAACAAATGGCCACTTGGACTATGTACGTCCCCTAGAGGGCACTTGGACTATCTAGGTTAACTAGAGGGCACTTGGACTATGTAGGTAACCTAGCTGGAACTTGGACTGTCTAGGTTACCTAGTGGGCACTTGGACTATATAGGTTCCCTAAGGGCACTTGGACAATCTAGGTTCCCTAACGGGCACTTGGAATATGTAGGTTCCCTATCGGGCACTTGGAATCTGTACGTTCCTCAGCGGGCACTTGGACTATGTAGGTTAACTAGCGGGCACTTGGACTATCTAGGTTAACTTGCGGGTTCTTGGACTATGTAGGTTAACTAGCGGGCACTTGGACTATGTAGGTTAACTAGCAGGCCCTGGGCTATGTAGGTTAACTAGCGGGCACTTGGAATATGTAGGTTAACTAGCAGGCACATGAACTATCAGGTTAACCAGCGGTCGTTTGGACGATGTAGGTAACCTAGCGGGAACTTGGACTGTCTAGGTTACCTAGTGGGCACTTGGATTATCTAGTATAACAAACGGGCACTTGGACTATGTACGACCCCTAGCGGGCACTTGGACTATCTAGGTTAACTAGAGGGCCCTTGGACTATGTACGTCCCCTAGCGGGCTCTTGGACTATCTAGGTTAACAAGCGGGCCCTTGGACTATGTAGGTTAACTAGCGGGCACTTAGACGATCTAGGTTAACTAGCGGGCACTTGGACTATCTAGGTTAACTAGCGGGCACTTGGACTATCTAGATTAACTAGCGGGCACTTGGATGATGCTGGTTCCCTAGCGGGCACTTGGACTATCTAGGTTCCCTAATGGGCACTTGGACTATGTAGGTTCCCTAGCGGGCACTTAGACTATGTACGTCCATTAGCGGGCACTTGGACTATGTAGGTTCCCTATCGCGCACGTGGACTATGTAGGTTAACTTGCGGGCCCTTGGACTATGTAGGTTAACTAGCGGGCACTTAGACTATCTAGGTTAACGTACGGGCACTTGGACTATGTACATACCCTAGCGGGCACTTGGACTATCTAGGTTACCTAGCGGGCACTTGGACTATGTACGTCCCCTAGTGGGCACTTGGACTATCTAGGATAACTAACGGGTACTAGGACTATCTAGGTTAAGTAGCGGGCACTTGGTGTATCTAGGTTACCTAGCGGGCACTTGGACTATGTAGGTAACCTAGCGAGCACTGGACAGTCTATGGTACCTAGCGGGCACTTGGACTGTCTAGGTTAGCTAACAGGAAATTGGAATATCTAGGTTACCTTGCGGGCCCTTGGACTATGTAGGTTAACTAGCGGGCACTTGGACTATCTAGGTTAACTTGCGGGTTCTTGGACTATGTAGGTTAACTAGCGGGCCCTTGGACTATGTAGGTTAACTAGCGGGCACTTGGACTATGTAGGTAACCTAGCGGGCACTGGACAGTCTAGGGTACCTAGCGGGCACCTAGACTGTCTAGGTTAGCTAACAGGAAATTGGAATATCTAGGTTACCTTGAGGGCCCTTGGACTATGTAGGTTAACTAGCGGGCACTTGGACTATCTAGGTTAACTTGCGGGTTCTTGGACTATGTAGGTTAACTAGCGGGCCCTTGGACTATGTAGGTTAACTAGCGGGCACTTGGACTATCTAGGTTAACTAGCGGGCACTTGGACAATGCAGGTTCCCTACGGGCACTTGGACTATCTAGGTTCCCTAACGGGCACTTGGAATATGTAGGTTCCCTATCAGGCACATGGACTATGTAGGTTTCTCAGCGGGCACTTGGACTATGTAGGTTCCCTATCGGGCACTTGGACTATCTAGGTTACCTATCGGGCACTTGGACTATGTAGGGTAACTAGCAGACACTTGGACTATCTAGGTTACCTAGTGGGCACTTGAAATATGTACATACCCTAGCGGGAACGTGGACTATCTAGGTTAACTAGAGGGCCCTTGGACTATGTAGTTTAACTAGCGGGCACTTGGACTATCTAGGTTAACTAGTGGGCACTTGGACTATCTAGGTTAGCTAATGGGCACTTGGACTATCTAGGTTACCTAGCGGGCACTTGGACTATGTACATACCCTAGAGGGCACTTGGACTATCTAGGTTACCTAGCGGGCACTTGTACTATGTACGTCACCTAGTGGGCACTTGGGCTATCTAGGATAACTAACGGGTACTAGGACTATCTAGGTTAAGTAGCGGGCACTTGGTGTATCTAGGTTACCTAGCGGGCACTTGGACTATGTAGGTAACCTAGCGGGCACTGGACAGTCTAGGGTACGTAGCGGGCACCTGGACTGTCTAGGTTAGCTAACAGGAAATTGGAATATCTAGGTTACCTTGCGGGCCCTTGGACTATGTAGGTTAACTAGCGGGCACTTGGACTATCTAGGTTAACTTGCGGGTTCTTGGACTATGTAGGTTAACTAGCGGGCCCTTGGACTATGTAGGTTAACTAGCGGGCATTTGGACGATCAAGGTTAACTAGCGGGCACTTGGACTACCTAGGTTAACTAGCAGGCACTTGGGCTATCTAGGTTAACTAGCGGGCACGTGGACAATGCAGGTTCCCTACGGGCCCTTGGATTATCTAGGTTCCCTAACGGGCACTTGGAATATGTAGGTTCCCTATCGGGCATTTGGACTATGTAGGGTTCTCAGCGGGCACTTGGACTATGTAGGTTCCCTATCTGGCACTTGGACTATCTAGGTTACCTAG
This sequence comes from Tenrec ecaudatus, assembly GCF_050624435.1. Taxonomy (NCBI): domain Eukaryota; kingdom Metazoa; phylum Chordata; class Mammalia; order Afrosoricida; family Tenrecidae; genus Tenrec; species Tenrec ecaudatus. Next base: position 253,189 of record NW_027459411.1, on the reverse strand, counting down.
CGGGCACTTGGACTATGTACGTTTCCTAGTGGGCACTTGGACTATCTAGGATAATTAACGGGCACTCGGACTATCTAGGTTAACTAGCGGGCACTTGATCTATCTAGGTCAACTAGCGGGCCCTTGGACTATGTAGGTTTAATAGCGTACATTTGGACGATCTAGTTTAACTAGCGGGCCCTTGCACTATGTAGGTTAACTATCGGGTACTTGGACAATCTAGGTTAACTAGCGGGCACTTGGACGATATAGGTTAACTAGCGGGCACTTGGATTAGCTAGGTTACCTAGTGGGCCCTTGAACTATGTAGGTTAACTAGTTGACCCTTGGACTATCTAGGTTAGCTAACGGGCACTTGGACTATATAGGTTACTTAGCGGGCACTTGGACTATGTGGGTGCCCTAGTGGGCATTTGGATTATATAGATTACCTAGTAGGCACTTGGACTTTGTAGGTTACCTACCGGGCACTTGGACTATCTAGGTTTTTGAGCGGGCACTTGGACTATGTAGGTTAACTAGCGGGCACTTAGGCTATCAAGGTTACCTAGCAGGCACATGGACTATGTACATACCCTAGCGGGCACTTGGACAATCTAGGTTACCTAGGGGGCACTTGGAGTGTGTACATCCCCTAGTGGGCACTTGGACTATCTAGGATAACTAACGTGCACTAGGACTATCTAGGTTAACTAGCGGGCACTTGGACTACCTAGGTTACCTAGGTGGAACTTGGACTATGTAGGTAACCTAACGGGCACTGGACAGTCTAGGTTACCTAGCGGGCACTTGGACTATCTAGGTTAATGAATGGGCACTTGTACTATGTAGGTTACCTAGCGGGAACTTGGAATATCTAGGTTTGCTAACAGGAAATTGGATTATCTAGGTTACCTTGAGTGCCCTTCGACTATGTAGGTTAACTAGCGGGCACTTGGACGATCAAGATTAACTAGCGGGCACATGTACGATCTAGGTTAACTAGCGGGCACTTGGACGATCTAGGTTAACTAGCCGGCACTTGGACTATCAAGGTTAACTAGCAAGCCCTTGGACTATGTAGGTTAACTAGCGGGCCCTTGGACTTGTAGCTTACCTAGGGGGCACTTGGACTATCTAGGTTAGCGAACGGGGACTTGGACTATGTAGGTGACCTAGCAGGCACTTGTACTGTCTAGGTTACTTAGCGGGCACTTGGACTATCTAGGTTAACGAACGGGCACATGGACTATGTAGGTTACCTAGCGGGCTCTTGGACTATGTATGTTAGCTAACGGGCACTTGGACTATCTAGGTTACCTAGCGGGCAATTGGACTATGTAGGTTACCTAGCGGGCACGTGGACTATGTAGGTTACCTAGCGGGCACTTGGACTATGTAGGTTAGCTAACAGGAACTTTGAATATCTAGGTTACCTAGCGGGCCCTTGGACTATGTAGGTTACCTAACGGGCACTTGGACTATCTAGGTTACCTAGCGGGCACTTGGTCTATCTAGGTTACCTCGCGGGCACTTGGACAATGTAGGTAACCTAGCGGGCACTTGGACTATGTAGGTTAGCTAACAGGAAATTTGAATATCTAGGTTACCTAGCGGGCCCTTGGACTATGTAGGTTAAGTAGCAGGCACTTGGACTATCTAGGTTAACTAGCGGGTTCTTAGACTATGTAGGTTAACTAGTGGGCCCTTGGACTATGTAGGATAACTAGCGGGCACTTGGACGATCAAGGTTAACTAGTAGGCACTTGGACTACCTAGGTTAACTAGCGGGCCCTTGGACTAAGTAGGTTAACTAGCGGTCCCTTGGACTTGAAGGTTACCTAGCGAGCACTTGGACTATATAGGTTACCTAGAGGACACTTGGACTATGTAGGTTACCTAGAGGGCACTTGGACTATCTAGGTTACGTAGCGGGCACTTGGACTATGAAGGTGATCTAGAGGACATTAGGATGATCTAGGTTAACTAGTGGGCCCTTGGACTATGTAAGTTAACTAGCGGGCACTTGGACAATCTAGGTTAAATAGCGGGCACTTGTACGATCTAGGTTAACTAGCCGGCACTTGGACTATCAAGGTTAACTAGTGAGTCCTTGGACTATGTAGGTTAACTAGCGGGCCCTTGGACTTGTAGCTTACCTAGCGGGCTCTTGGACTATATAGATTACCTAGCGGGCACTTGGACTATCTAGGTTAGCGAACGGGGAATTGGACTATGTAGGTGACCTAGCAGGCACTTGTACTGTCTAGGTTACCTAGCGGGCACTTGGACTATCTAAGTTAACGAACGGGCACTAGGACTATGTAGGTTACCTAGCGGGCTCTTGGACTATGTATGTTAGCTAACGGGCATTTGGACTATCTAGGTTACCTAGCGGGCACTTGGACTATCTAGGTTACCTACGGGCACTTCGACTATCTAGGTTACGTAGCGGGCACTTGGACTATGTAGGTTACCTACAGGACATTTGGATGATCTAGGTTAACTAGTGGGCCCTTGGACTATGTAGGATAACTAGCGGGCACTTGGACGATCTAGGTTAACTAGCGGGCACTTGGACTACGTATGTTAGCTAACGGGCACTTGGACTATCTAGGTTACCTAGCGGGCACTTGTAATATGTAGGTTACCTAGCAGGCACTTGGACTATCTAGGTTACCTAATGGGCACATCGACTATCTAGGTTACGTAGCGGGCACTTGGACTATGTAGGTTACCTACAGGACATTTGGATGATCTAGGTTACCTAGTTGGCCCTTGGACTATGTAGGATAACTAGCGGGCACTTGGACGATCTAGGTTAACTAGCGGGCACTTGGACTACGTAGTTTACCTAGCAGGCACTTGCACTATCTAGGACAGCGAACGGGGACTTGGACTATGTAGGTGACCTAGCAGGCACTTGGACTGTCTAAGTTACCTAGCGGGCACTTGGACTATCTAGGTTAATGAACGGGCACTTGGACTATGTAGGTTACCTAGCGGGCACATGGACTATGTATGTTAGCTAACGGGAAATTGGACTATCTAGGCTACCTAGCGGTCACTTGGACTATGTAGGTTACAAAGCGGGCACTTGGACTATCTAGGTTACCTAACGGGCACTAGGACTTTGCAGGTAACCTAGCAGGCACTTGGACGAACTAGGTTAACGAGCGGGCCCTTAGACTATGTAGGTTACCTAGCGGGCACTTGGATTATCTAGGTTAGCTAACAGGAACTTGGACTATCTAGGTTACCTAGCAGGCACTTTGACTATGTAGGTTACCTAGCGGCACTTGGACTATATAGGTTACCTAACGGGCACTTTGACTATCTAGGTTACCTAGCGGGCACTTGGACTATGTAGGTTACCTAGCGGACACTTGGACTATCTAGGATACCTAACGGGCATTTTGACTATCTAGGTTACCTAGAGGGCACTTGGACTATGTAGGTTACCTAACGGGCACTTGGACTATGTAGGTTAACTAGCGGATACTTGGACGATCTAGGTTAACTAGCCGGCACTTGGAATATCTTGGTTAACTAGGGGGCCCTTGGACTATGTAGGTTAACTAGCGGGCACTTGGACTATCTAGGTTAACTAGCGGGCCATTGGACTATGTAGGTTAACTAGTGCGCGCTTGGACGATCAAGGTTAACTACCGGGCAATTGGACTATCTAGTTTAAGTAGCGGGCACTTGGACTATCAGGTTAATTAGCGGTCACTTGGACGATGCAGGTTCACTAGTGGGCACTTGGAGTATATAGGTTCCCTATGGGCCCTTGGACCCTCTAGTTTCCCTAAAGGGCACTTGGACTATGTAGGTTCCCTAACGGGCACTTGGACTATGTAGGTCAACTAGCGGGCCCTTGGACTATCTAGGTTAGCTAAGGGCACTTGGATTATGTAAGTTAACTAGAGGGCACTTGGACTATGTAGGTTAACTAGCGGACACTTGGACGATCTAGGTTGGCTAGCGGGCACTTGAACTATGTAGGTTAACTAGTGGGCCTTTAGACTATCTAGGTTAGCTAACGGGCACTTGGACAATGTAGGTTAATTAGAGGGTACTTGGACTATGTAGGTTCCCCAGCGGGCATTTGGACTATATAGATTACCTAGCGGGCACTTGGACTTTGTAGGTTACCTAGCGGGCACTTGGACTATCTTGGTTACCTATTGGGCACTTGAACTATCTACGTTATCTAGCGGGTACTTGGACTATCTAGGTTAACTACCGGGCACTTGGACTATCTAGGTTAAATAACGGGCACTTGGACTATGTAAGTTCCCTAGCGGGCACTTTTACTATGTGGGTTCCATAGCGGGCATTTGGACTATCTAGGTTACCTAACGGGCACTTGGAGTATGTAGGTTCCCTAGCGGGCACTTGGATTATGTAGGTTCCCTATCGGGCATTTGGACTATGTAGGTTACTAGCGGGCATTTGGACTATGTAGTTTACCTAACGGGGACTTGGACTATGTACCTTCGCTATCGGGCACTTGGACAATATTGGTAAACTAGCGGGCACTAGGACTATGTAGGTTACCTAGCGGGCACTTGGACTATCAAGGTTACCTAGCGGGCACTTGGACTATATAGGTTAACTAGAGGGCCCTTCGACTATCTAGGTAACCTAGCGGGCACTTGGACTATGTAGGTTAACTAGCGGGCACATGGACTATCTAGGTTACCTAGCGGGCACTTGGACTATGTACGTTCCCTAACGGTCACTTGGACTATGTAGGTTCCCTAGCGGGCACTTGGACTATATAGGTTACCTAACGGGCACTTGGACTATCTAGGTTACCTAACGGGCACTTTGACTATCAAGGTTACCTAGCGGGCACTTGGACTATCTACGTTAGATAACAGGAACTTGGACTAGCTAGGTTACCTAGCGGGCACTTTGACTATCTAGGTTACCTAACGGGCACTTTGACTATCTAGGTTACCTAACGGGCACTTTGACTATCTACGTTACCTAGCGGGCACTTGGACTATCTAAGTTAGCTAAAAGGAACTTGGACTATATAGGTTACCTAGCGGGCACTAGGACTATGTAGGTTACCTAACGGGCACTTGGACTATGTAGGTTAACTAGTGGACACTTGGACGATCTAGGTTAACTAGCCGGCACTTGGAATATCTAGGTTAACTAGCGGGCACTTGGAATATCTAGGTTAACTAGAGGGTTCTTGGACTATGTAGGTTAACTAGCGGGCCCTTGGACTATGTAGGTTAACAAGCGGGCACTTGGACGATCTAGGTTAACTAGCGGGCAATTGGACTATCTAGTTTATCTAGCAGGCCCTTGGACTATCTAGGTTACCTGGCGAGCACTTGGACGATGCAGGTTCCCTAGTGGGCACTTGAACTGTCTAAGATCCCTAACACGCACTTGGACAATGTAGGTTAATTAGAGGGTACTTGGACTATGTAGGTTCCCCAGCGGGCATTTGGACTATATAGATTACCTAGAGGGCACTTGGACTTTGTAGGTTACCTAGTGGGCACTTGGACTACCTTGGTTACTATTGGGCACTTGAACTATCTACGTTACCTAGCGGGTATTTGGACTATCTAGGTTAACTACCGGGCACTTGGACTATCTAGATTAACTAACGGGCACTTGGACTATGTTAGTTCCCTAGCGGGCACTTTCACTATGTGGGTTCCATAGCGGGCATTTGGACTATCTAGGTTACCTAACGGGCACTTTGATTATCTAGGTTACCTAGCGGGCACTTGGATTATGTAGGTTCCCTATCGGGCATTTGGACTATGTAGGTTAACTAGCGGGCACTTGGAATATCTAGGTTAACTAGAGGGTTCTTGGACTATGTAGGTTAACTAGCGGGCCCTTGGACTATGTAGGTTAACTAGTGGGCAATTGGACTATCAAGTTTAACTAGCGGGCACTTGGAATATCTAGGTTAACTAGCGGGCACTTGGACGATGCAGGTTCCCTAACGGGCACTTTGCCTATGTAGGTTCCCTAGCGGGAACTTGGACTATATAGGTTCCCTATGGGCACTTGGACTCTCTAGTTTCCCTAAAGGGCACTTGGACTATGTAGGTTCCCTAGCGGGCACTTGGACTATGGAGGTTCCCTATCGGGCACTTGGACTATGTAGGTTATCTAGCAGGCCCTTGGACTCCCTAGGTTATCTGGCGAGCACTTGGATGATGCAGGTTCCCTAGTGGGCACTTGGACTGTCTAGGTTCCCTAACAGGCACTTGGACAATGTAGGTTAATTAGAGGGTACTTGGACTATGTAGGTTCCCCAGCGGGCATTTGGACTATATAGATTACCTAGCGGGCACTTGGACTTTGTAGGTTACCTAGCGGGCACTTGGACTATCTTGGTTACCTACTGGGCACTTGAACTATCTACGTTACCTAGCGGGTACTTGGACTATGTAGGTTAACTACCGGGCACTTGGACTATCTAGGTTAACTAACGGGCACTTGGACTATGTAAGTTCCCTAGCGGGCACTTTCACTATGTGGGTTCCATAGCGGGCATATGGACTATCTAGGTTACCTAACGGGCACTTGGAGTATGTAGGTTCCCTAGCGGGCACTTGGATTATGTAGGTTCCCTATCGGGCATATGGACTATGTAGGTTACTAGCGGGCATTTGGACTATGTATGTTACCTAACGGGGACTTGGAGTATGTACCTTCGCTATCGGGCACTTGGACAATATTGGTAAACTAGCGAGCACTAGGACTATGTAGGTTACCTAGCGGGCACTTGGACTATCAAGGTTACCTAGCGGGCACTTGGACTATATAGGTTAACTAGCGGGCCCTTGGACTATATAGGTAACCTAGCGGGCACTTGGACTATGTCGGTTAACTAGCGGGCACATGGACTATCTAGGTTACCTAGCGGGCACTTGGACTATGTACGTTCCCTAACGGGCACTTGGACTATGTAGGTTCCCTAGCGGGCCCATGGACTATCTAGGTTACCTAACGGGCACTTGGACTATCTACGTTACCTAACGGGCACTTTGACTATCAAGGTTACCTAGCGGGCACTAGGACTATCTACGTTAGCTAACAGGAACTTGGACTATCTAGGTTACCTAGCGGGCACTTTGACTATGTAGGTTACCTAGCGGGCACTTGGATTATCTAGGTTACCTAACGGGCACTATGACTATCTAGGTTACCTAGCGGACACTTGGACTATCTACGTTAGCTAACAGGAACTTGGACTATCTAGGTTACTTAGCGGGCACTAGGACTATGTAGGTTATCTAGCGGGCACTTGGACTATCTAGGTTACCTAACGGGCCCTTTGATTATCTAGGTTACCTAGCGGGCACTTGGACTATCTAAGTTAGCTAAAAGGAACTTGGACTATCTAGGTTATCTAGCGGGCACTAGGACTATGTAGGTTACCTAACGGGCACTTGGACTATGTAGGTTAACTAGCGGACACTTGGACGATCTAGGTTAACTAGGCGGCACTTGGAATATCTAGGTTAACTAGCGGGCACTTGGAATATCTAGGTTAAGTAGAGGGTTCTTGGACTATGTAGGTTAACTAGCGGGCCCTTGGACTATGTAGGTTAACATGCGGGCACTTGGACTATCTAGGTTAACTAACGGGCACTTGGATTATCTCTGTTAGCTAACGGTGACTTGGACTATCTAAGTTACCTAGCGGGCACTTGGACTCTGTAGGTTACCTAGCGGGCACTTGGACAATCTAGGTTAATGAACGGGCACTTGGACTATGTAGGTTAGCTAACAGAAACTTGGACTATCTAGGTTAACTAGCGGGCACTTGGACGATGCAGGTTCCCTAGCGGGCACTTTGACTATGTAGGTTCCCTAGCGGGAACTTGGACTATATAGGTTCCCTATGGGCACTTGGACTCTCTAGTTTCCCTAAAGGGCACTTGGACTATGTAGGTTCCCTAGCGGGCACTTGGACTATGTAGGTCATCTAGCAGGCCCTTGGACTCTCTAGGTTACCTGGAGAGCACTTGGACGATGCAGGTTCCCTAGTGGGCACTTGGACTGTCTAGGTTCCCTAACGGGCACTTGGACTGTGTAGGTTCCATAGGGGGCACATGGACTACATAAGTTCCCTATTGGGCACTTGGACTATATAGGTTTGTATCGGGCATTGGGACTATGTAGGTTAACTACCGGGCACTTGGACTATCTAGGTTACCTAGCGGGCACTTGGTCTTTGTGCATACCCTAGCGGGCACTTGGACTAGTAGGTTAGCTAGCGGGCATTTGGACTATATACGTCCCCTAGTTGGCCCTTGGACTATCTAGGTTAGCTAACGTTGACTTGGACTATGTAGGTTAATTAGCGTGCACTTGGACTATGTAGGTGCCCTAGGGGGCATTTGTACTATATAGATTACCTAGCGGGCACTTGGACTTTGTAGGTTACCTAGCGGGCACTTGGACTATCTAAGTTACCTAGTGGGCACTTGGACTATCTAGGTTCCCTAGCGGGCACTTGGACTACATAGGTTCTCTAAAGGGCACTTGGACTATGTAGGATCCCTAGCAGGCACTCGGACTATGAAGGTTCCCTAGCGGGCACTTGGACTATGTAGGTTCCATAGCAGGCCTTTTGACTATGTAAGTTCTCTAACGGGCACTTGGACTATGTGGGTTCCCTAGCGGGCATTTGGACTATCTAGGTTACCTAACGGGCACTTGGAATATGTAGGTTCCCTAGCGGGCACTTGGATTTTGTAAGTTCCCTATCGGTCACTTGGACTATGTACATTACTAGGGGGCATTTGGACTATGTAGGTTACCTAGCGGATACTTGGACTATGTAGGTTCCCTATCAGGGACTTGGACAATGTAGGTTAACTAGCGGGCACTAGGACTATGTAGGTTAACTAGTGGGTGCTTGTACTATGTAGGTTAACTAGCGGGCACTTGGATTATCTCTGTTAGCTAACGGGCACTTGGACTATCTAAGTTACCTAGCGGGCACTTGGACTCTGTAGGTTACCTAGCGGGCACTTGGACAATCTAGGTTAACGAACGGGCACTTGGACTATGTAGGTTAGCTAACAGAAACTTGGACTATCTAGGTTAAGTAGCGGGCACTTGGACGATGCAGGTTCCCTAGCGGGCACTTTGACTATGTAGGTTCCCTAGCGGGCACTTGGATTATGTGGGTACCTTAGCGGGCATTTGGACTATCTAGGTTACCTAATGGGCATTTGGACTATGTAGGTTCCCTAGCGGGCCCTTGGATTATGTAGGTTCCTGTCTTGCACTTGGACTATGTAGTTTACCTAGCAGGCACTTGGACTATGTAGGTTAACTAGCGGGCACTTGGACTATCTAGGTTACCTAGCGGGCACTTAGACTATGTAGGTTAACTAGCGGTCACTTGGACGATCTAGGTTAACTAGCAGGCACATGGACCATATAGGGTAACTAGCGGGCACTTGGACTATCTAGGTTACCTAGCGGGCACTTGGATTATGTAGGTTACCTAGCGGGCACTGGGACTATCTATGTTAGCTAACGGGCTCTTGGACTATCTAAGTTACCTAGCGGGCACTTGGATTATGTAGGTTCCCTAGCGGACACTTTGACTATCTAGGTTCCCTAGCGGGCACTTGGACTGTGTGGGTACCCTAGCGGGCATTTGGACTATCTAGGTTACCTAACGGGCATTTGGACTATGTAGGTTCCCTAGCGGGCTCTTGGATTATGTAAGTTCCCGTCTTGCACTTGGACTATGTAGGTTACTTGCGGGCATTAGGACTATGTAGGTTACCTAGCGGGCACTTGGACTATGTAGGTTAACTAGCGGGCACTTGGACTATCTAGGTTAACTAGCGAGCACATGGATGATATAGGTTAACTAGGGGGCACTTGGATTATCTAGGTTAGCTAGCGGGCACTTGAACTATGTAGGTTAACTAGTGGGCCCTTAGACTATCTAGGTTAGCTAACGGGCACATGGACTATGTATGTTAATTAGCGTGTATTTGGACTATGTAGGTGCCCTAGCGGGCATTTGGACTATATGTAGGTTACCTAGCGGGCACTTGGACTTTGTAGGTTACCTAGCGGGCACTTGGACTATCTAGGTTACATAGCGTGCACTTGAACTATCTACGTTACCTAGCGGGTACTTGGACTATCTAGCTTAACTAGCGGGCACTTGGACTATCTAGGTTAACGAACGGGCACTTGGACTACGTAGGTTAGCTAACAGGAACTTGGACTATCTAGTTTAACTTGCGGGCACTTGGATTATGTAGGTTCCCTATCAGGCACTTGGACTATGTAGGTTAGTAGCGGGCATTTGGACTCTGTAGGTTACCTAACGGGCACTTGGAGTATGAGGGTTCCGTATCGGACACTTGGACAATGTTGGTTAACTAGCGGGCACTAGGACTATGTAGGTTACCTAGCGGGCACTTGGACTATCTAGGTTAGGTAACGGGCACTTGGACTATCTAGGTTACCTAGTGGGAACTTGGACTATGTAGGTTTCCTAGTGGGAACTTTGACTATCCTGGTTACCTAGCGGGCCCTTGGACTATGTAGGTTAACTAGCGGGCACTTGGATTAGCTAGGTTACCTAGCGGGCACTTGAACCATGTAGGTTAACTTGTTGGCCCTTGGACTATCTGGGTTAGCTAACGTTGACTTGGACTATGTAGGTTAATTAGCGTGCACTTGGACTATGTAGGTGCCCTAGGGGGCATTTGGACTATATAGATTACCTAGCGGGCACTTGGACTTTGTAGGTTACCTAGCGGGCACATGGACTATCTAGGTTACCTAGCGGGCACTTGGACTATCTAAGTTAGCTAAAAGGAACTTGGACTATCTAGGTTACCTAGCGGGCACTAGGACTATGTAGGTTACCTAACGGGCACTTGGACTATGTAGGTTAACTAGCGGACACTTGGATTAGCTAGGTTACCTAGCGGGCACTTGAACCATGTAGGTTAACTAGTTGGCCCTTGGACTATCTGGGTTAGCTAACGTTGACTTGGACTATGTAGGTTAATTAGCGTGCACTTGGACTATGTAGGTGCCCTAGGGGGCATTTGGACTATAGAGATTACCTAGCGGGCACTTGGACTTTGTAGGTTACCTAGCGGGCACATGGACTATCTAGGTTACCTAGCGGGCACTTGGACTATCTAAGTTAGCTAAAAGGAACTTGGACTATCTAGGTTACCTAGCGGGCACTAGGACTATGTAGGTTACCTAACGGGCACTTGGACTATGTAGGTTAACTAGCGGACACTTGGACGATCTAGGTTAACTAGCCGGCACTTGGAATATCTAGGTTAACTAGTGGGCACTTGGAATATCTAGGTTAACTAGAGGGATCTTGGACTATGTAGGTTAACTAGCGGGCCCTTGGACTATGTAGGTTAACAAGCGGGCACTTGGACTATCTAGGTTAACTAACGGGCACTTGGATGATGCAGGTTCCCTAACGGGCACTTTGCCTATGTAGGTTCCCTAGCGGGAACTTGGACTATATAGGTTCCCTATGGGCACTTGGACTCTCTAGTTTCCCTAAAGGGCACTTGGACTATGTAGGTTCCCTAGCGGGCACATGGACTATGGAGGTTCCCTATCGGGCACTTGGACTATGTAGGTTATCTAGCAGGCCCTTGGACTCTCTAGGTTACCTGGCGAGCACTTGGACGATGCAGGTTCCCTAGTGGGCACTTGGACTGTCTAGGTTCCCTAACGGGCACTTGGACTGTGTAGGTTCCATAGGGGGCACATAGACTACATAAGTTCCCTATTGGGCACTTGGACTATGTAGGTTTGTATCGGGCATTGGGACTATGTAGGTTAACTAACGGGCACTTGGACTATCTAGGTTACCTAACGGGCACTTGGAATATGTAGATTACCTAGCGGGCACTTGGATTTTGTAAGTTCCCTATCGGTCACTTGGACTATGTACATTACTAGGGGGCATTTGGACTATGTAGGTTACCTAGCGGATACTTGGACTATGTAGGTTCCCTATCAGGGACTTGGACAATGTAGGTTAACTAGCGGGCACTAGGACTATGTAGGTTAACTAGTGGGTGCTTGTACTATGTAGGTTAACTAGCGGGCACTTGGATTATCTCTGTTAGCTAACGGGCACTTGGACTATCTAAGTTACCTAGCGGGCACTTGGACTCTGTAGGTTACCTAGCGGGCACTTGGACAATCTAGGTTAACGAACGGGCACTTGGACTATGTAGGTTAGCTAACAGAAACTTGGACTATCTAGGTTAACTAGTGGGCACTTGGACGATGCAGGTTCCCTAGCGGGCACTTTGACTATGTAGGTTCCCTAGCGGGCACTTGGATTATGTGGGTACCCTAGTGGGCATTTGGACTATCTAGGTTACCTAATGGGCATTTGGACTATGTAGGTTTCCTAGGGGACACTTGGATTATGTAGGTTCCCGTCTTGCACTTGGACTATGTAGTTTACCTAGCAGGCACTTGGACTATGTAGGTTAACTAGCGGGCACTTGGACTATCTAGGTTACCTAGCGGGCACTTAGACTATGTAGGTTAACTAGCGGTCACTTGGACGATCTAGGTTAACTAGCAGGCATTGGACCCTATAGGGTAACTAGCGGGCACTTGGACTATCTAGGTTACCTAGCGGGCACTTGGATTATGTAGGTTACCTAGCGGGCACTGCGACTATCTATGTTAGCTAACGGGCACTTGGACTATCTAAGTTACCTAGCGGGCACTTGGATTATGTAGGTTCCGTAGCGGACACTTTGACTATCTAGGTTCCCTAGCGGGCACTTGGACTATGTGGGTACCCTAGCGGGCATTTGGGCTATCTAGGTTACCTAACGGGCATTTGGACTATGTAGGTTCCCTAGCGGGCTCTTGGATTATGTAGGTTTCCGTCTTGCACTTGGACTATGTAGGTTACTAGCGGGCATTAGGACTATGTAGGTTACCTAGCGGGCACTTGGACTATGTAGGTTAACTAGCGGGCACTTGGACTATCTAGGTTAACTAGCGAGCACTTGAACAATATAGGTTAACTAGGGGGCACTTGGATTATCTAGGTTAGCTAGCGGGCACTTGAACTATGTAGGTTAACTAGTGGGCCCTTAGACTATCTAGGTTAGCTAACGGGCACTTGGACTATGTATGTTAATTAGCGTGTATTTGGACTATGTAGGTGCCCTAGCGGGCATTTGGACTATATGTAGGTTACCTAGCGGGCACTTGGACTTTGTAGGTTACCTAGCGGGCACTTGGACTATCTAGGTTACCTAGCGTGCACTTGAACTATCTACGTAACCTAGCGGGTACTTGGACTATCTAGGTTAACTAGCGGGCACTTGGACTATCTAGGTTAACGAACGGGCACTTGGACTACGTAGGTTAGCTAACAGGAACTTGGACTATCTAGTTTAACTTGCGGGCACTTGGATTATGTAGGTTCCCTATCAGGCACTTGGACTATGTAGGTTAGTAGCGGGCATTTGGACTCTGTAGGTTACGTAACGGGCACTTGGAGTATGAGGGTTCCATATCGGACACTTGGACAATGTTGGTTAACTAGCGGGCACTAGGACTATGTAGGTTACCTAGCGGGCACTTGGACTATCTAGGTTAGGTAACGGGCACTTGGACTATCTAGGTTACCTAGTGGGAACTTGGCCTATGTAGGTTTCCTAGCGGGCACTTTGACTATCCTGGTTACCTAGCGGGCCCTTGGACAATGTAGGTTAACTAGCGGACACTTGGACGATATAGGTTAACTAGCGGACACTTGGATTAGCTAGGTTACCTAGCGGGCACTTGAACCATGTAGGTTAACTAGTTGGCCCTTGGACTATCTGGGCTAGCTAACGTTGACTTGGACTATGTGGGTTAATTAGCGTGCACTTGACTATGTAGGTGCCCTAGGGGGCATTTGGACTATATAGATTACCTAGCGGGCACTTGGACTTTGGAGGTTTTACCTAGCGGGCACATGGACTATCTATGTTACCTAGCGGGCACTTGGACTATCTAAGTTAGCTAAAAGGAACTTGGACTATCTAGGTTACCTAGCGGGCCCTTGGACTATGTAGGTTAACTAGCGGTCACTTGGACGATCTAGGTTAACTAGCAGGCACTTGGACCATATAGGGTAACTAGCGGGCACTTGGACTATCTAGGTTACCTAGCGGGCACTTGGATTATGTAGGTTACCTAGCGGGCACTGGGACTATCTATGTTAGCTAACGGGCTCTTGGACTATCTAAGTTACCTAGCGGGCACTTGGATTATGTAGGTTCCCTAGCGGACACTTTGACTATCTAGGTTCCCTAGTGGGCACTTGGACTGTGTGGGTACCCTAGCGGGCATTTGGACTATCTAGGTTACCTAACAGGCATTTGGACTATGTAGGTTCCCTAGCGGGCTCTTGGATTATGTAAGTTCCCGTCTTGCACTTGGACTATGTAGGTTACTTGCGGGCATTAGGACTATGTAGGTTACCTAGCGGGCACTTGGACTATGTAGGTTAACTAGCGGGCACTTGGACTATCTAGGTTAACTAGCGAGCACATGGATGATATAGGTTAACTAGGGGGCACTTGCATTATCTAGGTTAGCTAGCGGGCACTTGAACTATGTAGGTTAACGAACGGGCACTTGGACTACGTAGGTTAGCTAACAGGAACTTGGACTATCTAGTTTAACTTGCGGGCACTTGGATTATGTAGGTTCCCTATCAGGCACTTTGACTATGTAGGTTAGTAGCGGGCATTTGGACTCTGTAGGTTACCTAACAGGCACTTGGAGTATGAGGGTTCCGTATCGGACACTTGGAAAATGTTGGTTAACTAGCGGGCACTAGGACTATGTAGGTTAGCTAGCGGGCACTTGGACTATCTAGGTTAGGTAACGGGCACTTGGACTATCTAGGTTACCTAGTGGGAACTTGGACTATGTAGGTTTCCTAGTGGGAACTTTGACTATCCTGGTTACCTAGCAGGCCCTTGGACTATGTAGGTTAACTAGCGGGCACTTGGATTAGCTAGGTTACCTAGCGGGCACTTGAGCCATGTAGGTTAACTAGTTGGCCCTTGGACTATCTGGGTTAGCTAACGTTGACTTGGACTATGTAGGTTAATTAGCGTGCACTTGGACTATGTAGGTGCCCTAGGGGGCATTTGGACTATATAGATTACCTAGCAGGCACGTGGTCTTTGAAGGTTACCTAGCGGGCACATGGACTATCTAGGTTACCTAGCGGGCACTTGGACTATCTAAGTTAGCTAAAAGAAACTTGGACTATCTAGGTTACCTAGCGGGCACTAGGACTATGTAGGTTACCTAACGGGCACTTGGACTATGTAGGTTAACTAGCGGACACTTGGATTAGCTAGGTTACCTAGCGGGCACTTGAACCATGTAGGTTAACTAGTTGGCCCTTGGACTGTCTGGGTTAGCTAACGTTGACTTGGACTATGTAGGTTAATTAGCGTGCACTTGGACTATGTAGGTGCCCTAGGGGGCATTTGGACTATAGAGATTACCTAGCGGGCACTTGGACTTTGTAGGTTACCTAGCGGGCACATGGACTATCTAGGTTACCTAGCGGGCACTTGGACTATCTAAGTTAGCTAAAAGGAACTTGGACTATCTAGGTTACCTAGCGGGCACTAGGACTATGTAGGTTACCTAACGGGCACTTGGACTATGTAGGTTAACTAGCGGACACTTGGACGATCTAGGTTAACTAGGCGGCACTTGGAATATCTAGGTTAACTAGCGGGCACTTGGAATATCTAGGTTAACTAGAGGGATCTTGGACTATGTAGGTTAACTAGCGGGCCCTTGGACTATGTAGGTTAACAAGCGGGCACTTGGACTATCTAGGTTAACTAACGGGCACTTGGATGATGCAGGTTCCCTAACGGGCACTTTGCCTATGTAGGTTCCCTAGCGGGAACTTGGACTATATAGGTTCCCTATGGGCACTTGGACTCTCTAGTTTCCCTAAAGGGCACTTGGACTATGTAGGTTCCCTAGCGGGCACTTGGACTATGGAGGTTCCCTATCGGGCACTTGGACTATGTAGGTTATCTAGCAGGCCCTTGGACTCTCTAGATTACCTGGCGAGCACTTGGACGATGCAGGTTCCCTAGTGGGCACTTGGACTGTCTAGGTTCCCTAAGGGGCACTTGGACTGTGTAGGTTCCATAGGGGGCACATGGACTACATAAGTTCCCTATTGGGCACTTGGACTATATAGGTTTGTATCGGACATTGGGACTATGTAGGTTAACTACCGGGCACTTGGACTATCTAGGTTACCTAGCGGGCACTTGGTCTATGTGCATACCCTAGCGGGCACTTGGACTTTGTAGGTTACCTAGCGGGCACATGGACTATCTAGGTTACCTAGCGGGCACTTGGACTATCTAAGTTAGCTAAAAGGAACTTGGACTATCTAGGTTACCTAGCGGGCACTAGGACTATGTAGGTTACCTAACGGGCACTTGGACTATGTAGGTTAACTAGCGGACACTTGGATTAGCTAGGTTACCTAGCGGGCACTTGAACCATGTAGGTTAACTAGTTGGCCCTTGGACTATCTGGGTTAGCTAACGTTGACTTGGACTATGTAGGTTAATTAGCGTGCACTTGGACTATGTAGGTGCCCTAGGGGGCATTTGGACTATAGAGATTACCTAGCGGGCACTTGGACTTTGTAGGTTACCTAGCGGGCACATGGACTATCTAGGTTACCTAGCGGGCACTTGGACTATCTAAGTTAGCTTAAAGGAACTTGGACTATCTAGGTTACCTAGCGGGCACTAGGACTATGTAGGTTACCTAACGGGCACTTGGATTATGTAGGTTAACTAGCGGACACTTGGACGATCTAGGTTAACTAGCCGGCACTTGGAATATCTAGGTTAACTAGCGGGCACTTGGAATATCTAGGTTAACTAGAGGGATCTTGGACTATGTAGGTTATCTAGCGGGCCCTTGGACTATGTAGGTTAACGAACGGGCACTTGGACTACGTAGGTTAGCTAACAGGAACTTGGACTATCTAGTTTAACTTGCGGGCACTTGGATTATGTAGGTTCCCTATCAGGCACTTTGACTATGTAGGTTAGTAGCGGGCATTTGGACTCTGTAGGTTACCTAACAGGCACTTGGAGTATGAGGGTTCCGTATCGGACACTTGGAAAATGTTGGTTAACTAGCGGGCACTAGGACTATGTAGGTTAGCTAGCGGGCACTTGGACTATCTAGGTTAGGTAACGGGCACTTGGACTATCTAGGTTACCTAGTGGGAACTTGGACTATGTAGGTTTCCTAGTGGGAACTTTGACTATCCTGGTTACCTAGCAGGCCCTTGGACTATGTAGGTTAACTAGCGGGCACTTGGATTAGCTAGGTTACCTAGCGGGCACTTGAGCCATGTAGGTTAACTAGTTGGCCCTTGGACTATCTGGGTTAGCTAACGTTGACTTGGACTATGTAGGTTAATTAGCGTGCACTTGGACTATGTAGGTGCCCTAGGGGGCATTTGGACTATATAGATTACCTAGCAGGCACGTGGTCTTTGAAGGTTACCTAGCGGGCACATGGACTATCTAGGTTACCTAGCGGGCACTTGGACTATCTAAGTTAGCTAAAAGAAACTTGGACTATCTAGGTTACCTAGCGGGCACTAGGACTATGTAGGTTACCTAACGGGCACTTGGACTATGTAGGTTAACTAGCGGACACTTGGATTAGCTAGGTTACCTAGCGGGCACTTGAACCATGTAGGTTAACTAGTTGGCCCTTGGACTGTCTGGGTTAGCTAACGTTGACTTGGACTATGTAGGTTAATTAGCGTGCACTTGGACTATGTAGGTGCCCTAGGGGGCATTTGGACTATAGAGATTACCTAGCGGGCACTTGGACTTTGTAGGTTACCTAGCGGGCACATGGACTATCTAGGTTACCTAGCGGGCACTTGGACTATCTAAGTTAGCTAAAAGGAACTTGGACTATCTAGGTTACCTAGCGGGCACTAGGACTATGTAGGTTACCTAACGGGCACTTGGACTATGTAGGTTAACTAGCGGACACTTGGACGATCTAGGTTAACTAGGCGGCACTTGGAATATCTAGGTTAACTAGCGGGCACTTGGAATATCTAGGTTAACTAGAGGGATCTTGGACTATGTAGGTTAACTAGCGGGCCCTTGGACTATGTAGGTTAACAAGCGGGCACTTGGACTATCTAGGTTAACTAACGGGCACTTGGATGATGCAGGTTCCCTAACGGGCACTTTGCCTATGTAGGTTCCCTAGCGGGAACTTGGACTATATAGGTTCCCTATGGGCACTTGGACTCTCTAGTTTCCCTAAAGGGCACTTGGACTATGTAGGTTCCCTAGCGGGCACTTGGACTATGGAGGTTCCCTATCGGGCACTTGGACTATGTAGGTTATCTAGCAGGCCCTTGGACTCTCTAGATTACCTGGCGAGCACTTGGACGATGCAGGTTCCCTAGTGGGCACTTGGACTGTCTAGGTTCCCTAAGGGGCACTTGGACTGTGTAGGTTCCATAGGGGGCACATGGACTACATAAGTTCCCTATTGGGCACTTGGACTATATAGGTTTGTATCGGACATTGGGACTATGTAGGTTAACTACCGGGCACTTGGACTATCTAGGTTACCTAGCGGGCACTTGGTCTATGTGCATACCCTAGCGGGCACTTGGACTTTGTAGGTTACCTAGCGGGCACATGGACTATCTAGGTTACCTAGCGGGCACTTGGACTATCTAAGTTAGCTAAAAGGAACTTGGACTATCTAGGTTACCTAGCGGGCACTAGGACTATGTAGGTTACCTAACGGGCACTTGGACTATGTAGGTTAACTAGCGGACACTTGGATTAGCTAGGTTACCTAGCGGGCACTTGAACCATGTAGGTTAACTAGTTGGCCCTTGGACTATCTGGGTTAGCTAACGTTGACTTGGACTATGTAGGTTAATTAGCGTGCACTTGGACTATGTAGGTGCCCTAGGGGGCATTTGGACTATAGAGATTACCTAGCGGGCACTTGGACTTTGTAGGTTACCTAGCGGGCACATGGACTATCTAGGTTACCTAGCGGGCACTTGGACTATCTAAGTTAGCTTAAAGGAACTTGGACTATCTAGGTTACCTAGCGGGCACTAGGACTATGTAGGTTACCTAACGGGCACTTGGATTATGTAGGTTAACTAGCGGACACTTGGACGATCTAGGTTAACTAGCCGGCACTTGGAATATCTAGGTTAACTAGCGGGCACTTGGAATATCTAGGTTAACTAGAGGGATCTTGGACTATGTAGGTTATCTAGCGGGCCCTTGGACTATGTAGGTTAACAAGCGGGCACTTGGACTATCTAGGTTAACTAACGGGCACTTGGATGATGCAGGTTCCCTAACGGGCACTTTGCCTATGTAGGTTCCCTAGCGGGAACTTGGACTATATAGGTTCCCTATGGGCACTTGGACTCTCTAGTTTCCCTAAAGGGCACTTGGACTATGTAGGTTCCCTAGCGGGCACTTGGACTATGGAGGTTCCCTATCGGGCACTTGGACTATGTAGGTTATCTAGCAGGCCCTTGGACTCTCTAGATTACCTGGCGAGCACTTGGACGATGCAGGTTCCCTAGTGGGCACTTGGACTGTCTAGGTTCCCTAACGGGCCCTTGGACTGTGTAGGTTCCATAGGGGGCACATAGACTTCATAAGTTCCCTATTGGGCACTTGGACTATGTAGGTTTGTATCGGGCATTGAGACTATGTAGGTTAACTACCGGGCACTTGGACTATCTAGGTTACCTAGCGGGCACTTGGTCTATGTGCATACCCTAGCGGGCACTTGGACTATGTAGGTTAGCTAGCGGGCATTTGGACTATGTACGTCCCCTAGTTGGCCCTTGGACTATCTAGGTTAGCTAAAGTTGACTTGGACTATGTAGAATAATTAGTGTGCACTTGGACTATGTAGGTGCCCTATGGGGGCATTTGGACTATATAGATTACCTAGCGGGCACTTGGACTTTGTAGGTTACCTAGCGGGAACTTGGACTATCTAGGTTACCTAGCGGGCACTTGGACTATCTAGGTTCCCTAGCGGGCACTTGGACTACGTAGGTTCCCTAAAGGGCACTTGGACTATGTAGGTTCCCTAGCAGGCACTCGGACTATGAAGGATCCCTAGCGGGCACTTGGACTATGTAGGTTCCATAGCAGGCCTTTTGACTATGTAAGTTATCTAACGGGCACTTGGACTATGTGGGTTCCCTAGCGGGCATTTGGACTATCTAGGTTACCTAACGGGCACTTGGACTATGTAGGTTCCCTAGCGGGCACTTGGATTTTGTAAGTTCCCTATCGGTCAATTGGACTATGTACATTACTAGGGGGCATTTGGACTATGTAGGTTACCTAGCGGGTACTTGGACTATGTAGGTTCCCTATCAGGGACTTGGACAATGTAGGTAAACTAGCGGGCACCAGGACTATGTAGGTTAACTAGTGGGTCCTTGTACTATGTAGGTTAACTAGCGGGCACTTGGACTATCTAATTTAACTAGCGGGCCCTTGGACTATGTAGGTTAACTAGCGGGCACTTTGACGATCTAGGTTAGCAAACGGGCACTTGGAATATGTAGGTTACCTAGCAGGCACTTGGACTGTCTAGGTTACCTAGCGGGCACTTGGACTATCTAGGTTAACGAACGGGCACTTGGACTATGTGGTTACCTAGAGGGCACTTGGACTATCTATGTTAGCTAATGGGCATTTGGACTATATAAGTTACCTAGCGGGCACTTGGAATATGTAGGTTACCTAGCAGGCACTTGGACTGTCTAGGTTACCTAGCGGGCACTTGGACTATCTATGTTAATGAACGGGCACTTGGATTATCTCTGTTAGCTAACGGGCACTTGGACTATCTAAGTTACCTTGCGGGCACTTGGACTCTGTAGGTTACCTAGCGGGCACTTGGACAATCTAGGTTAACGAACGGGCACTTGGACTATGTAGGTTAGCTAACAGAAACTTGGACTATCTAGGGTAACTAGTGGGCACTTGGACGATGCAGGTTCCCTAGCGGGCACTTTGACTATGTAGGTTCCCTAGCGGGCACTTGGATTATGTGGGTACCCTAGTGGGCATTTGGACTATCTAGGTTACCTAATGGGCATTTGGACTATGTAGGTTTCCTAGCGGGCACTTGGATTATGTAGGTTCCCGTCTTGCACTTGGACTATGTAGTTTACCTAGCAGGCACTTGGACTATGTAGGTTAACTAGCGGGCACTTGAACTATCTAGGTTACCTAGCGGGCACTTAGACTATGTAGGTTAACTAGCGGTCACTTGGACGATCTAGGTTAACTAGCAGGCATTGGACCATATGGGGTAACTAGCGGGCACTTGGACTATCTAGGTTACCTAGTGGGCACTTGGATTATGTAGGTTACCTAGCGGGCACTGGGACTATCTATGTTAGCTAACGGGCACTTGGACTATCTAAGTTACCTAGCGGGCACTTGGATTATGTAGGTTCCCTAGCGGACACTTTGACTATCTAGGTTCCCTAGCGGGCACTTGGATTATGTGGGTACCCTAGCGGGCATTTGGACTATCTAGGTTACCTAACGGGCATTTGGGTTATGTAGGTTCCATAGCGGGCTCTTGGATTATGTAGGTTCCCGTCTTGCACTTGGACTATGTAGGTTACTAGCGGGCATTAGGACTATGTAGGTTACCTAGCGGGCACTTGGACAATGTAGGTTAACTAGCGGGCACTTGGACTATCTATGTTAACTTGCGAGCACATGGACGATATAGGTCAACTAGGGGGCACTTGGATTATCTAGGTTAGCTAGCGGGCACTTGAACTATGTAGGTTAACTAGTGGGCCCTTAGACTACCTAGGTTAGCTAACGGGCACTTGGACTATGTATGTTAATTAGCGTGTATTTGGACTATGTAGGTGCCCTAGCGGGCATTTGGACTATATGTAGGTTACCTAGCGGGCACTTGGACTTTGTAGTTTACCTAGCGGGCACTTGGACTATCTAGGTTACCTAGCGTGCACTTGAACTATCTACGTAACCTAGCGGGTACTTGGACTATCTAGGTTAACTAGCGGGCACTTGGACTATCTAGGTTAACGAACGGGCACTTGGACTACGTAGGTTAGCTAACAGGAACTTGGACTATCTAGTTTAACTTGCGGGCACTTGGATTATGTAGGTTCCCTATCAGGCACTTGGACTATGTAGGTTAGTAGCGGGCATTTGGACTCTGTAGGTTACCTAACGGGCACTTGGAGTATGAGGGTTCCATATCGGACACTTGGACAATGTTGGTTAACTAGCGGGCACTAGGACTATGTAGGTTACCTAGCGGGCACTTGGACTATCTAGGTTAGGTAACGGGCACTTGGACTATCTAGGTTACCTAGTGGGAACTTGGCCTATGTAGGTTTCCTAGCGGGCACTTTGACTATCCTGGTTACCTAGCGGGCCCTTGGACTATGTAGGTTAACTAGCAGACACTTGGACGATATAGGTTAACTAGCGGACACTTGGATTAGCTAGGTTACCTAGCGGGCACTTGAACCATGTAGGTTAACTTGTTGGCCCTTGGACTATCTGGGTTAGCTAACTTTGACTTGGACAATGTGGGTTAATTAGCGTGCACTTGACTATGTAGGTGCCCTAGGGGGCATTTGGACTATATAGATTACCTAGCGGGCACTTGGACTTTGTAGGTTTTACCTAGCGGGCACATGGACTATCTAGGTTACCTAGCGGGCACTTGGACTATCTAAGTTAGCTAAAAGGAACTTGGACTATCTAGGTTACCTAGCGGGCCCTTGGACTATGTAGGTTAACTAGCGGTCACTTGGACGATCTAGGTTAACTAGCAGGCACTTGGACCATATAGGGTAACTAGCGGGCACTTGGACTATCTAGGTTACCTAGCGGGCACTTGGATTATGTAGGTTACCTAGCGGGCACTGGGACTATCTATGTTAGCTAACGGGCTCTTGGACTATCTAAGTTACCTAGCGGGCACTTGGATTATGTAGGTTCCCTAGCGGACACTTTGACTATCTAGGTTCCCTAGCGGGCACTTGGACTATGTGGGTACCCTAGCGGGCATTTGGACTATCTAGGTTACCTAACGGGCATTTGGACTATGTAGGTTCCCTAGCGGGCTCTTGGATTATGTAGTTTCCCGTCTTGCACTTGGACTATGTAGGTTACTAGCGGGCATTAGGACTATATAGGTTACCTAGCGGGCACTTGGACTATGTAGGTTAACTAGCAGGCACTTGGACTATCTAGGTTAACTAGCGAGCACATGGACGATATAGGTTAACTAGGGGGCACTTGGATTATCTAGGGTAGCTAGCGGGCACTTGAACTATGTAGGTTAACTAGTGGTCCCTTAGAATATCTAGGTTAGCTAACGGGCACATGGACTATGTATGTTAATTAGCGTGTATTTGGACTATGTAGGTGCCCTAGCGGGCATTTGGACTATATGTAGGTTACCTAGCGGGCACTTGGACTTTGTAGGTTACCTAGCGGGCACTTGGACTATCTAGGTTACCTAGCGTGCACTTGAACTATCTACGTTACCTAGCGGGTACTTGGACTATCTAGGTTAACTAGCGGGCACTTGGACTATCTAGGTTAACGAACGGGCACTTGGACTACGTAGGTTAGCTAACAGGAACTTGGACTATCTAGTTTAACTTGCGGGCACTTGGATTATGTAGGTTCCCTATCAGGCACTTGGACTATGTAGGTTAGTAGCGGGCATTTGGACTCTGTAGGTTACCTAACGGGCACTTGGAGTATGAGGGTTCCGTATCGGACACTTGGACAATGTTGGTTAACTAGCGGGCACTAGGACTATGTAGGTTAGCTAGCGGGCACTTGGACTATCTAGGTTACCTAGTGGGAACTTGGACTATGTAAGTTTCCTAGTGGGCACTTTGACTATCCTGGTTACCTAGCGGGCCCTTGGACTATGTAGGTTAACTAGCGGGCACTTGGACGATATAGGTTAACTAGCGGGCACTTGGACTATCCAGGTTACCAGGCGGCACTTGGACTATGTAGGTTAGCTAACAGGCACTTGGACTATCTAGGTTCCCTAGCGGGCATTTGAATGATCGACGTTACCTAGCGGGTACTAGAACTATCTAAGTTACCTAGCGGGCACTTGGACTATGTACGTTCCCTAGCGGGCACTTGGACTATATACGTTCCCTAGAGGGCACTTGCACTATCTATGTTAACTAGCGGGCACTTGGAATATGTAGGTTAACTAGCGGACACTTGCACTATGTAGGTTACCTAGCAGGCTCTTGGATTTTCTAGGTTAACTAGCGGGCACTTGGACTATCTAGGTTAACTAGCGTGCACTTGGACTATGTAGGTTTCCTAGCGGGCACTAGGACTATCTAGGTTGCCTAGCGGGCTCTTGGACTATGTAGGTTAACTAGCGTGCCCTTGGACTATCTAGGTTACGTTGCGGGCACTTGGTATATAGGTTAACTAGCGGGCACTTGCACTATGTATGTTAACTAGAGGACACTTGGACTATCTAGGTTAACTAGTGGACCCTTGGACTATGTAGGTTAACTAGCAGGCACTTGGACAATCTAGGTTAACTAGCGGGCACTTGGACAATCTAGGTTAACTATCGGGCACTTGGACTATCAAAGTTAACAAGTGAGCCCTTGGACTATGTAGGTTAACTAGCGGGCACTTTGACTATCTAGGCTAACTAACGGGCACTGGGACTATGTAGGTTAACTAGCGGGCACTTGGAAGATCTAGGTTGTGTAGCGGACACTTGGACTATCTAGGTTAACGAACGGGCACTTGGACTGTCTAGGTTACATAGCGGGCACTTGGACTTCTAGGTTAACGAACGGGCACTTGGACTATATATGTTGCCTAGCGGGCACTTGGACTATCTAAGTTAGGTAACGGGCACTTGGACTATGTAGGTTACCTAGCGGGAATTTGGACAATGTCGGTTACCTAAAGGGCACTTTTTCTATCTAGGTTACCTAGCGGGCACTTGGACTATCTAGGTTACCTAGCGGTCCCTTGGACTATGTAGGTTACCTAGCGGGCACTTGGACTATCTAGGTTAACGAACGGGCACTTAGACTATGTAGGGAACCTAGCGGGCACATGGACTGTCTAGGTTACCTAGCGGGCACTTTGACTATCTAGGTTAACTAGCAGACCTTGGACTATGTAGGTTAACTAGCGGGCCCTTGGACAATGTAGGTTAACTAGCGGACACTTGGACTATCTAGGTTTCCAAGCAGGCACTTGGACTAAGTACATACCCTAGCGCGCACTTGGACTATCTAGCTTACCTAGTGGGCACTTGGACTATGTAAGTCCCCTAGTGGGCACGTGGACTATCTAGGTTAACTAACGGGCACTAGGACTATCTAGGTTAACTAGCGGGCACTTGGACTATCTAGGTTACCTAGCAGGCACTTGGATTATGAAGGATCCCTAGCGGGCACTTGGACTATCTAGGTTAACTAGCGGGCACTTGGACTATGTAGGTTAACTAGCGGGCCCATGGATTATGTAGGTTTACTAGTAGTCCCTTGGACTATGTAGGTTAACTAGCGGACACTTGCACGATCTAGGTTAACTAGCGGGCCCTTGCAGTATGTAGGTTAACTAGCAGGCCCATGGATTATGTAGGTTTACTAGTAGGCACTTGGACTATCTCGGTTAACTAGCGGGCACTTGGACTATATAGTTTCCCTAGCGGGCATTTGGACTATTAAGGTTACCATGTGGGAACTTGGGCTATGTAGGTTACCTAGTGGGCACTTGGACTATCTAAGTTACCTAGCAGGCACTTTGATTATCTAGGTTAACTAACGGGCACTTGGATTATCTAGGTTAACTAGCGGGCACTTGGACTATGTAGGTTAACTAGCGGACACTTGCACGATCTAGGTTAACTAGCGGACCCTTGCACTATGTAGGTTAACTAGCAGGCCCATGGATTATGTAGGTTTACTAGCAGGCACTTGGACTATCTAGGTTAACTAGCGGGCACTTGGACTATGTAGTTTCCCTAGCGGGCAATTGGACTATATAAGGTTACCAAGCGGGAACTTGGACTATGTAGGTTACCTAGTGGGCACTTGGACTATCTAAGTTACCTAGCAGGCACTTTGATTATCTAGGTTAACTAACGGGCACATGGACTATGTAGGTTACCTTGTGGGCACTTGGATTATGTAGGTGCCCTATCGGACCCTAGGACTATGTAGGTTAACTAGCGGGCACTTGGACTGTCTAGGTTACCTAGCGGGCACTTGGATTATCTAGTTTAACGAACGGGCACTTGGACTATGTAGGTTACCTAGCAGCCACTTGGACTATCTAGGTTAGCTAACAGGCATTTGGACTATCTAGGTTCCCTAGCGGGCACTTGTACTATATAGGTTACCTAGCTGGCACTTGGACTATGTAGGTCAACTAGCGGTCCCTTGGACTACCTAGGTTAGCTAACGGGCACTTAGATTATGTAGGTTAACTAGCGGGCACTTGCACTATCTAAGTTACCTAGCAGGCACTTTGACCATCTAGGTTAACTAACGGGCACTTGGACTATGTAGGTTGCCTAGCAGGCACTTGGATTATGTAGGTTCCCTAGTGCACTTGGACTATCTAGGTTAACGAACAGGCACTTGGACTGTCTAGGTTACATAGCGGGCACTTGGACTTCTAGGTTAACGAACGGGCACTTGGACTATGTATGTTGCCTAGCGGGCACTTGGACTATCTAGGTTAGGTTACGGGCACTTGGACTATCTAGGTTACCTAGCGGGAACTTGGACAATGTAGGTTACCTAGCAGACACTTGGACTCTCTAGGTTACCTAACGGGCACTTTCACTATCTAGGTTACCTAGCTGGCATTGGACTATGTAGGTTAACTAGCGGGCACTTGGACGATCTAGGTTAACTAGCGGGCAATTGGACTATATAGGTTCCCTAGCGGGCACTTCGACTATCTAGGTTAACGAACGGGCACTTGGACAATGTAGGTTACCTAACGGGCACTTTGACTATCTAGGTTACCTAGCGGGCACTTGGACTATCTAGGTTAACTAGCGGGCACTTGGACTATCTAGGTGACCTAGCAGTCCCTTGGACTATGTAGTTTACCTAGCGGGCACTTGGACTATCTAGGTTAACGAACGGGCACTTGGACTATGTAGGTAACCTAGCGGGCACTTGAACTGTCTAGGTTACCTAGCGGGCACTTTGACTATCTAGGTTAACTAGCAGACCTTGGACTATGTAGGTTAACTAGCGGGCCTTTGGACTATGTAGGTTAACTAGGGGGCACTTGGACTATCTAGGTTTCCTAGCAGGCACTTGGACTATGTACATACCCTAGCGCGCACTTGGACTATCTAGCTTACCTAGCGGGCACTTAGACTATGTACGTCCCCTAGTGGGCACGTGGACTATCTAGGTTAACTAACGGGCACTAGGACTATCTAGGTTAACTAGTGGGCACTTGGACTATCTAGGTTACCTAGCAGACACTTGGATTATGAAGGATCCCTAGCGGGCACTTGGACTATCTAGGTTAACTAGCGGGCACTTGGACTATGTAGGTTAACAAGTGGACACTTGCACGATCTAGGTTAACTAGCGGGCCCTTGCACTATGTATGTTAACTAGCGGGCCCATGGATTATGTAGGTTTACTAGCAGGCACTTGGACTATCTAGGTTAACTAGCGGGCACTTGGACTATGTATTTTCCCTAGTGGGCATTTGGACTATTAAGGTTACCAAGCGGGAACTTGGACTATGTAGGTTACCTAGTGGACACTTGGACTATCTAAGTTACCTACCAGGCACTTTGATTATCTAGGTTAACTAACGGGCACTTGGACTATGTAGGTTGCCTAGCGGGCACTTGGACTATCTATGTTAACTAGCGTGCACTTGGAATATGTAGGTTAACTAGCGGACACTTGCACTATGTCGGTTACCTAGCAGGCATTTGGACTATCTAGGTTAACTAGCGGGCACTTGGACTATCTAGGTTAACTAGCGTGCACTTGAACTATCTAGGTTGCCTAGCGGGCACTTGTACTATGTACGTTCCCTAGCGGGCACTTGGACTATCTATGTTAACTAGCGTGCACTTGGAATATGTAGGTTAACTAGCGGACACTTGCACTATGTCGGTTACCTAGCAGGCATTTGGACTATCTAGGTTAACTAGCGGGCACTTGGACTATCTAGGTTAACTAGCGTGCACTTGAACTATCTAGGTTGCCTAGCGGGCACTTGGACTATGTACGTTCCCTAGCGGGCACTTGGACTATCTATGTTAACTAGCGTGCACTTGGAATATGTAGGTTAACTAGCGGACACTTGCACTATGTCGGTTACCTAGCAGGCATTTGGACTATCTAGGTTAACTAGCGGGCACTTGGACTATCTAGGTTAACTAGCGTGCACTTGAACTATCTAGGTTGCCTAGCGGGCACTTGTACTAGGTAGGTTAACTAGCGGGCACTTGGTATATAGGTTAACTAGCGGGCATTTGGACTATGTAGGTTAACTAGCGGACACTTACACGATCTATGTTAACCAGCGGGCCCTTGTACTATGTAGGTTAACTAGCGGGCCCATGGATTATGTAGGTTTACTAGCAGGCACTTGGACTATCTAGGCAAACTAGCGGGAACTTGGACTATGTAGTTTCCCTAGCGGGCATTTGGACTATCTAGGTTACCTAGCGGGCACTTGGACTATCTAGGTTACCTAGCGAGCACTTGGAGTATCTACGTTACGTAGAAGGCACTTTGACTATCTAGGTTAACTAACGGGCACTTGGACTATGTAGGTTGCCTAGCGGGCACTTGGATTATGTAGGTTCCCTATCGGGCACTTGGACTATGTAGGTTAACTAGAGGACACTTGGACGATCTAGGTTAACTAGCTGGCACTTGGACGATCTAGGTTAACTAACGGGCACATGGACTATCAAAGTTAACAAGCGAGCCCTTGGATTATGTAGGTTAACTAGCGGGCCCTTGGACTATCTAGGTTACCTAGATAGCACTTGGAGTATATAGGTTCCCTAGCGAGCACTTGGACTTCTAGGTTAACGAACGGGCACTTGGACTATGCAGGTAACCTAGCGGGCACTTGGACTGTCTAGGTTACATAGCGGGCACTTGTACTTCTAGGTTAACGAACGGGCACTTGGACTATGTATTTTGCCTAGCGGGCACTTGGACTATCTAGGTTAGGTTACGGGCACTTGGACTATCTAGGTTACCTAGCGGGAACTTGGACAATGTAGGTTACCTAGCAGGCACTTGTATTATCTCGGTTACCTAACGGGCACGTTCACTATCTAGGTTACCTAGCTGGCACTTGGACTACGTAGGTTAACTAGCAGGCACTTGGACTATCTAGGTTAACTAGCGGGCACTTGGACTATATAGGTTACCTAGCGGGCACTTGGACTATCTAGGTTAACGAACGGGCACTTGGACTATGTAGGTTACCTAGCAAGCACTTGGACTATCTAGGTTACCTAGATAGCACTTGGACTATATAGGTTCCCTAGCGGGCACTTGGACTATCTAGGTTAACGAACGGGCACTTGGACTATGCAGGTAACCTAGCGGGCACTTGGACTGTCTAGGTTACATAGCGGGCTCTTGGACTTCTAGGTTAACGAACGGGCACTTGGACTATGTATGTTGCCTAGCGGGCACTTGGTCTATCTAAGTTAGGTAACGGGCACTTGGACTATCTAGGTTACCTAGCGGGAACTTGGACAATGTAGGTTACCTAATGGGCACTTTGACTATCTACGTTACCTAGCGGGCACTTGGACTATCTAGGTTAACTAGCGGGAACTTAGACTATCTAGGTTACCTAGCGGGCACTTGGACTACCTAGGTTAGCTAGCGGTCCCTTTGACTATGTAGGATACCTAGCGGGCACTTGGACTATGTAGGTAACCTAGCGGGCACTTGAACTGTCTAGGTTACCTAGCGGTCCCTTTGAATATGTAGGTTAACTAGCAGACCTTGGACTGTGTAGGTTAACTAGTGGGCCCTTGGAATATGAAGGTTAACTAGCGGACACTTGCACGATCTAGGTTAACTAGCGGGCCCTTGCACTATGTAGGTTAACTAGCGGGCCCATGGATTATGTAGGTTTACTAGCAGGCAATTGAAATATCTAGGCTAACTAGCGGACACTTGGACTATGTAGTTTCCATAGCGGGCACTTGGACTATTGAGGTTACCAAGCGGGAACTTGGACTATGTAAGTTACCTAGAGGGCACTTGGACTATCTAAGTTACCTAGCAGGCACTTTGATTATCTAGGTTAACTAACGGGCACTTGGACTATGTAGGTTGCCTAGCGGGCACTTGGACTATGTAGGTTCCCTAGCGGGCACTTGGATTATGTAGGTTCCCTATCGGGCACTTGGACTATGTAGGTTAACTAGCGGGCACTTGGACTGTCTAGGTTACCTAGCGGGCACTTGGATTATCTAGTTTAACGAACGGGCACTTGGACTATGTAGGTTACCTAGACGCCACTTGGACTATCTAGGTTAGCTAACAGGCACTTGGACTATCTAGGTTCCCTAGCTGTCCCTTGGACTATGTAGGTCAACTAGCGGGCCCCTGGACTACCTAGGTTAGCTAACGGGAGCTTAGATTATGTAGGTTAACTAGGGGGCACTTGGAATATGTAGGTTAACTAGCGGACACTTGCACTATGTAGGTTAACTAGCGGGCCCATGGACTATGTAGGTTACTAGCGGGCCCTTGGACTATCTAGGTTCCCTAAAAGGCACTTGGACTATCTAGGTTACCGAGCGGGCACTTGGACTATCTAGGTTACCTAGCCGGCACTTGGACTATGTAGGCTAACTATGGGGGCCCTTGGACAATCTAGGTTACCTAGCGGGTACTAGAACTATCTAGGTTAACTAGCGGGCACTTGGACTATGTACGTTCCCTTGCGTGCACTTGGACTATCTATGTTAACTAGCGGGCACTTGGAATATGTAGGTTAACTAGCGGACACTTGCACTATGTAGGTTACCTAGCAGGCACTTGGACTATCTAGGTTAACTAGTGGGCACTTGGACTATCTAGGTTAACTAGCGTGCACTTGGACTATGTAGGTTCCTTAGCTGGCACTTGGACTATCTAGGTTGCGTAGCGGGCACTTGTACTATGTAGGTTAACTAGAGTGCCCTTGGACTATCTAGGTTACGTAGCGGGCACTTGGTATATAGGTTAACTAGCGGGCACTTAGACTATGTAGGTTAACTAGCGGACACTTGGACTATCTAGGTTAACTAGCGTGCACTTGGACTATCTAGGTTCCCTAGCGGGCACTTGTACTATCTAGGTTACCTAGCTGGCACTTGGACTATGTAGGTCAACTAGCGGGCCCTTGGACTACCTAGGTTACCTAACGGGAACTTAGATTATGTAGGTTAACTAGGGGGCACTTGGAATATGTAGGTTAACTAGCGGACACTTGCACTATGTAGGTTAACTAGCGGGCCATGGACTATCTAGGTTCCCTAAAGGGCACTTGGACTATCTAGGTTACCGAACGGGCACTTGGATTATCTAGGTTACCTAGCGGGCACTTGGACTATGTAGGCTAACTAGGGGGCCCTTGGACGATCTAGATTACCTAGCGGGTACTTGAACTATCTAGGTTAACTAGCGGGCACTTGCACTATATAGGTTACCTAGCGGGCACTTGGACTATCTATGTTAACTAGCGGGCACTTGGAATATGTAGGTTAACTAGCGGACACTTGCACTATGTAGGTTACCTAGCAGGCTCTTGGATTTTCTAGGTTAACTAGCGGGCACTTGGACTATCTAGGTTAACTAGCGTGCACTTGGACTATGTAGGTTTCCTAGCGGGCACCAGGACTATCTAGGTTGCCTAGCGGGCTCTTGGACTATGTAGGTTAACTAGCGTGCCCTTGGACTATCTAGGTTACGTTGCGGGCACTTGGTATATAGGTTAACTAGCGGGCACTTGCACTATGTAGGTTAACTAGAGGACACTTGGACTATCTAGGTTAACTAGTGGACCCTTGGACTATGTAGGTTAACTAGCAGGCACTTGGACAATCTAGGTTAACTAGCGGGCACTTGGACAATCTAGGTTAACTATCGGGCACTTGGACTATCAAAGTTAACAAGTGAGCCCTTGGACTATGTAGGTTAACTAGCGGGCCCTTGGACTATTTAGGTTACCTAACGGGCACTTGGACTATATAGGTTACCTAGCGGGCACTTGGACTATGTAGGTTACCTATTGGGCACTTGGACTATCTAGATTAACGAACGGGCACTTGGAATATGCAGGTAACCTAGAGGGTACTTGGACTTCTAGGTTAAGGAACGGGCTCTTGGACTATGTAGGTTGCCTAGTGGGCACTTGGACTATCTAGGTTAGGTAACGGGCACTTGGACTATCTAGGTTACCTAATGGGCACTTTGACTATCTAGGTACATAGCAGGCGCAAGGACTATGTAGGTTAAATAGCGAGCACTTGGACTCTAGGTTACCTAGCGGGAACTTGGATTATCTAGGTTACCAGCGGGCCCTTAGACTATGTAGGTTTCCTAGCGGGCACTTGGACTATCTAGGTTAACGAACGGGCACTTGGACTATGCAGGTAACCTAGCGGGCACTTGGACTGTCTAGGTTACATAGCGGGCTCTTGGACTTCTAGGTTAACGAACGGGCACTTGGACTATGTATGTTGCCTAGCGGGCACTTGGTCTATCTAAGTTAGGTAACGGGCACTTGGACTATCTAGGTTACCTAGCGGGAACTTGGACAATGTAGGTTACCTAATGGGCACTTTGACTATCTACGTTACCTAGCGGGCACTTGGACTATCTAGGTTAACTAGGGGGAACTTAGACTATCTAGGTTATCTAGCGGGCACTTGGACTATGTAGGCTAACTAGAGGGCCCTTGAACGATCGAGGTTACCTAGCGGGTACTAGAACTATCTAGGTTAACTAGCGGGCACTTACACTATCTAAGTTACCTAGAGGACACTTGGACTATGTACGTTCCCTAGCGGGCACTTGGACTATGTACGTTCCCTAGCGGGCACTTGGACTATCTATGTTAACTAGCGTGCACTTGGAATATGTAGGTTAACTAGCGGACACTTGCACTATGTCGGTTACCTAGCAGGCATTTGGACTATCTAGGTTAACTAGCGGGCACTTGGACTATCTAGGTTAACTAGCGTGCAATTGAACTATCTAGGTTGCCTAGCGGGCACTTGTACTAGGTAGGTTAACTAGCGGGCACTTGGTATATAGGTTAACTAGCGGGCATTTGGACAATGTAGGTTAACTAGCGGACACTTACACGATCTATGTTAACCAGCGGGCCCTTGTACTATGTAGGTTAACTAGCGGGCCCATGGATTATGTAGGTTTACTAGCAGGCACTTGGACTATCTAGGCAAACTAGCGGGAACTTGGACTATGTAGTTTCCCTAGCGGGCATTTGGACTATCTAGGTTACCTAGCGGGCACTTGGACTATCTAGGTTACCTAGCGAGCACTTGGAGTATCTACGTTACGTAGAAGGCACTTTGACTATCTAGGTTAACTAACGGGCACTTGGACTATGTAGGATGCCTAGCGGGCACTTGGATTATGTAGGTTCCCTATCGGGCACTTGGACTATGTAGGTTAACTAGAGGACACTTGGACGATCTAGGTTAACGAACGGGCACTTGGACTATGTAGGTTACCTAGCAAGCACTTGGACTATCTAGGTTACCTAGATAGCACTTGGACTATATAGGTTCCCTAGCGGGCACTTGGACTATCTAGGTTAACGAACGGGCACTTGGACTATGCAGGTAACCTAGCGGGCACTTGGACTGTCTAGGTTACATAGCGGGCTCTTGGACTTCTAGGTTAACGAACGGGCACTTGGACTATGTATGTTGCCTAGCGGGCACTTGGTCTATCTAAGTTAGGTAACGGGCACTTGGACTATCTAGGTTACCTAGCGGGAACTTGGACAATGTAGGTTACCTAATGGGCACTTTGACTATCTACGTTACCTAGCGGGCACTTGGACTATCTAGGTTAACTAGCGGGAACTTAGACTATCTAGGTTACCTAGCGGGCACTTGGACTACCTAGGTTAGCTAGCGGTCCCTTTGACTATGTAGGATACCTAGCGGGCACTTGGACTATGTAGGTAACCTAGCGGGCACTTGAACTGTCTAGGTTACCTAGCGGTCCCTTTGAATATGTAGGTTAACTAGCAGACCTTGGACTGTGTAGGTTAACTAGTGGGCCCTTGGAATATGAAGGTTAACTAGCGGACACTTGCACGATCTAGGTTAACTAGCGGGCCCTTGCACTATGTAGGTTAACTAGCGGGCCCATGGATTATGTAGGTTTACTAGCAGGCAATTGAAATATCTAGGCTAACTAGTGGACACTTGGACTATGTAGTTTCCATAGCGGGCACTTGGACTATTGAGGTTACCAAGCGGGAACTTGGACTATGTAAGTTACCTAGAGGGCACTTGGACTATCTAAGTTACCTAGCAGGCACTTTGATTATCTAGGTTAACTAACGGGCACTTGGACTATGTAGGTTGCCTAGCGGGCACTTGGACTATGTAGGTTCCCTAGCGGGCACTTGGATTATGTAGGTTCCCTATCGGGCACTTGGACTATGTAGGTTAACTAGCGGGCACTTGGACTGTCTAGGTTACCTAGCGGGCACTTGGATTATCTAGTTTAACGAACGGGCACTTGGACTATGTAGGTTACCTAGACGCCACTTGGACTATCTAGGTTAGCTAACAGGCACTTGGACTATCTAGGTTCCCTAGCTGTCCCTTGGACTATGTAGGTCAACTAGCGGGCCCCTGGACTACCTAGGTTAGCTAACGGGAGCTTAGATTATGTAGGTTAACTAGGGGGCACTTGGAATATGTAGGTTAACTAGCGGACACTTGCACTATGTAGGTTAACTAGCGGGCCCATGGACTATGTAGGTTACTAGCGGGCCCTTGGACTATCTAGGTTCCCTAAAAGGCACTTGGACTATCTAGGTTACCGAGCGGGCACTTGGACTATCTAGGTTACCTAGCCGGCACTTGGACTATGTAGGCTAACTATGGGGGCCCTTGGACAATCTAGGTTACCTAGCGGGTACTAGAACTATCTAGGTTAACTAGCGGGCACTTGGACTATGTACGTTCCCTTGCGTGCACTTGGACTATCTATGTTAACTAGCGGGCACTTGGAATATGTAGGTTAACTAGCGGACACTTGCACTATGTAGGTTACCTAGCAGGCACTTGGACTATCTAGGTTAACTAGTGGGCACTTGGACTATCTAGGTTAACTAGCGTGCACTTGGACTATGTAGGTTCCTTAGCTGGCACTTGGACTATCTAGGTTGCGTAGCGGGCACTTGTACTATGTAGGTTAACTAGAGTGCCCTTGGACTATCTAGGTTACGTAGCGGGCACTTGGTATATAGGTTAACTAGCGGGCACTTAGACTATGTAGGTTAACTAGCGGACACTTGGACTATCTAGGTTAACTAGCGTGCACTTGGACTATCTAGGTTCCCTAGCGGGCACTTGTACTATCTAGGTTACCTAGCTGGCACTTGGACTATGTAGGTCAACTAGCGGGCCCTTGGACTACCTAGGTTACCTAACGGGAACTTAGATTATGTAGGTTAACTAGGGGGCACTTGGAATATGTAGGTTAACTAGCGGACACTTGCACTATGTAGGTTAACTAGCGGGCCATGGACTATCTAGGTTCCCTAAAGGGCACTTGGACTATCTAGGTTACCGAACGGGCACTTGGATTATCTAGGTTACCTAGCGGGCACTTGGACTATGTAGGCTAACTAGGGGGCCCTTGGACGATCTAGATTACCTAGCGGGTACTTGAACTATCTAGGTTAACTAGCGGGCACTTGCACTATATAGGTTACCTAGCGGGCACTTGGACTATCTATGTTAACTAGCGGGCACTTGGAATATGTAGGTTAACTAGCGGACACTTGCACTATGTAGGTTACCTAGCAGGCTCTTGGATTTTCTAGGTTAACTAGCGGGCACTTGGACTATCTAGGTTAACTAGCGTGCACTTGGACTATGTAGGTTTCCTAGCGGGCACCAGGACTATCTAGGTTGCCTAGCGGGCTCTTGGACAATGTAGGTTAACTAGCGTGCCCTTGGACTATCTAGGTTACGTTGCGGGCACTTGGTATATAGGTTAACTAGCGGGCACTTGCACTATGTAGGTTAACTAGAGGACACTTGGACTATCTAGGTTAACTAGTGGACCCTTGGACTATGTAGGTTAACTAGCAGGCACTTGGACAATCTAGGTTAACTAGCGGGCACTTGGACAATCTAGGTTAACTATCGGGCACTTGGACTATCAAAGTTAACAAGTGAGCCCTTGGACTATGTAGGTTAACTAGCGGGCCCTTGGACTATTTAGGTTACCTAACGGGCACTTGGACTATATAGGTTACCTAGCGGGCACTTGGACTATGTAGGTTACCTATTGGGCACTTGGACTATCTAGATTAACGAACGGGCACTTGGAATATGCAGGTAACCTAGAGGGTACTTGGACTTCTAGGTTAAGGAACGGGCTCTTGGACTATGTAGGTTGCCTAGTGGGCACTTGGACTATCTAGGTTAGGTAACGGGCACTTGGACTATCTAGGTTACCTAATGGGCACTTTGACTATCTAGGTACATAGCAGGCGCAAGGACTATGTAGGTTAAATAGCGAGCACTTGGACTCTAGGTTACCTAGCGGGAACTTGGATTATCTAGGTTACCAGCGGGCCCTTAGACTATGTAGGTTTCCTAGCGGGCACTTGGACTATCTAGGTTAACGAACGGGCACTTGGACTATGCAGGTAACCTAGCGGGCACTTGGACTGTCTAGGTTACATAGCGGGCTCTTGGACTTCTAGGTTAACGAACGGGCACTTGGACTATGTATGTTGCCTAGCGGGCACTTGGTCTATCTAAGTTAGGTAACGGGCACTTGGACTATCTAGGTTACCTAGCGGGAACTTGGACAATGTAGGTTACCTAATGGGCACTTTGACTATCTACGTTACCTAGCGGGCACTTGGACTATCTAGGTTAACTAGCGGGAACTTAGACTATCTAGGTTATCTAGCGGGCACTTGGACTATGTAGGCTAACTAGAGGGCCCTTGAACGATCGAGGTTACCTAGCGGGTACTAGAACTATCTAGGTTAACTAGCGGGCACTTACACTATCTAAGTTACCTAGAGGACACTTGGACTATGTACGTTCCCTAGCGGGCACTTGGACTATGTACGTTCCCTAGCGGGCACTTGGACTATCTATGTTAACTAGCGTGCACTTGGAATATGTAGGTTAACTAGCGGACACTTGCACTATGTCGGTTACCTAGCAGGCATTTGGACTATCTAGGTTAACTAGCGGGCACTTGGACTATCTAGGTTAACTAGCGTGCACTTGAACTATCTAGGTTGCCTAGCGGGCACTTGTACTAGGTAGGTTAACTAGCGGGCACTTGGTATATAGGTTAACTAGCGGGCATTTGGACTATGTAGGTTAACTAGCGGACACTTACACGATCTATGTTAACCAGCGGGCCCTTGTACTATGTAGGTTAACTAGCGGGCCCATGGATTATGTAGGTTTACTAGCAGGCACTTGGACTATCTAGGCAAACTAGCGGGAACTTGGACTATGTAGTTTCCCTAGCGGGCATTTGGACTATCTAGGTTACCTAGCGGGCACTTGGACTATCTAGGTTACCTAGCGAGCACTTGGAGTATCTACGTTACGTAGAAGGCACTTTGACTATCTAGGTTAACTAACGGGCACTTGGACTATGTAGGTTGCCTAGCGGGCACTTGGATTATGTAGGTTCCCTATCGGGCACTTGGACTATGTAGGTTAACTAGAGGACACTTGGACGATCTAGGTTAACTAGCTGGCACTTGGACGATCTAGGTTAACTAACGGGCACATGGACTATCAAAGTTAACAAGCGAGCCCTTGGATTATGTAGGTTAACTAGCGGGCCCTTGGACTATCTAGGTTACCTAGATAGCACTTGGAGTATATAGGTTCCCTAGCGAGCACTTGGACTTCTAGGTTAACGAACGGGCACTTGGACTATGCAGGTAACCTAGCGGGCACTTGGACTGTCTAGGTTACATAGCGGGCACTTGTACTTCTAGGTTAACGAACGGGCACTTGGACTATGTATTTTGCCTAGCGGGCACTTGGACTATCTAGGTTAGGTTACGGGCACTTGGACTATCTAGGTTACCTAGCGGGAACTTGGACAATGTAGGTTACCTAGCAGGCACTTGTATTATCTCGGTTACCTAACGGGCACGTTCACTATCTAGGTTACCTAGCTGGCACTTGGACTACGTAGGTTAACTAGCAGGCACTTGGACTATCTAGGTTAACTAGCGGGCACTTGGACTATATAGGTTACCTAGCGGGCACTTGGACTATCTAGGTTAACGAACGGGCACTTGGACTATGTAGGTTACCTAGCAAGCACTTGGACTATCTAGGTTACCTAGATAGCACTTGGACTATATAGGTTCCCTAGCGGGCACTTGGACTATCTAGGTTAACGAACGGGCACTTGGACTATGCAGGTAACCTAGCGGGCACTTGGACTGTCTAGGTTACATAGCGGGCTCTTGGACTTCTAGGTTAACGAACGGGCACTTGGACTATGTATGTTGCCTAGCGGGCACTTGGTCTATCTAAGTTAGGTAACGGGCACTTGGACTATCTAGGTTACCTAGCGGGAACTTGGACAATGTAGGTTACCTAATGGGCACTTTGACTATCTACGTTACCTAGCGGGCACTTGGACTATCTAGGTTAACTAGCGGGAACTTAGACTATCTAGGTTACCTAGCGGGCACTTGGACTACCTAGGTTAGCTAGCGGTCCCTTTGACTATGTAGGATACCTAGCGGGCACTTGGACTATGTAGGTAACCTAGCGGGCACTTGAACTGTCTAGGTTACCTAGCGGTCCCTTTGAATATGTAGGTTAACTAGCAGACCTTGGACTGTGTAGGTTAACTAGTGGGCCCTTGGAATATGAAGGTTAACTAGCGGACACTTGCACGATCTAGGTTAACTAGCGGGCCCTTGCACTATGTAGGTTAACTAGCGGGCCCATGGATTATGTAGGTTTACTAGCAGGCAATTGAAATATCTAGGCTAACTAGCGGACACTTGGACTATGTAGTTTCCATAGCGGGCACTTGGACTATTGAGGTTACCAAGCGGGAACTTGGACTATGTAAGTTACCTAGAGGGCACTTGGACTATCTAAGTTACCTAGCAGGCACTTTGATTATCTAGGTTAACTAACGGGCACTTGGACTATGTAGGTTGCCTAGCGGGCACTTGGACTATGTAGGTTCCCTAGCGGGCACTTGGATTATGTAGGTTCCCTATCGGGCACTTGGACTATGTAGGTTAACTAGCGGGCACTTGGACTGTCTAGGTTACCTAGCGGGCACTTGGATTATCTAGTTTAACGAACGGGCACTTGGACTATGTAGGTTACCTAGACGCCACTTGGACTATCTAGGTTAGCTAACAGGCACTTGGACTATCTAGGTTCCCTAGCTGTCCCTTGGACTATGTAGGTCAACTAGCGGGCCCCTGGACTACCTAGGTTAGCTAACGGGAGCTTAGATTATGTAGGTTAACTAGGGGGCACTTGGAATATGTAGGTTAACTAGCGGACACTTGCACTATGTAGGTTAACTAGCGGGCCCATGGACTATGTAGGTTACTAGCGGGCCCTTGGACTATCTAGGTTCCCTAAAAGGCACTTGGACTATCTAGGTTACCGAGCGGGCACTTGGACTATCTAGGTTACCTAGCCGGCACTTGGACTATGTAGGCTAACTATGGGGGCCCTTGGACAATCTAGGTTACCTAGCGGGTACTAGAACTATCTAGGTTAACTAGCGGGCACTTGGACTATGTACGTTCCCTTGCGTGCACTTGGACTATCTATGTTAACTAGCGGGCACTTGGAATATGTAGGTTAACTAGCGGACACTTGCACTATGTAGGTTACCTAGCAGGCACTTGGACTATCTAGGTTAACTAGTGGGCACTTGGACTATCTAGGTTAACTAGCGTGCACTTGGACTATGTAGGTTCCTTAGCTGGCACTTGGACTATCTAGGTTGCGTAGCGGGCACTTGTACTATGTAGGTTAACTAGAGTGCCCTTGGACTATCTAGGTTACGTAGCGGGCACTTGGTATATAGGTTAACTAGCGGGCACTTAGACTATGTAGGTTAACTAGCGGACACTTGGACTATCTAGGTTAACTAGCGTGCACTTGGACTATCTAGGTTCCCTAGCGGGCACTTGTACTATCTAGGTTACCTAGCTGGCACTTGGACTATGTAGGTCAACTAGCGGGCCCTTGGACTACCTAGGTTACCTAACGGGAACTTAGATTATGTAGGTTAACTAGGGGGCACTTGGAATATGTAGGTTAACTAGCGGACACTTGCACTATGTAGGTTAACTAGCGGGCCATGGACTATCTAGGTTCCCTAAAGGGCACTTGGACTATCTAGGTTACCGAACGGGCACTTGGATTATCTAGGTTACCTAGCGGGCACTTGGACTATGTAGGCTAACTAGGGGGCCCTTGGACGATCTAGATTACCTAGCGGGTACTTGAACTATCTAGGTTAACTAGCGGGCACTTGCACTATATAGGTTACCTAGCGGGCACTTGGACTATCTATGTTAACTAGCGGGCACTTGGAATATGTAGGTTAACTAGCGGACACTTGCACTATGTAGGTTACCTAGCAGGCTCTTGGATTTTCTAGGTTAACTAGCGGGCACTTGGACTATCTAGGTTAACTAGCGTGCACTTGGACTATGTAGGTTTCCTAGCGGGCACCAGGACTATCTAGGTTGCCTAGCGGGCTCTTGGACTATGTAGGTTAACTAGCGTGCCCTTGGACTATCTAGGTTACGTTGCGGGCACTTGGTATATAGGTTAACTAGCGGGCACTTGCACTATGTAGGTTAACTAGAGGACACTTGGACTATCTAGGTTAACTAGTGGACCCTTGGACTATGTAGGTTAACTAGCAGGCACTTGGACAATCTAGGTTAACTAGCGGGCACTTGGACAATCTAGGTTAACTATCGGGCACTTGGACTATCAAAGTTAACAAGTGAGCCCTTGGACTATGTAGGTTAACTAGCGGGCCCTTGGACTATTTAGGTTACCTAACGGGCACTTGGACTATATAGGTTACCTAGCGGGCACTTGGACTATGTAGGTTACCTATTGGGCACTTGGACTATCTAGATTAACGAACGGGCACTTGGAATATGCAGGTAACCTAGAGGGTACTTGGACTTCTAGGTTAAGGAACGGGCTCTTGGACTATGTAGGTTGCCTAGTGGGCACTTGGACTATCTAGGTTAGGTAAGGGGCACTTGGACTATCTAGGTTACCTAACGGGCACTTTGACTATCTAGGTTACATAGCAGGCGCAAGGACTATGTAGGTTAAATAGCGAGCACTTGGACTCTAGGTTACCTAGCGGGAACTTGGATTATCTAGGTTACCAGCGGGCCCTTAGACTATGTAGGTTTCCTAGCGGGCACTTGGACTATCTAGGTTAACGAACGGGCACTTGGACTATGTAGGTAATCTAGCGGGCACTTGGACAGTCTAGGTTAACTAGCAGGTACTTGGACTATCTAGGTTAACGAACGGGCACTTGGACTATGTAGGTTACCTAGCAGGCACTTGGACTATGTAAGATCCCTATTGGACATTTGGACTACTTTGGTTACCTAGCGGGCACTTGAACTATCTAGGTTAACTAGCGGGCACTTGGACTATCTAGGTCAACTAGCGGGCCCTTGTACTATGTAGGTTGCTTAGTGGGCACTTGGACTATCTAGGTTAGGTAACGGGCACTTGGACTATCTAGGTTACCTAGCGAGCACTTGGACTATGTAGTTTCCCTAGCGAGCATTTGGACTATTAAGGTTACCAAGCGGGAACTTGGACTATGTAGGTTACCTAGTGGGCACTTGGACTCTCTAAGTTACCTAGCAGGCACTTTGATTATCAAGGTTAACTAACGGACACTTGGACTATGTAGATTGCCTAGCGGGCACTTGGACTATGTAGGTTCCCTAGCGGGCACTTGAATTATGTAGGTTCCCTATCGGGCACTTGGACTATGTAGGTTAACTAGCCGGCCCATGGACTATGTAGGTTTACTAGCGGGCCCTTGGACTATGTAGGTTGCTTGGTGGGCACTTGGACTATCTAGGTTAGGTAACGGGCACTTGGACTATCTAGGTTACCTAGCGGGGACTTGGACAATGTAAGTTACCTAGCGGGCACTAGGACTATCTAGGTTACCTAACGGGCACTTTGACTATCTAGGTTACATAGCGGGCACTTGGATTATGTAGGTTAACTAGCGAGCACTTGGAATCTAGGATACCTAGCGGGCACTTGGACTATCTATGTTACCTAGCGGGCCCTTGGACTATGTAGGTTGCCTAGCGGGCATTTGAACTATCTAGGTTAACGAACGGGCAATTGGATTATGCAGGTAACCTAGCGGGCACTTGGATTGTCTAGGTTACATAGAGGGCTCTTGGACTTCTAGGTTAACGAACGGGCACTTGGACTATGTATGTTGCCTAGCGGGCACTTGGACTATCTAAGTTAGGTAACGGGCACATGGACTATCTAGGTTACCTAGCGGGAACTTGGACAATGTAGGTTACCTAAAGGGCATGTTGACTATCTAGGTTACCTAGCGGGCACTTGGACTATCTAGGTTAACTAGCGGGAACTTAGACTATCTAGGTTACCTAGCGGGCACTTGGACTATCTAGGTTAACTAGCGGGCCCATGGATTATGTAGGTTTACTAGCAGGCATTTGGACTATCTAGGTTAACTAGCGGGCACTTGGACTATGTAGTTTCCCTAGCGGGCATTTGGACTATTAAGGTTACCAAGCGGGAACTTGGACTATGTAGGTTACCTAGTGGGCACTTGGGCTCTCTAAGTTACCTAGCAGCCCCTTTGATTATCTAGGTTAACTAACGGGCACTTGGACTATGTAGATTGCCTAGCGGGCACTTGGACTACGTAGGTTCCCTAGCGGGTACTTAGATTATGTAAGTACCCTATCGGGCACTTGGACTATGTAGGTTAACTAGCGGGCACTTGGACTGTCTAGGTTACCTAGAGGGCACTTGGATTATCTAGGTTAACGAACGGGCACTTGGACTATGTAGGTTACCTAGCCGCCACTTGGATTATCTAGGTTAGCTAACAGGCACTTGGACTATCTAGGTTCCCTAGTGGGCACTTGTACTATCTAGTTTACCTAGCTGGCACTTGGACTATGTAGGTCAACTAGCGGGCCCTTGGACTACCTAGGTTAGCTAACGGGAACTTAGATCTTGTAGGTTAACTAGGGGGCACTTGGAATATGTAGGTTAACTAGCGGACACTTGGACTATGTAGGTTAACTAGCGGGCCCGTGGACTATGTAGGTTACTAGTGGGCCCTTGGACTATCTAGGTTCCCTAAAGGGCACTTGGACTATCTAGGTTACCGAATGGGCACTTGGACTATCTAGGTTACCTAGCGGGCACTTGGTCTATGTAGGCTAACTAGGGGTCCTTGGATGATCTAGGTTACCTAGCGGGTACTAGAACTATCTAGGTTAACTAGCTGGCACTTGCACAATCTAAGTTACCTAGCAGGCACTTGGACTATGTACGTTCCCTAGCG
Source organism: Tenrec ecaudatus (assembly GCF_050624435.1). NCBI lineage: Eukaryota > Metazoa > Chordata > Mammalia > Afrosoricida > Tenrecidae > Tenrec > Tenrec ecaudatus. The sequence goes on along the minus strand of NW_027459411.1, from coordinate 209,148 downwards.
GGCACTTGGACTATCTATGTTAACTAGCGGGCACTTGGACAATCTATGTTAACTAGCGGGCACTTGGAATATGTAGGTTAACCAGTGGACACTTGGACTATGTAGGTTACCTAGCCGCCACTTGGACTATCTAGGTTAGCTATCAGGCACTTGGACTATCTAGGTTCCCTAGCGGGCACTTGTACTATCTAGGTTACCTAGCTGGCACTTGGACTATGTAGGTCAACTAGCGGGCCCTTGGACTACCTAGGTTAGCTAACGGGAACTTAGATTATGTAGGTTAACTAGGGGGCACTTGCACTATGTAGGTTAACTAGCGGGCCCATGGACTATGTAGGTTTACTAGCGGGCCCTTGGACTATCTAGGTTCCCTAAAGAGCACTTGGACTATCTAGGTTACCGAACGGGCACTTGGACTATCTAAGTGACCTAGCGGGCACTTGGACTATCTAGGTTAACTAACGGGCACTTGGACTATGTAGGTTCCCTAGCGGGCCCTTGGACTATGTAAGTTCCCTAGCGGGCACTTGGACTATGTGGGTAAACTAGAGGGCATTTGGACTATGAAGTTTATCTAGCGGGCACTTGGACTATGTAGGTTCCTTATCGGGCACTTGGAGAATGTAGGTTAACTAGGGGGCACTAGGACTATGTAGGTTACCTAGAGGGCCCTTGGACTATCTAGGTTACCTAGCGGGCATTTGGATTATGTAGGCTCCCTAGCGGGCATTTGGACTATATAGATTCCTTAGCGGGCACTTAGACTTTGTAGGTTACCTAGCGGGCACTTGGACTACTTTGGTTACCTAGCGGGCACTTGGACTATCTAGGTTAACTAGCGGGCACTTGGACTATCTAGGTCAACTAGCGGGCCCTTGTACTATGTAGGTTAACTAGCAAGCACTTGGACTATCTAGGTTATCTAGCGGACCTTGGACTATGTGGGTTAACTAGCGGGCACTTGGACGATCTAGGTTAACAAGAGGGCATTTGGACTATCTAGGTTACCTAGCGGGCACTTGGACTATGTAGGTTCCCATGCGGGCATTTGGACTATATAGATAACCTAGTGGGCACTTAGACTTTGTAGGTTACCTAGCGGGCACTTGGACTATCTAGGTTACCTAGCTGCACTTGAACTATCTACGTTGCCTAGCGGGTTCTTGGAGTATGTAGGTTACCTAGAGGGCTGTTGGACTATCTAGGTACCAGCGGGCCCTTGGACTATGTAGGTTTCCTAGCGGGAACTTGGACTATCTAGGTTAACGAACGGGCACTTGGACAATCTAGGTTACCTAGCGGGAACTTGGACAATGTAAGTTACCTAGCGGGCACTTGGACTATCTAGGTTACCTAACGGGCACTTTGACTATCTAGGTTACATAGCGGGCACTTGGACTATGTAGATTAACTAGCGAGCACTTGGACTCTAGGTTACCTAGTGGGCACTTGGACTATGTATGTTGCCTAGCAGGCACTTGGACTATCTAAGTTAGGTAACGGGCACTTGGACTATCTAGGTTACCTAGCGGGAACATGGACAATGTAGGTTACCTAATGGGCACTTAGACTATCTAGGTTACCTAGAGAGCACTTGGACTATCTAGGTTAACTAGCGGGAACTTAGACTATCTAGGTTACCTAGCGGGCACTTGGACTATCTAGGTTAACTAGCGGGCCCATGGATTATGTAGGTTTACTAGCAGGCACTTGGAATATCTAGGTTAACAAGCGGGCACTTGGACTATGTAGTTTCCCTAGCGGGCATTTGGACTATTAAGGTTACCAAGCAGGAACTTGGACTATGTACGTTCCCTAAAGAGCACTTGGACTATGTAGGTTCCCTAGCGGGCACTTGGATTATGTAGGTTCCCTATCGGGCACTTGGACTATGTAGGTTAAGTAGCGGGCACTTGGACTGTCTAGGTTACCTAGCGGGCCCTTGGATTACCTAGGTTAAAGAAAGGGCACTTGGACTATGTAGGTTACCTAGCCGCCACTTGGACTATCTAGGTTAGCTAACAGGCACTTGGACTATCTAGGTTCCCTAGCGGGCACTTGTACTATCTAGGTTACCTAGCTGGCACTTGGACTATGTAGGTCAACTAGCGGGCCCTTGGACTACCTAGGTTAGCTAACGGGAACTTAGATTATGTAGGTTAACTAGGGGGCACTTGCACTATGTAGGTTAACTAGCGGGCCCATGGACTATGTAGGTTTACTAGCGGGCCCTTGGACTATCTAGGTTCCCTAAAGAGCACTTGGACTATCTAGGGTACCGAACGGGCACTTGGACTATCTAAGTGACCTAGCGGGCACTTGGACTATCTAGGTTAACTAACGGGCACTTGGACTATGTGGGTTAACTAGAGGGCATTTGGACTATGAAGTTTATCTAGCGGGCACTTGGACTATGTAGGTTCCTTATCGGGCACTTGGAGAATGTAGGTTAACTAGGGGGCACTAGGACTATGTAGGTTACCTAGAGGGCCCTTGGACTATCTAGGTTACCTAGCGGGCATTTGGATTATGTAGGCTCCCTAGCGGGCATTTGGACTATATAGATTCCTTAGCGGGCACTTAGACTTTGTAGGTTACCTAGCGGGCACTTGGACTACTTTGGTTACCTAGCAGGCACTTGGACTATCTAGGTTAACTAGCGGGCACTTGGACTATCTAGGTCAACTAGCGGGCCCTTGTACTATGTAGGTTGCTTAGTGGGCACTTGGACTATCTAGGTTAGGTAACGGGCACTTGGACTATCTAGGTTACCTAGCGGGAACTTGGACAGTCTAGGTTACCTAGCAGGCACTTGGACTATCTACGTTAACTAACGGGCACTTGGACTATGTAGGTTACCTAGCGGGCACTTGGACAATGTAGTATCCCTATTGGACATTTGGACTACTTTGGTTACCTAGCGGGCACTTGGACTATCTAGGTTAACTAGCGGGCACTTGGACTATCTAGGTCAACTAGCGGGCCCTTGTACTATGTAGGTTAACTAGCGAGCACTTGGACTATCTACGTTGCCAAGCGTGTTCTTGGAGTATGTAGGTTACCTAGAGGCCTGTTGGACTATCTAGGTTACCTAGCGGGCACTTGGACTATCTAGGTTAACTAACGGGCACTTGGACTATGTAGGTTCCCTAGCGGGCCCTTGGACCATGTAAGTTCCCTAGCGGGCACTTGGACTATGTGGGTTAACTAGATGGCATTTGGACTATGAAGGTTACCTAGCGGGCACTTGGACTATGTAGGTTCCTTATCGGGCACTTGGAGAATGTAGGTTAACTAGGGGGCACTAGGACTATGTAGGTTACCTAGAGGGCCCTTGGACTATCTAGGTTACCTAGCGGGCATTTGGATTATGTAGGCTCCCTAGCTGGCATTTGGACTATATAGATTCCTTAGCGGGCACTTAGACTTTATAGGTTACCTAGCGGGCAATTGGACTACTTTAGTTACCTAGCGGGCACTTGGACTATCTAGGTTAACTAGCGGGCACTTGGACTATCTAGGTCATCTAGCGGGCCCTTGTACTATGTAGGTTGCTTAGTGGGCACTTGGACTATCTAGGTTAGGTAACGGGCACTTGGACTATCTAGGTTACCTAGCGGGAACTTGGACAATGTAAGTTACCTAGTGGGCACTTGGACTATCTAGGTTACCTAACGAGCACTTTGACTATCTAGGTTACATAGCGGGCACTTGGACTATGTAGATTAACTAGCGAGCACTTGGACTCTAGGTTACCTAGCGGGCACTTGGACTATGTATGTAGCCTAGCGGGCACTTGGACTATCTAAGTTAGGTAACGGGCACCTGGACTATCTAGGTTACCTAGCGGGAACATGGACAATGTAGGTTACCTAACGGGCACTTTGACTATCTAGGTTACCTAGCGAGCACTTGGACTATGTAGTTTCCCTAGCGAGCATTTGGACTATTAAGGTTACCAAGCGGGAACTTGGACTATGTAGGTTACCTAGTGGGCACTTGGACTCTCTAAGTTACCTAGCAGGCACTTTGATTATCAAGGTTAACTAACGGACACTTGGACTATGTAGATTGCCTAGCGGGCACTTGGACTATGTAGGTTCCCTAGCGGGCACTTGAATTATGTAGGTTCCCTATCGGGCACTTGGACTATGTAGGTTAACTAGCCGGCCCATGGACTATGTAGGTTTACTAGCGGGCCCTTGGACTATGTAGGTTGCTTGGTGGGCACTTGGACTATCTAGGTTAGGTAACGGGCACTTGGACTATCTAGGTTACCTAGCGGGGACTTGGACAATGTAAGTTACCTAGCGGGCACTAGGACTATCTAGGTTACCTAACGGGCACTTTGACTATCTAGGTTACATAGCGGGCACTTGGATTATGTAGGTTAACTAGCGAGCACTTGGAATCTAGGATACCTAGCGGGCACTTGGACTATCTATGTTACCTAGCGGGCCCTTGGACTATGTAGGTTGCCTAGCGGGCATTTGAACTATCTAGGTTAACGAACGGGCAATTGGATTATGCAGGTAACCTAGCGGGCACTTGGATTGTCTAGGTTACATAGAGGGCTCTTGGACTTCTAGGTTAACGAACGGGCACTTGGACTATGTATGTTGCCTAGCGGGCACTTGGACTATCTAAGTTAGGTAACGGGCACATGGACTATCTAGGTTACCTAGCGGGAACTTGGACAATGTAGGTTACCTAAAGGGCATGTTGACTATCTAGGTTACCTAGCGGGCACTTGGACTATCTAGGTTAACTAGCGGGAACTTAGACTATCTAGGTTACCTAGCGGGCACTTGGACTATCTAGGTTAACTAGCGGGCCCATGGATTATGTAGGTTTACTAGCAGGCATTTGGACTATCTAGGTTAACTAGCGGGCACTTGGACTATGTAGTTTCCCTAGCGGGCATTTGGACTATTAAGGTTACCAAGCGGGAACTTGGACTATGTAGGTTACCTAGTGGGCACTTGGGCTCTCTAAGTTACCTAGCAGCCCCTTTGATTATCTAGGTTAACTAACGGGCACTTGGACTATGTAGATTGCCTAGCGGGCACTTGGACTACGTAGGTTCCCTAGCGGGTACTTAGATTATGTAAGTACCCTATCGGGCACTTGGACTATGTAGGTTAACTAGCGGGCACTTGGACTGTCTAGGTTACCTAGAGGGCACTTGGATTATCTAGGTTAACGAACGGGCACTTGGACTATGTAGGTTACCTAGCCGCCACTTGGATTATCTAGGTTAGCTAACAGGCACTTGGACTATCTAGGTTCCCTAGTGGGCACTTGTACTATCTAGTTTACCTAGCTGGCACTTGGACTATGTAGGTCAACTAGCGGGCCCTTGGACTACCTAGGTTAGCTAACGGGAACTTAGATCTTGTAGGTTAACTAGGGGGCACTTGGAATATGTAGGTTAACTAGCGGACACTTGGACTATGTAGGTTAACTAGCGGGCCCGTGGACTATGTAGGTTACTAGTGGGCCCTTGGACTATCTAGGTTCCCTAAAGGGCACTTGGACTATCTAGGTTACCGAATGGGCACTTGGACTATCTAGGTTACCTAGCGGGCACTTGGTCTATGTAGGCTAACTAGGGGTCCTTGGATGATCTAGGTTACCTAGCGGGTACTAGAACTATCTAGGTTAACTAGCTGGCACTTGCACAATCTAAGTTACCTAGCAGGCACTTGGACTATGTACGTTCCCTAGCGGGCACTTGGACTATCTATGTTAACTAGCGGGCACTTGGACAATCTATGTTAACTAGCGGGCACTTGGAATATGTAGGTTAACCAGTGGACACTTGGACTATGTAGGTTACCTAGCCGCCACTTGGACTATCTAGGTTAGCTATCAGGCACTTGGACTATCTAGGTTCCCTAGCGGGCACTTGTACTATCTAGGTTACCTAGCTGGCACTTGGACTATGTAGGTCAACTAGCGGGCCCTTGGACTACCTAGGTTAGCTAACGGGAACTTAGATTATGTAGGTTAACTAGGGGGCACTTGCACTATGTAGGTTAACTAGCGGGCCCATGGACTATGTAGGTTTACTAGCGGGCCCTTGGACTATCTAGGTTCCCTAAAGAGCACTTGGACTATCTAGGTTACCGAACGGGCACTTGGACTATCTAAGTGACCTAGCGGGCACTTGGACTATCTAGGTTAACTAACGGGCACTTGGACTATGTAGGTTCCCTAGCGGGCCCTTGGACTATGTAAGTTCCCTAGCGGGCACTTGGACTATGTGGGTAAACTAGAGGGCATTTGGACTATGAAGTTTATCTAGCGGGCACTTGGACTATGTAGGTTCCTTATCGGGCACTTGGAGAATGTAGGTTAACTAGGGGGCACTAGGACTATGTAGGTTACCTAGAGGGCCCTTGGACTATCTAGGTTACCTAGCGGGCATTTGGATTATGTAGGCTCCCTAGCGGGCATTTGGACTATATAGATTCCTTAGCGGGCACTTAGACTTTGTAGGTTACCTAGCGGGCACTTGGACTACTTTGGTTACCTAGCGGGCACTTGGACTATCTAGGTTAACTAGCGGGCACTTGGACTATCTAGGTCAACTAGCGGGCCCTTGTACTATGTAGGTTAACTAGCAAGCACTTGGACTATCTAGGTTATCTAGCGGACCTTGGACTATGTGGGTTAACTAGCGGGCACTTGGACGATCTAGGTTAACAAGAGGGCATTTGGACTATCTAGGTTACCTAGCGGGCACTTGGACTATGTAGGTTCCCATGCGGGCATTTGGACTATATAGATAACCTAGTGGGCACTTAGACTTTGTAGGTTACCTAGCGGGCACTTGGACTATCTAGGTTACCTAGCTGCACTTGAACTATCTACGTTGCCTAGCGGGTTCTTGGAGTATGTAGGTTACCTAGAGGGCTGTTGGACTATCTAGGTACCAGCGGGCCCTTGGACTATGTAGGTTTCCTAGCGGGAACTTGGACTATCTAGGTTAACGAACGGGCACTTGGACAATCTAGGTTACCTAGCGGGAACTTGGACAATGTAAGTTACCTAGCGGGCACTTGGACTATCTAGGTTACCTAACGGGCACTTTGACTATCTAGGTTACATAGCGGGCACTTGGACTATGTAGATTAACTAGCGAGCACTTGGACTCTAGGTTACCTAGTGGGCACTTGGACTATGTATGTTGCCTAGCAGGCACTTGGACTATCTAAGTTAGGTAACGGGCACTTGGACTATCTAGGTTACCTAGCGGGAACATGGACAATGTAGGTTACCTAATGGGCACTTAGACTATCTAGGTTACCTAGAGAGCACTTGGACTATCTAGGTTAACTAGCGGGAACTTAGACTATCTAGGTTACCTAGCGGGCACTTGGACTATCTAGGTTAACTAGCGGGCCCATGGATTATGTAGGTTTACTAGCAGGCACTTGGAATATCTAGGTTAACAAGCGGGCACTTGGACTATGTAGTTTCCCTAGCGGGCATTTGGACTATTAAGGTTACCAAGCAGGAACTTGGACTATGTACGTTCCCTAAAGAGCACTTGGACTATGTAGGTTCCCTAGCGGGCACTTGGATTATGTAGGTTCCCTATCGGGCACTTGGACTATGTAGGTTAAGTAGCGGGCACTTGGACTGTCTAGGTTACCTAGCGGGCCCTTGGATTACCTAGGTTAAAGAAAGGGCACTTGGACTATGTAGGTTACCTAGCCGCCACTTGGACTATCTAGGTTAGCTAACAGGCACTTGGACTATCTAGGTTCCCTAGCGGGCACTTGTACTATCTAGGTTACCTAGCTGGCACTTGGACTATGTAGGTCAACTAGCGGGCCCTTGGACTACCTAGGTTAGCTAACGGGAACTTAGATTATGTAGGTTAACTAGGGGGCACTTGCACTATGTAGGTTAACTAGCGGGCCCATGGACTATGTAGGTTTACTAGCGGGCCCTTGGACTATCTAGGTTCCCTAAAGAGCACTTGGACTATCTAGGGTACCGAACGGGCACTTGGACTATCTAAGTGACCTAGCGGGCACTTGGACTATCTAGGTTAACTAACGGGCACTTGGACTATGTGGGTTAACTAGAGGGCATTTGGACTATGAAGTTTATCTAGCGGGCACTTGGACTATGTAGGTTCCTTATCGGGCACTTGGAGAATGTAGGTTAACTAGGGGGCACTAGGACTATGTAGGTTACCTAGAGGGCCCTTGGACTATCTAGGTTACCTAGCGGGCATTTGGATTATGTAGGCTCCCTAGCGGGCATTTGGACTATATAGATTCCTTAGCGGGCACTTAGACTTTGTAGGTTACCTAGCGGGCACTTGGACTACTTTGGTTACCTAGCAGGCACTTGGACTATCTAGGTTAACTAGCGGGCACTTGGACTATCTAGGTCAACTAGCGGGCCCTTGTACTATGTAGGTTGCTTAGTGGGCACTTGGACTATCTAGGTTAGGTAACGGGCACTTGGACTATCTAGGTTACCTAGCGGGAACTTGGACAGTCTAGGTTACCTAGCAGGCACTTGGACTATCTACGTTAACTAACGGGCACTTGGACTATGTAGGTTACCTAGCGGGCACTTGGACAATGTAGTATCCCTATTGGACATTTGGACTACTTTGGTTACCTAGCGGGCACTTGGACTATCTAGGTTAACTAGCGGGCACTTGGACTATCTAGGTCAACTAGCGGGCCCTTGTACTATGTAGGTTAACTAGCGAGCACTTGGACTATCTACGTTGCCAAGCGTGTTCTTGGAGTATGTAGGTTACCTAGAGGCCTGTTGGACTATCTAGGTTACCTAGCGGGCACTTGGACTATCTAGGTTAACTAACGGGCACTTGGACTATGTAGGTTCCCTAGCGGGCCCTTGGACCATGTAAGTTCCCTAGCGGGCACTTGGACTATGTGGGTTAACTAGATGGCATTTGGACTATGAAGGTTACCTAGCGGGCACTTGGACTATGTAGGTTCCTTATCGGGCACTTGGAGAATGTAGGTTAACTAGGGGGCACTAGGACTATGTAGGTTACCTAGAGGGCCCTTGGACTATCTAGGTTACCTAGCGGGCATTTGGATTATGTAGGCTCCCTAGCTGGCATTTGGACTATATAGATTCCTTAGCGGGCACTTAGACTTTATAGGTTACCTAGCGGGCAATTGGACTACTTTAGTTACCTAGCGGGCACTTGGACTATCTAGGTTAACTAGCGGGCACTTGGACTATCTAGGTCATCTAGCGGCCCCTTGTACTATGTAGGTTGCTTAGTGGGCACTTGGACTATCTAGGTTAGGTAACGGGCACTTGGACTATCTAGGTTACCTAGCGGGAACTTGGACAATGTAAGTTACCTAGTGGGCACTTGGACTATCTAGGTTACCTAACGAGCACTTTGACTATCTAGGTTACATAGCGGGCACTTGGACTATGTAGATTAACTAGCGAGCACTTGGACTCTAGGTTACCTAGCGGGCACTTGGACTATGTATGTAGCCTAGCGGGCACTTGGACTATCTAAGTTAGGTAACGGGCACCTGGACTATCTAGGTTACCTAGCGGGAACATGGACAATGTAGGTTACCTAACGGGCACTTTGACTATCTAGGTTACCTAGCGAGCACTTGGACTATGTAGTTTCCCTAGCGAGCATTTGGACTATTAAGGTTACCAAGCGGGAACTTGGACTATGTAGGTTACCTAGTGGGCACTTGGACTCTCTAAGTTACCTAGCAGGCACTTTGATTATCAAGGTTAACTAACGGACACTTGGACTATGTAGATTGCCTAGCGGGCACTTGGACTATGTAGGTTCCCTAGCGGGCACTTGAATTATGTAGGTTCCCTATCGGGCACTTGGACTATGTAGGTTAACTAGCCGGCCCATGGACTATGTAGGTTTACTAGCGGGCCCTTGGACTATGTAGGTTGCTTGGTGGGCACTTGGACTATCTAGGTTAGGTAACGGGCACTTGGACTATCTAGGTTACCTAGCGGGGACTTGGACAATGTAAGTTACCTAGCGGGCACTAGGACTATCTAGGTTACCTAACGGGCACTTTGACTATCTAGGTTACATAGCGGGCACTTGGATTATGTAGGTTAACTAGCGAGCACTTGGAATCTAGGATACCTAGCGGGCACTTGGACTATCTATGTTACCTAGCGGGCCCTTGGACTATGTAGGTTGCCTAGCGGGCATTTGAACTATCTAGGTTAACGAACGGGCAATTGGATTATGCAGGTAACCTAGCGGGCACTTGGATTGTCTAGGTTACATAGAGGGCTCTTGGACTTCTAGGTTAACGAACGGGCACTTGGACTATGTATGTTGCCTAGCGGGCACTTGGACTATCTAAGTTAGGTAACGGGCACATGGACTATCTAGGTTACCTAGCGGGAACTTGGACAATGTAGGTTACCTAAAGGGCATGTTGACTATCTAGGTTACCTAGCGGGCACTTGGACTATCTAGGTTAACTAGCGGGAACTTAGACTATCTAGGTTACCTAGCGGGCACTTGGACTATCTAGGTTAACTAGCGGGCCCATGGATTATGTAGGTTTACTAGCAGGCATTTGGACTATCTAGGTTAACTAGCGGGCACTTGGACTATGTAGTTTCCCTAGCGGGCATTTGGACTATTAAGGTTACCAAGCGGGAACTTGGACTATGTAGGTTACCTAGTGGGCACTTGGGCTCTCTAAGTTACCTAGCAGCCCCTTTGATTATCTAGGTTAACTAACGGGCACTTGGACTATGTAGATTGCCTAGCGGGCACTTGGACTACGTAGGTTCCCTAGCGGGTACTTAGATTATGTAAGTACCCTATCGGGCACTTGGACTATGTAGGTTAACTAGCGGGCACTTGGACTGTCTAGGTTACCTAGAGGGCACTTGGATTATCTAGGTTAACGAACGGGCACTTGGACTATGTAGGTTACCTAGCCGCCACTTGGATTATCTAGGTTAGCTAACAGGCACTTGGACTATCTAGGTTCCCTAGTGGGCACTTGTACTATCTAGTTTACCTAGCTGGCACTTGGACTATGTAGGTCAACTAGCGGGCCCTTGGACTACCTAGGTTAGCTAACGGGAACTTAGATCTTGTAGGTTAACTAGGGGGCACTTGGAATATGTAGGTTAACTAGCGGACACTTGGACTATGTAGGTTAACTAGCGGGCCCGTGGACTATGTAGGTTACTAGTGGGCCCTTGGACTATCTAGGTTCCCTAAAGGGCACTTGGACTATCTAGGTTACCGAATGGGCACTTGGACTATCTAGGTTACCTAGCGGGCACTTGGTCTATGTAGGCTAACTAGGGGTCCTTGGATGATCTAGGTTACCTAGCGGGTACTAGAACTATCTAGGTTAACTAGCTGGCACTTGCACAATCTAAGTTACCTAGCAGGCACTTGGACTATGTACGTTCCCTAGCGGGCACTTGGACTATCTATGTTAACTAGCGGGCACTTGGACAATCTATGTTAACTAGCGGGCACTTGGAATATGTAGGTTAACCAGTGGACACTTGGACTATGTAGGTTACCTAGCCGCCACTTGGACTATCTAGGTTAGCTATCAGGCACTTGGACTATCTAGGTTCCCTAGCGGGCACTTGTACTATCTAGGTTACCTAGCTGGCACTTGGACTATGTAGGTCAACTAGCGGGCCCTTGGACTACCTAGGTTAGCTAACGGGAACTTAGATTATGTAGGTTAACTAGGGGGCACTTGCACTATGTAGGTTAACTAGCGGGCCCATGGACTATGTAGGTTTACTAGCGGGCCCTTGGACTATCTAGGTTCCCTAAAGAGCACTTGGACTATCTAGGTTACCGAACGGGCACTTGGACTATCTAAGTGACCTAGCGGGCACTTGGACTATCTAGGTTAACTAACGGGCACTTGGACTATGTAGGTTCCCTAGCGGGCCCTTGGACTATGTAAGTTCCCTAGCGGGCACTTGGACTATGTGGGTAAACTAGAGGGCATTTGGACTATGAAGTTTATCTAGCGGGCACTTGGACTATGTAGGTTCCTTATCGGGCACTTGGAGAATGTAGGTTAACTAGGGGGCACTAGGACTATGTAGGTTACCTAGAGGGCCCTTGGACTATCTAGGTTACCTAGCGGGCATTTGGATTATGTAGGCTCCCTAGCGGGCATTTGGACTATATAGATTCCTTAGCGGGCACTTAGACTTTGTAGGTTACCTAGCGGGCACTTGGACTACTTTGGTTACCTAGCGGGCACTTGGACTATCTAGGTTAACTAGCGGGCACTTGGACTATCTAGGTCAACTAGCGGGCCCTTGTACTATGTAGGTTAACTAGCAAGCACTTGGACTATCTAGGTTATCTAGCGGACCTTGGACTATGTGGGTTAACTAGCGGGCACTTGGACGATCTAGGTTAACAAGAGGGCATTTGGACTATCTAGGTTACCTAGCGGGCACTTGGACTATGTAGGTTCCCATGCGGGCATTTGGACTATATAGATAACCTAGTGGGCACTTAGACTTTGTAGGTTACCTAGCGGGCACTTGGACTATCTAGGTTACCTAGCTGCACTTGAACTATCTACGTTGCCTAGCGGGTTCTTGGAGTATGTAGGTTACCTAGAGGGCTGTTGGACTATCTAGGTACCAGCGGGCCCTTGGACTATGTAGGTTTCCTAGCGGGAACTTGGACTATCTAGGTTAACGAACGGGCACTTGGACAATCTAGGTTACCTAGCGGGAACTTGGACAATGTAAGTTACCTAGCGGGCACTTGGACTATCTAGGTTACCTAACGGGCACTTTGACTATCTAGGTTACATAGCGGGCACTTGGACTATGTAGATTAACTAGCGAGCACTTGGACTCTAGGTTACCTAGTGGGCACTTGGACTATGTATGTTGCCTAGCAGGCACTTGGACTATCTAAGTTAGGTAACGGGCACTTGGACTATCTAGGTTACCTAGCGGGAACATGGACAATGTAGGTTACCTAATGGGCACTTAGACTATCTAGGTTACCTAGAGAGCACTTGGACTATCTAGGTTAACTAGCGGGAACTTAGACTATCTAGGTTACCTAGCGGGCACTTGGACTATCTAGGTTAACTAGCGGGCCCATGGATTATGTAGGTTTACTAGCAGGCACTTGGAATATCTAGGTTAACAAGCGGGCACTTGGACTATGTAGTTTCCCTAGCGGGCATTTGGACTATTAAGGTTACCAAGCAGGAACTTGGACTATGTACGTTCCCTAAAGAGCACTTGGACTATGTAGGTTCCCTAGCGGGCACTTGGATTATGTAGGTTCCCTATCGGGCACTTGGACTATGTAGGTTAAGTAGCGGGCACTTGGACTGTCTAGGTTACCTAGCGGGCCCTTGGATTACCTAGGTTAAAGAAAGGGCACTTGGACTATGTAGGTTACCTAGCCGCCACTTGGACTATCTAGGTTAGCTAACAGGCACTTGGACTATCTAGGTTCCCTAGCGGGCACTTGTACTATCTAGGTTACCTAGCTGGCACTTGGACTATGTAGGTCAACTAGCGGGCCCTTGGACTACCTAGGTTAGCTAACGGGAACTTAGATTATGTAGGTTAACTAGGGGGCACTTGCACTATGTAGGTTAACTAGCGGGCCCATGGACTATGTAGGTTTACTAGCGGGCCCTTGGACTATCTAGGTTCCCTAAAGAGCACTTGGACTATCTAGGGTACCGAACGGGCACTTGGACTATCTAAGTGACCTAGCGGGCACTTGGACTATCTAGGTTAACTAACGGGCACTTGGACTATGTAGGTTCCCTAGCGGGCCCTTGGACTATGTAAGTTCCCTAGCGGGCACTTGGACTATGTGGGTTAACTAGAGGGCATTTGGACTATGAAGTTTATCTAGCGGGCACTTGGACTATGTAGGTTCCTTATCGGGCACTTGGAGAATGTAGGTTAACTAGGGGGCACTAGGACTATGTAGGTTACCTAGAGGGCCCTTGGACTATCTAGGTTACCTAGCGGGCATTTGGATTATGTAGGCTCCCTAGCGGGCATTTGGACTATATAGATTCCTTAGCGGGCACTTAGACTTTGTAGGTTACCTAGCGGGCACTTGGACTACTTTGGTTACCTAGCAGGCACTTGGACTATCTAGGTTAACTAGCGGGCACTTGGACTATCTAGGTCAACTAGCGGGCCCTTGTACTATGTAGGTTGCTTAGTGGGCACTTGGACTATCTAGGTTAGGTAACGGGCACTTGGACTATCTAGGTTACCTAGCGGGAACTTGGACAGTCTAGGTTACCTAGCAGGCACTTGGACTATCTACGTTAACTAACGGGCACTTGGACTATGTAGGTTACCTAGCGGGCACTTGGACAATGTAGTATCCCTATTGGACATTTGGACTACTTTGGTTACCTAGCGGGCACTTGGACTATCTAGGTTAACTAGCGGGCACTTGGACTATCTAGGTCAACTAGCGGGCCCTTGTACTATGTAGGTTAACTAGCGAGCACTTGGACTATCTACGTTGCCAAGCGTGTTCTTGGAGTATGTAGGTTACCTAGAGGCCTGTTGGACTATCTAGGTTACCTAGCGGGCACTTGGACTATCTAGGTTAACTAACGGGCACTTGGACTATGTAGGTTCCCTAGCGGGCCCTTGGACCATGTAAGTTCCCTAGCGGGCACTTGGACTATGTGGGTTAACTAGATGGCATTTGGACTATGAAGGTTACCTAGCGGGCACTTGGACTATGTAGGTTCCTTATCGGGCACTTGGAGAATGTAGGTTAACTAGGGGGCACTAGGACTATGTAGGTTACCTAGAGGGCCCTTGGACTATCTAGGTTACCTAGCGGGCATTTGGATTATGTAGGCTCCCTAGCTGGCATTTGGACTATATAGATTCCTTAGCGGGCACTTAGACTTTATAGGTTACCTAGCGGGCAATTGGACTACTTTAGTTACCTAGCGGGCACTTGGACTATCTAGGTTAACTAGCGGGCACTTGGACTATCTAGGTCATCTAGCGGGCCCTTGTACTATGTAGGTTGCTTAGTGGGCACTTGGACTATCTAGGTTAGGTAACGGGCACTTGGACTATCTAGGTTACCTAGCGGGAACTTGGACAATGTAAGTTACCTAGTGGGCACTTGGACTATCTAGGTTACCTAACGAGCACTTTGACTATCTAGGTTACATAGCGGGCACTTGGACTATGTAGATTAACTAGCGAGCACTTGGACTCTAGGTTACCTAGCGGGCACTTGGACTATGTATGTAGCCTAGCGGGCACTTGGACTATCTAAGTTAGGTAACGGGCACCTGGACTATCTAGGTTACCTAGCGGGAACATGGACAATGTAGGTTACCTAACGGGCACTTTGACTATCTAGGTTACCTAGCGAGCACTTGGACTATGTAGTTTCCCTAGCGAGCATTTGGACTATTAAGGTTACCAAGCGGGAACTTGGACTATGTAGGTTACCTAGTGGGCACTTGGACTCTCTAAGTTACCTAGCAGGCACTTTGATTATCAAGGTTAACTAACGGACACTTGGACTATGTAGATTGCCTAGCGGGCACTTGGACTATGTAGGTTCCCTAGCGGGCACTTGAATTATGTAGGTTCCCTATCGGGCACTTGGACTATGTAGGTTAACTAGCCGGCCCATGGACTATGTAGGTTTACTAGCGGGCCCTTGGACTATGTAGGTTGCTTGGTGGGCACTTGGACTATCTAGGTTAGGTAACGGGCACTTGGACTATCTAGGTTACCTAGCGGGGACTTGGACAATGTAAGTTACCTAGCGGGCACTAGGACTATCTAGGTTACCTAACGGGCACTTTGACTATCTAGGTTACATAGCGGGCACTTGGATTATGTAGGTTAACTAGCGAGCACTTGGAATCTAGGATACCTAGCGGGCACTTGGACTATCTATGTTACCTAGCGGGCCCTTGGACTATGTAGGTTGCCTAGCGGGCATTTGAACTATCTAGGTTAACGAACGGGCAATTGGATTATGCAGGTAACCTAGCGGGCACTTGGATTGTCTAGGTTACATAGAGGGCTCTTGGACTTCTAGGTTAACGAACGGGCACTTGGACTATGTATGTTGCCTAGCGGGCACTTGGACTATCTAAGTTAGGTAACGGGCACATGGACTATCTAGGTTACCTAGCGGGAACTTGGACAATGTAGGTTACCTAAAGGGCATGTTGACTATCTAGGTTACCTAGCGGGCACTTGGACTATCTAGGTTAACTAGCGGGAACTTAGACTATCTAGGTTACCTAGCGGGCACTTGGACTATCTAGGTTAACTAGCGGGCCCATGGATTATGTAGGTTTACTAGCAGGCATTTGGACTATCTAGGTTAACTAGCGGGCACTTGGACTATGTAGTTTCCCTAGCGGGCATTTGGACTATTAAGGTTACCAAGCGGGAACTTGGACTATGTAGGTTACCTAGTGGGCACTTGGGCTCTCTAAGTTACCTAGCAGCCCCTTTGATTATCTAGGTTAACTAACGGGCACTTGGACTATGTAGATTGCCTAGCGGGCACTTGGACTACGTAGGTTCCCTAGCGGGTACTTAGATTATGTAAGTACCCTATCGGGCACTTGGACTATGTAGGTTAACTAGCGGGCACTTGGACTGTCTAGGTTACCTAGAGGGCACTTGGATTATCTAGGTTAACGAACGGGCACTTGGACTATGTAGGTTACCTAGCCGCCACTTGGATTATCTAGGTTAGCTAACAGGCACTTGGACTATCTAGGTTCCCTAGTGGGCACTTGTACTATCTAGTTTACCTAGCTGGCACTTGGACTATGTAGGTCAACTAGCGGGCCCTTGGACTACCTAGGTTAGCTAACGGGAACTTAGATCTTGTAGGTTAACTAGGGGGCACTTGGAATATGTAGGTTAACTAGCGGACACTTGGACTATGTAGGTTAACTAGCGGGCCCGTGGACTATGTAGGTTACTAGTGGGCCCTTGGACTATCTAGGTTCCCTAAAGGGCACTTGGACTATCTAGGTTACCGAATGGGCACTTGGACTATCTAGGTTACCTAGCGGGCACTTGGTCTATGTAGGCTAACTAGGGGTCCTTGGATGATCTAGGTTACCTAGCGGGTACTAGAACTATCTAGGTTAACTAGCTGGCACTTGCACAATCTAAGTTACCTAGCAGGCACTTGGACTATGTACGTTCCCTAGCGGGCACTTGGACTATCTATGTTAACTAGCGGGCACTTGGACAATCTATGTTAACTAGCGGGCACTTGGAATATGTAGGTTAACCAGTGGACACTTGGACTATGTAGGTTACCTAGCAGGCACTTGGACTATCTAGGTTAACTAGCGTGCACTTGGACTATGTAGGTTCCTTAGCGGGCACTTGGACTATCTAGGTTGCGTAGCGGGCACTTGTACTATGTAGGTTAACTAGAGTGCCCTTGGACTATCTAGGTTACGTAGCGGGCACTTGGTATATAGGTTAACTAGCGGGTACTTAGACTATGTAGGTTAACTAGCGGACACTTGGACTATCTAGTTTAACTAGCGTGCACTTGGACTATCTAGGTCTCCTAGCGTGCACTTGTACTATCTAGGTTACCTAGCTGGCACTTGGATTATGTAGGTCAACTAGCGGGCCCTTGGACTACCTAGGTTAGCTACCGGGAAATTAGATTATGAAGGTTAATTAGGGGGGCACTTGGGATATGTAGGTTTACTAGCGGTAACTTGCACTATGTAGGTTAACTAGCAGGCCCATGGAGTATGTAGGTTTACTAGCGGGCCCTTGGACTATCTAGGTTCCCTAAAGGGCACTTGGACTATCTAGGTTACCGAACGGGCACTTTGACTATCTAGGTTAACTAGCGGGCACTTGGACTATGTAGGCTAACTAGGGGGCCCTTGGAGGATCTAGGTTACCTAGCGGGTACTTGAACTATCTAGGTTAACTAGCGGACACTTGCACTATCTAAGTTACCTAGCGGGCACTTGGACTATGTACGTACCCTAGCGGGCTTTTGGACTATCTATGATAACTAGCGGGCACTTGGAATATGTAGGTTAACTAGCGGACACTTGCACTATGTAGGATACCTAGGAGGCACTTGGACTATCTAGGTTAACTAGCGGGCACTTGGACTATCTAGGTTAACGAGCGTGCACTTGGACTATGTAGGTTCCTTAGCGGGCACTTGGACTATCTAGGTTGCCTAGCGGGCTCTTGTACTATGTAGGTTAACTAGCGTGCCCTTGGACTATCTAGGTTACGCAGCGGGCATTTGGTATATAGGTTAACTAGCGGGCACTTGGACTATATAGGTTAACTAGCGGACACTTGGACGATGTAGGTTAACTTGTGGGTCCTAGCACTATGTATGTTAACAAGCGGGCCCATGGATTATGTAGGTTTACTAGCAGGCACTTAGACTATCTAGGTTAACTAGCGGGCACTTGGACTATCTAGGTTAACTAGCGTGCACTTGGACTATGTAGGTTCCTTAGAGGCACTTGGACTATCTAGGTTGCCTAGCGGGCACTTGTACTATGTAGGTTAACTAGCGTGCCCTTGGACTATCTAGGTTACGTAGCGGGCCCTTGGTATATAGGTTAACTAGCGGGCACTTGGACTATATAGGTTAACTAGCGGACACTTGCACGATCTAGGTTAACTAGCGGGACCTTTCCCTATGTAGGTTAACTAGCGGGCCCATGTATTATGTAGGTTTACTAGTAGGCACTTGGACTATCTAGGTTAACAAGCGGGCACTTGGACTATGTAGTTTCCCTAGAGGGCATTTGGACTATTTACGTTGCCTAGCGGGCACTTGGAGTATGTACGTTACCTAGCGGGCACTTGGACTATCTAGGTTACCTTGCAGGCACTTTGACTATCTAGGTTACCTAATGGGCACTTGGACTATCTAGGTTACAGAGCAGGCACTTGGACTATGTAGGTTAAGTAGCGAGCACTTGGACTCTAGGTTACCTAGCGGGCACTTGGACTATCTAGGTTACCTAGCGGGCCCTTGGGCTATGTAGGTTTCCTAGCGGGCACTTGGACTATCTAGGTTAACGAACAGGCAATTGGACTATGTAGGTAACCTAGTTGGCACTTGAACTATCTACGTTGCCTAGCGGGTTCTTGGAATATGTAGGTTACCTAGAGGGCTGTTGGACTATCTAGGTTACCTAGCGGGCACTTGGACTATCTAGGTTAACTAATGGGCACTTGGACTATGTAGGTTCCCCAGCGGGCACTTGGACTATATAGGAACCCTATTGGACATTTGGACTACTTTGGTTACCTAGCTGGCACTTGGACTATCTAGGTTAACTAGCGGGCCCTTGTACTATGTAGGTTAACTAGCAAGCACTTAGACTATCTAGGTTAACTAGCGGACCTTGGACTATGTGGGTTAACTAGCAGGCCCTTGGACTATGTAGGTTAACTAGCAGGCACTTGGACTATCCAGGTTACCAAGCGGGCACTTGGACTATGTAGGTTACCCAATGGGCACTTGGACTATCTAGGTTAACGAACGGACACTTGGATTATGTAGGTTAGCTATCAGGCACTTGGACTATCTAGGTTACCTAGCAGGCACTTGGACTATGTAGGTTACCTAGCGGACACTTGTATGATTTAGGTTAACTAGCGGGCACTTGGACTATCTAGGTTAACTAGCGGGCCCTTGGAGTATCTAGGTTTACTAGCGGGCACTTGGACTATCTAGGTTATCTAGCGGGCACGTGAACTATGTAGTTTCCCTAGTGGGCATTTGGATTATTTAGGTTACCTAGTGGGCACTTGGACTATGTAGGTTACCTAGCGGGCACTTGGACTATGTAGATTAACTAGAAGGCACTAGGACTATCAAGGTTACTTAGAGGGCCATTGGACTATGTAGGTTACCAGCGGGCACTTGGACTATCTAGGTTAACAAATGTGCACTTGGACTATGTAGGTAACCTAGCGGGCACTTGGACTGTCTAGGTTACCTAGCGGGCCCTTGGACTATCTAGGTTAACGAACGGACACTTGGACTATGTAGTTTAGCTATCAGGCACTTGGACTATCTAGGTTACCTAGCAGGCAGTTGTACTATGTAGGTTACCTAGCGGACATTGGACGATTTAGGTTAACTAGCGGGCACTTGGACTATCTAGGTTAACTAGCGGGCCCTTGGACTCTCTAGGTTTACTAGTGGGCACTTGGACTATCTAGGTTATCTAGCGGGCACTTGAACTATGTAGTTTCCCTAGCGGCCATTTGGATTATTTAGGTTACCTAGTGGGCACTTGGACTATGTAGGTTACCTAGCGGGCACTTGGACTACGTAGGTTAACTAGAAGGCACTTGGACTATCAAGGTTACCTAGCGGGCCATTGGACTATGTAGGTTACCAGCGGGCACTTGGACTATCTAGGTTAACGAACGTGCACTTGGACTATGTAGGTAACCTAGCGGGCACTTGGACTGTCTAGGTTACCTAGCTGGCACTTGGACTATCTAGGTTAACGAACGTGCACTTGGACTATGTAGGTAACCTAGCGGGCACTTGGACTGTCTAGGTTACCTAGCAGGCACTTGGACTATCTAGGTTAATGAACGGGCACTTGGACTATGTAGGTTAACTAGCATACACTTCGACTATCTAGGTTAGCTAACGGGCAATTGGACTATCTAAGTTACCTAGCGGGCACTTGGACTATGTAGGTTCCCTAGCGGGCACTTGGATTATGTAGGTTCCCTATAGGGTACTTGGACTGTCTAGGTTAACTAGTGGGCAATTGGACTGTCTAGGTTACCTAGTGGGCACTTGGACTATGTACGTTCCCTAGCAGGCACTTGGGCTATCTACGTTACATAGCGGGCACTTGGACTATCCAGGTTAACTAGGGGGCTCTTGGACTATGTAGGTTCCCTAGCGGGCATTTGGACTATATAGGTTACCTAGTGGGCACTTGGACTATCTAGGTTAAATGGCGGGCACTTGGACTATGTATGTTCCATAGCGGGCACTTGGACTATACAGGTTAACTAGCGGGCACTTGGATTATCTAGATTCCCTAAAGGGCACTTGGACTATCTAGGGTTACCGAACGGGCACTTGGACTATCTAGGTTACCTAGCGGGAACTTGGACTATGTAGGTTAACTAGCAGACAATTGGACGATCTAGGTTAACTAGCGGACACTTGCACTGTGTAGGTTACCTAGCGGGCACTTGGACTATCTAGGTTAACAAGCGGGCACTTTGACTATGTAGGTTAACTAGCGGACACTTGCACTATGTAGGTTACCTAGCGGGCACTTGGACTATGTAGGTTAACTAGCAGGCCCTTGGAGTATCTAGGTTACCTAGCAGGCACTTGGACTATGTAGGTTAACTATCGGGCACTTGCACTCTCTAGGTTACGTAGCAGGCACTTGGACTATATACCTTCCCTAGCGGTCACTTGGACTATCTATGTTAACTAGCAGGCACTTGGACTATGTAGGTTAACTAGAGGACACTTAGACGATCTAGGTTAACTAGCGGGTACTTGGACTATCAAAGTTAACAAGCGAGCCCTTGGACTATCTAGGTTAACTAGCGGGCCTTGGACTATCTAGGTTACCTAGAGAGCACTTGCACTATATAGGTTCCCTAGCGGGCACTTATACTATCTAGATTAACGAACGGGCACTTGGACTATGTAGGTAACCTAGCGGGCACTTGGACTATCTAGGTTAACGAACGTCTACTTGGACTATGCAGGTAACCTAGCGGGCACTTGGACTGTCTAGGTTACAAAGCGGGCACTTGGACTTCTAGGTTAACGAACGGGCACTTGGAATATGTATGTTGCCTAGAGGGCACTTGGACTATCTAGGTTAACTAACGGGCACTTGGACTATGTAAGTTCCCTAGCGGGCCCTTGGACTATGTAAGTTCCCTAGCGGGCACTAGGACTATGTGGGTTAACTAGAGGGCATTTGGACTATGAAGGTAACCTAGCGGGAACTTGGACTATGTAGGTTCCTTATCGGGCACTTGGAGAATGTAAGTTAACTAGGGGGCACTAGGACTATGTAGGTTACCTAGAGGGCCCTTGGATTATCTAGGTTACCTAGCGGGCATTTGGATTATGTAGGCTCCCTAGCGGGCATTTGGACTATATTGATTCCTTAGCGGGCACTTAGACTTTGTAGGTTACCTAGCGGGCACTTTGACTATCTAGGTTAAATAGCGGGCACTTGGACTATCTAGGTCAACTAGCGGGCCCTTGTACAATGTAGGTTGCTTAGTGGGCACTTGGACTATCTAGGTTAGGTAACTGGCACTTGGACTATCTAGGTTACCTAGCGGGGACTTGGACAATGTAAGTTACCTGGCGGGCACTTGGACTATCTAGGTTACCTAACGGGCACTTTGACTATCTAGGTTACGTAGCGGGCACTTGGACTATGTAGGTTAACTAGCGAGCACTTGGACTCTAGGTTACCTAGCGGGCACTTGGACTATCTATGTTACCTAGCGGGCCCTTGGACTATGTAGGTTGCATAGCGGGCACATGGACTATCTAGGTTAACGAACGGGCACGTGGATTATGCAGGTAACCTAGCGGGCACTTGGATTGTCTAGGTTACATAGCGGGCACTTGGACTTCTAGGTTAACGAACGGGCACTTGGACTATGTATGTTGCCTAGCAGGCACTTGGACTATCTAAGTTAGGTAATGGGCACTTGGACTATCTAGGTTACCTAGCGGGAACTTGGACAATGTAGTTTACCTAAAGGGCACTTAGACTATCTAGGTTACCTAGCGGGCACTTGGACTATCTAGGTTAACTAGCGGGCCCATGGATTATGTAGGTTTACTAGCAGGCATTTGGACTACCTAGGTTAACTAGCGGGCACTTGGAATTTGTAGTTTCCCTAGCGGGGATTTGGACTATTAAGGTTACCAAGCGGGAACTTGGACTATGTAGGTTACCTAGTGGGCACTTGGACTATCTAAGTTACCTAGCAGGCACTTTTATTATCTAGGTTTACTAACGGGCACTTGGACTATGTAGGTTGCCTAGCGGGCACTTGGACTATGTAGGTTCCCTAGCGGACACTTGGATTATGTAGGTTCCCTATCGGTCACTTGGACTATGTAGGTTAACTAGCGGGCCCATGGACTATGTAGGTTTACTAGCGGGCCCTTGGACTATCTAGGTTCCCTAAAGGGCACTTGGACTATGTAGGTTCCCTAGCGGGCACTTGGATGATGTAGGTTCCCTATCGGGCACTTGGACTATGTAGGTTAACTAGCGGGCACTTGGACTGTCTAGGTTACCTAGCGGGCACTTGGATTATCTAGGTTAACGAACGGGCACTTGGACTATCTAGGTTACCTAGCCGCCTCTTGGACTGTCTAGGTTAGCTAAAAGGCACTTGGACTATCTAGGTTCCCTAGCGGGCACTTGTACTATCTAGGTTACCTAGCTGGCACTTGGACTATGTAGGTTAACTAGTGGGCCCTTGGACTTCCCAGGTTAGCTAACGGGAACTTAGATTATGTAGGTTAACTAGGGGGCACTTGGAATATGTAGGTTAACTAGCGGACACTTGCACTATGTAGGTTAACTAGCGGGCCCATGGACTATGTAGGTTTACTAGCGGGCCCTTGGACTATCTAGGTTCCCTAAAGGGCACTTTTACTATCTAGGTTACCGAATGGGCACTTGGACTATCTAGGTTACCTAGCGGGCACTTGGACTATGTAGGCTAACTAGGGGGGCCTTGGACGATCTAGGTTACCTAGCGGGTACTAGAACTATCTAGGTTAACTAGCGGGCACTTGCACTATCTAAGTTACCTAGCGGGCACTTGGACTATGTAGGTTCCTTAGCGGGCACATGGACTATCTAGGTTGCCTAGCGGGCACTTGTACTATGTAGGTTAACTAGCGTGCCCTTGGACTATCTAGGTTACTTAGCGGGCACTTGATATATAGGTTAACTAGCGGGCACTTGGACTATGTAGGTAAACTAGCGGACACTTGGACTATCTATGTTAACTAGCGTGCACTTGGACTATTTAGGTTCCCTAGCGGGCACTTGTACTATCTAGCTTACCTAGCTGGCACTTGGCCTATGTAGGTCAACTAGCGGGCCCTTGAACTACATAGGTTAGCTACCGGGAAATTAGATTATGTAGGTTAACTAGCGGAAACTTGCACTATGTAGGTTAACTAGCGGGCCCATGGACTATGTAGGTTTACTAGCGGGCCCTTGGAATATCTAGGTTCCCTAAAGGGCACTTGGACTATCTAGTTTACCGAACAGGCACTTGGACTATCTAGGTTACCTAGCGGCACTTGGACTATGTAGGCTAACTAGGGGGCCCTTGGACGATCTAGGTTACCTAGCGGGTACTTGAACTATCTAGGTTAAGTAGCAGGCACTTGCACTATCTAGGTTACCTAGCGGGCACTTGGACTATGTACGTTCCCTAGCGGGTACTTGGACTATCTAAGTTAACTAGCGGGCACTTGGAATATGTAGGTTAACTTGCGGACACTTGCCCAATGTAGGTTACCAGCAGGCACTTGGATTATCTAGGTTAACTAGCGGGCACTTGGACTATCTAGGTTAACTAGCGTGCACTCGGACTATGTAGGTTCCTTAGCGGGACTAGGACTACCTAGGTTACCTAGCGGGCCCTTGGACTATGTAGGTTTCCTAGCGGGCACTTGGACTATCTAGGTTAACGAACGGGCACTTGGACTATGTAGGTAAACTAGCGGGCACTTGGACAGTCTAGGTTACCTAGCAGGCACTTGGACTATCTAGGTTAACGAACGGGCACTTGGACTATGTAGGTTACCTAACGGGCACTTGAACTATGTAGGATCCGTATTGGACAATTGGACTACTTTGGTTACCTAGCGGGCACTTGGTCTATCTAGGTTAACTAGCGGGCACTTGGACTATCTAGGTCAACTAGAGGGCCCTTGTACTATGTAGGTTAACTAGCGAGCACTTGGACTATCTAGGTTAACTAGCGGACCTTGGACTATGTGGGTTAACTAGCGGGACCTTGGACCATGTTGGTTAACTAGCGGGCACATGGACGAACTAGGTTAACTAGAGGGCACTTGGACTATCTAGGTTACCAAGCGGGCACTGGACTATGTAGGTTCCCAGGTGGGCATTTGGACTATATAGATAACCTATCGGGCACTTAGACTTAGTAGGTTCCCTAGCGGGCACTTGGACTATCTAGGTTACCTAGCTGGCACTTGAACTATCTACGTTGCCTAGCGGGTTTTTGGAGTATGTAGGTTACCTAGAGGGCTGTTGGACTATGTAGGTTACCTAGGGGGCACTTTGACTATCTAGGTTAACTCACTGGCACTTGGACTATGGAGGTTCCCTAGCGGGCACTTGGACTATGTAGAATCCCTATTGGACATTTGGACTACTTTGGTTACCTAGCGGACACATGGACTATCTAGGTTAACTAGCGGGCAATTGGACTATCTAGGTCAACTAGCGGGCCCTTGTACTCTGTAGGTTAACTTGCGAGCAGTTGGACTATCTAGGTTAACTAGCGGACCTTGGAATATGTGGGTTAACTAGAGGGCATTTGGACTATGAAGGTTACCTAGCGGGCACTTGGACTATGTAGGTTCCTTATCGGGCACTTGGAGAATGTAGGTTAACTAGGGGGCACTAGGACTATGTAGGTTACCTAGAGGGCCCTTGGACTATCTAGGTTACCTAGCGGGCATTTGGATTATGTAGGCTCCCTAGTGGGCATTTGGACTATATAGATTCCTTAGCGGGCACTTAGACTTTGTAGGTTACCTAGCGGGGACTTGGACTACTTTGGTTACCTAGCGGGCACTTGGACTATCTAGGTTAAATAGCGGGCACTAGGACTATCTAGGTCAACTAGCGGGCCCTTGTACTATGTAGGTTGCTTAGTGGGCACTTGGAATATCTAGGTTAGGTAACGGGCACTTGGACTATCTAGGTTACCTAGCAGGAACTTGGACAATGTAAATTACCTGGCGGGTACTTGGACTATCTAGGTTAACTAGGGGTCCCTTGGAATACATAGGTTAACTAGCGGACACTTGCACTATGTAGGTTAACTAGCGGGCACTTGGACTATCTAGGTTAACTAGCGTGCACTTGGACTATGTAGGTTAACTAGCGGACACTTGACCTATGTAGTTTACCTAGCGGGCTCTTGGACTATGTAGGTTAACTAGCAGGCCCTTAGACTATCTAGGTTACCTAGCAGGAATAGGATTATGAAGGATCCCTAGCGGGCAATTGGACTATCTAGGTTAAATGGCTGGCGCTAGAACTATGTAGGTTAACTAGCGGGCCCATGGATTATGTAGGTTTACTAGGGGGCAATTGCACTATCTAGGTTAACTAGCGGGCACTTGGACTATGTAGTTTCCCTAGCGGGCATTTGGACAATTTAGGTTACCTAGCGGGCACTTGGACTATGTAGGTTACCTAGCGGGCACTTGGACTATCTAGGTTACCTAGCAGGCACTTTGACTATCTAGGTTAACTAGCGGGCACTTGGACTATGTAGGTTAACTAGCGAGCACTTGGACTCTAGGTTACATAGCGGGCACTTGGACTATCTATGTTACCTAGCGGGCCCTTGGACTATGTAGGTTTCCTAGCGGGCACTTGGACTATCTAGGTTAACGAACGGGCACTTGGACTATGCAGGTAACCTAGCGGGCACTGGGACTGTCTAGGTTACATAGCGGGCACTTGGACTTCAAGGATAACGAACAGGCACTTGGACTATGTATGTTGCCTAGCGGGCACTTGGACTATCTAAGTTAGGTAACGGGCACTTGGACTATCTAGGTTACCTAGCGGGTACTTGGACAATGTAGGTTACCTAACGGGCACTTTGACTATCTAGTTTCCTAGCGGGCACTTGGACTATCTAGGTTAACTAGCGGTAACTTAGACTATCTAGGTTAACTAGCGGGCACTTGGAATATCTAGGTTAACTAGCGGGCCCATGGATTATGTAGGTTTACTAGCAGGCACTTGGACTATCTAGGTTAACTAGCGGGCACTTGGACTATGTAGTTTCCCTAGCGGGCATTTGGACTATTAAGGTTACCAAGCGGGAACTTGGACTATGTAGGTTACCTAGTGGGCAATTGGACTCTCTAAGTTACCTAGCAGGCACTTTGATTATCTAGGTTAACTAATGGGCACTTGGACTATGTAGGTTGCTTAGCGGGCACTTGGACTACGTAGGTTCCATAGCGGGTACTTGGATTATGTAGGTTCCCTATCGGGCACTTGGACTATGTAGGTTAAATAGCGGGCACTTGGACTGTCTAGGTTACCTAGCGGGCACTTGGATTATCTAGGTTAACGAACGGGCACTTGGACTATGTAGGTTACCTAGCCGCCACTTGGACTATCTAGGTTAGCTAACAGGCACTTGGACTATCTAGGTTCCATAGCGGGCACTTGTACTATCTAATTTACCTAGGTGGCACTTGGACTATGTAGGTCAACTAGCGGGCCCTTGGACTACCTAGGTTAGCTAACGGGAACTTAGATTTTGTAGGTTAAGTAGGGGGCACTTGGAATATGTAGGTTAACTAGCGGACACTTGCACTATGTAGGTTAACTAGCGGGCCCGTGGACTATGTAGGTTTACTAGCGGGCCCTTGGACTATCTAGGTTCCCTAAAGGGCACTTGGACTATCTAGGTTACCGAACGGGCACTTGGACTATCTAGGTTACCTAGCGGGCACTTGGTCTATGTAGGGTAACTAGGGGGCCCTTTGACGATCTAGGTTACCTAGCGGGTATTAGAACTATCTAGGTTAACTAGCGGGCACTTGCACTATGTAAGTTACGTAGCGGGCACTTGGAGTATGTACGTTCCCTAGCGGGCACTTGGACTATCTATGTTAACTAGCGGGCACTTGGACAATCTATGTTAACTAGCGGGCACTTGGAATATGTAGGTTAACTAGCGGACACTTGGACTATGTAGGTTACCTAGCAGGCACTTGGACTATCTAGGTTAACTAGCATGCACGTTGACTATCTAGGTTCCTTAGCGGGCACTTGGACTATCTAGGTTGCCTAGCGGGCACTTGTACTATGTAGGTTAACTAGCGTGCCTTTGGACTATCTAGGTTACGTAGCGGGCACTTGATATATAGGTTAACTAGCGGGCACGTGGTCTACGTAGGTTAACTAGCGGACACTTGGACTATCTAGGTTAACTAGCGTGCACTTGGACTATCTAGGTTTCCTAGCGGGCACTTGTACTATCTAGGTTACCTAGCTGGCACTTGGACTATGTAGGTCAACTAGCGGGCCCTTGGACTACCTAGGTTAGCTACCGGAAAATTAGATTATGAAGGTTAAATATGGGGGCACTTGGGATATGTAGGTTTACTGGCGGAAACTTGCACTATGTAGGTTAACTAGCGGGCCCATGGACTATGTAGGTTTACTAGCGTGCCCTTGGACTATCTAGGTTCCCTAAAGGGCACTTGGACTATCTAGGTTACCGAACGGGCACTTGGACTATCTAAGTTACCTAGCGGGCACTTGGACTATGTACGTTCCCTAGCGGGCTTTTGGACTATCTATGTTAACTAGCGGGCACTTGGAATATGTAGGTTAACTAGCGGACACTTGCACTATGTAGGTTACCTAGCAGGCACTTGGACTATCTAAGTTAACTAGCGGGCATTTGGACTATCTAGGTTAACTAGCGTGCACTTGGACTATGTAGGTTCGTTAGCGGGCACTTGGACTATCTAGGTTGCCTAGCGGGCTCTTGTAATGTAGGTTAACTAGCGTGCCCTTGGACTATCTAGGTTACGTAGCGGGCATTTGGTATATAGGTTAACTAGCGGGCACTTGGACTATATAGGTTAACTAGCGGACACTTGGAAGATCTAGGTTAACTAGCGGGCCCTAGCACTATGTATGTTAACTAGCGGGCCCATGGATTATGTAGGTTTATTAGCAGGCACTTAGACTATCTAGGTTAACTAGCGGGCACTTGGACTATTTAGGTTAACTAGCGTGCACTTGGACTATGTAGGTTCCTTAGAGGGCACTTGGACTATCTATGTTGCCTAGCGGGCACTTGTAATATGTAGGTTAACTAGCGTGCCCTTGGACTATCTAGGTTACGTAGCGGGCACTTGGTATATAGGTTAACTAGCGGGCACTTGGACTATATAGGTTAACTAGCGGACACTTGGACGATCTAGGTTAACTAGAGGGCCCTAGCACTATGTATGTTAACTAGCGGGCCCAGGGATTATGTAGGTTTATTAGCAGGCACTTAGACTATCTAGGTTAACTAGCGGGCACTTGGACTATTTAGGTTAACTAGCGTGCACTTGGACTATGTAGGTTCCTTAGAGGGCACTTGGACTATCTAGGTTGCCTAGCGGGCACTTGTACTATGTAGGTTAACTAGCGTGCCCTTGGACTATCTAGGTTACGTAGCGGGCACTTGGACTATATAGGTTAACTAGCGGACACTTGCACGATCTAGGTTAACTAGCGGGCCCTTGCCCTATGTAGGTTAACTAGCGGGCCCATGGATTATGTAGGTTTATTAGTAGGCACTTGGACTATCTAGGTTAACAAGCGGGCACTTAGACTATGTAGTTTCCCTAGCGGGCATTTGGACTATTTAGGTTACCTAGCGGGCACTTGGAGTATGTACGTTACCTAGCGGGCACTTGGAGTATGTACGTTACCTAGCGGGCACTTGGACTATCTAGGTTACCTTGCAGGCACTTTGACTATCTAGGTTACCTAATGGGCACTTGGACTATCTAGGTTACATAGCGGGCACTTGGACTATGTAGGTTAAGTAGCGAGCACTTGGACTCTTGGTTAGCTAGCGGGCACTTGGACTATCTAGGTTACCTAGCGGGCCCTTGGGCTATGTAGGTTTCCTAGCGGGCACTTGGATTATCTAGGTTAACGAACGGGCACTTGGACCTTGTAGGTAACCTAGTTGGCACTTGAACTATCTACGTTGCCTAGCGGGTTCTTTGAATATGTAGGTTACCTAGAGGGCTGTTGGACTATCTAGGTTACCTAGCGGGCACTTGGACTATCTACGTTAACTAACGGGCACTTGGACTATGTAGGTTCCCTAGCGGGCACTTGGACTATATAGGATCCCTATTGGACATTTGGACTACTTTGGTTACCTAGCGGGCACTTGGAGTATGTACGTTACCTAGCGGGCACTTGGACTATCTAGGTTACTTTGCAGGCACTTTGACTATCTAGGTTACCTAATGGGCACTTGGACTATCTAGGTTACATAGCGGGCACTTGGACTATGTAGGTTAAGTAGCGAGCACTTGGACTCTAGGTTACCTAGCGGGCACTTGGACTATCTAGGTTACCTAGCGGGCCCTTGGGCTATGTAGGTTACCTAGCGGGCACTTGGACTATGTAGGCTAACAAGGGGGCCCTTGGACGATCTAGGTTACCTAGCGGGTACTTGAACTATCTAAGTTAACTAGCGGACACTTGCAATATCTAAGTTACCTAGCGGGCACTTGGACTATGTACGTTCCCTAGCGGGCTTTCGGACTATCTATGTTAACTAGCGGGCACTTAGAATATGTAGGTTAACTAGCGGACACTTGCACTATGTAGGTTACCTAGCAGGCACTTGGACTATCTAGGTTAACTAGCGGGCATTTGGACTATCTAGGTTAACTAGCGTGCACTTGGACTATGTAGGTTCCTTAGCGGGCACTTGGACTATCTAGGTTGCCTAGCGGGCTCTTGTACTATGTAGGTTAACTAGCGTGCCCTTGGACTATCTAGGTTACGTAGCGGGCATTTGGTATATAGGTTAACTAGCGGGCACTTGGACTATATAGGTTAACTAGCGGACACTTGGACGATCTAGGTTAACTAGCGGGCCCTAGCACTATGTATGTTAACTAGCGGGCCCAGGGATTATGTAGGTTTATTAGCAGGCACTTAGACTATCTAGGTTAACTAGCGGGCACTTGGACTATTTAGGTTAACTAGCGTGCACTTGGACTATGTAGGTTCCTTAGAGGGCACTTGGACTATCTAGGTTGCCTAGCGGGCACTTGTACTATGTAGGTTAACTAGCGTGCCCTTGGACTATCTAGGTTACATAGCGGGCACTTGGACTATATAGGTTAACTAGCGGACACATGCACGATCTAGGTTAACTAGCGGGCCCTTGCCCTATGTAGGTTAACTAGCGGGCCCATGGATTATGTAGGTTTATTAGTAGGCACTTGGACTATCTAGGTTAACAAGCGGGCACTTAGACTATGTAGTTTCCCTAGCGGGCATTTGGACTATTTAGGTTACCTAGCGGGCACTTGGAGTATGTACGTTACCTAGCGGGCACTTGGACTATCTAGGTTACCTTGCAGGCACTTTGACTATCTAGGTTACCTAATGGGCACTTGGACTATCTAGGTTACATAGCGGGCACTTGGACTATGTAGGTTAAGTAGCGAGCACTTGGACTCTAGGTTACCTAGCGGGCACTTGGACTATCTAGGTTACCTAGCGGGCCCTTGGGCTATGTAGGTTTCCTAGCGGGCACTTGGATTATCTAGGTTAACGAACGGGCACTTGGACCTTGTTGGTAACCTAGTTGGCACTTGAACTATCTACGTTGCCTAGCGGGTTCTTTGAATATGTAGGTTACCTAGAGGGCTGTTGGACTATCTAGGTTACCTAGCGGGCACTTGGACTATCTACGTTAACTAACGGGCACTTGGACTATGTAGGTTCCCTAGCGGGCACTTGGACTATATAGGATCCCTATTGGACATTTGGACTACTTTGGTTACCTAGCGGGCACTTGGAGTATGTACGTTACCTAGCGGGCACTTGGACTATCTAGGTTACTTTGCAGGCACTTTGACTATCTAGGTTACCTAATGGGCACTTGGACTATCTAGGTTACATAGCGGGCACTTGGACTATGTAGGTTAAGTAGCGAGCACTTGGACTCTAGGTTACCTAGCGGGCACTTGGACTATCTAGGTTACCTAGCGGGCCCTTGGGCTATGTAGGTTACCTAGCGGGCACTTGGACTATGTAGGCTAACAAGGGGGCCCTTGGACGATCTAGGTTACCTAGCGGGTACTTGAACTATCTAGGTTAACTAGCGGACACTTGCAATATCTAAGTTACCTAGCGGGCACTTGGACTATGTACGTTCCCTAGCGGGCTTTCGGACTATCTATGTTAACTAGCGGGCACTTAGAATATGTAGGTTAACTAGCGGACACTTGCACTATGTAGGTTACCTAGCAGGCACTTGGACTATCTAGGTTAACTAGCGGGCATTTGGACTATCTAGGTTAACTAGCGTGCACTTGGACTATGTAGGTTCCTTAGCGGGCACTTGGACTATCTAGGTTGCCTAGCGGGCTCTTGTACTATGTAGGTTAACTAGCGTGCCCTTGGACTATCTAGGTTACGTAGCGGGCATTTGGTATATAGGTTAACTAGCGGGCACTTGGACTATATAGGTTAACTAGCGGACACTTGGACGATCTAGGTTAACTAGCGGGCCCTAGCACTATGTATGTTAACTAGCGGGCCCAGGGATTATGTAGGTTTATTAGCAGGCACTTAGACTATCTAGGTTAACTAGCGGGCACTTGGACTATTTAGGTTAACTAGCGTGCACTTGGACTATGTAGGTTCCTTAGAGGGCACTTGGACTATCTAGGTTGCCTAGCGGGCACTTGTACTATGTAGGTTAACTAGCGTGCCCTTGGACTATCTAGGTTACGTAGCGGGCACTTGGACTATATAGGTTAACTAGCGGACAATTGCACGATCTAGGTTAACTAGCGGGCCCTTGCCCTATGTAGGTTAACTAGCGGGCCCATGGATTATGTAGGTTTATTAGTAGGCACTTGGACTATCTAGGTTAACAAGCGGGCACTTAGACTATGTAGTTTCCCTAGCGGGCATTTGGACTATTTAGGTTACCTAGCGGGCACTTGGAGTATGCACGTTACCTAGCGGGCACTTGGACTATCTAAGTTACCTTGCAGGCACTTTGACTATCTAGGTTACCTAATGGGCACTTGGACTATCTAGGTTACATAGCGGGCACTTGGACTATGTAGGTTAAGTAGCGAGCACTTGGACTCTAGGTTACCTAGCGGGCACTTGGACTATCTAGGTTACCTAGCGGGCCCTTGGGCTATGTAGGTTTCCTAGCGGGCACTTGGATTATCTAGGTTAACGAACGGGCACTTGGACCTTGTAGGTAACCTAGTTGGCACTTGAACTATCTACGTTGCCTAGCGGGTTCTTTGAATATGTAGGTTACCTAGAGGGCTGTTGGACTATCTAGGTTACCTAGCGGGCACTTGGACTATCTACGTTAACTAACGGGCACTTGGACTATGTAGGTTCCCTAGCGGGCACTTGGACTATATAGGATCCCTATTGGACATTTGGACTACTTTGGTTACCTAGCGGGCACTTGGACTATCTAGGTCAACTAGCGGGCCCTTTTACTATGTAGGTTAACTAGCAGGCACTTGGACTATCCAGGTTAACAAGCGGGCACTTGGACTATGTAGGTTACCCAATGGGCACTTGGACTATCTAGGTTAACAAACGGACACTTGGACTATGTAGGTTAGCTATCAGGCACTTGGACTATCTAGGTTACCTAGCAATCACTTGGACTATGTAGGTTACCTAGCGGACACTTGGACGATTTAGGTTAACTAGCGGGCACTTGGACT
Organism: Tenrec ecaudatus; assembly: GCF_050624435.1. NCBI lineage: Eukaryota > Metazoa > Chordata > Mammalia > Afrosoricida > Tenrecidae > Tenrec > Tenrec ecaudatus. The sequence goes on along the minus strand of NW_027459411.1, from coordinate 175,295 downwards.
ATCTAGGTTAACTAGCGGGCCCTTTGAGTATCTAGGTTTACTAGCGGGCACTTGGACTATCTAGGTTATCTAGCGGGCACGTGAACTATGTAGTTTCCCTAGCGGGCATTTGGATTATTTAGGTTACCTAGTGGGCACTTGGACTACGTAGATTAACTAGAAGGCACTTGGACTATCAAGGTTAACGAATGTGCACTTGGACTAGGTAGGTAACCTAGCGGGCACTTGGACTGTCTAGGTTACCTAGCGGGCACTTGGATTATCTAGGTTAACGAACGGGCACTTGGACTATGTAGGTTAACTAGCGGACACTTGCACTATGTAGGTTACCTAGCGGGCACTTGGACAACGTAGGTTAACTAGAAGGCACTTGGACTATCAAGTTTACCTAGCGGGCCATTGGATTATGTAGGTTACCAGCGGGCATTTGGACTATCTAGGTTAACGAACGTGCACTTGGACTATGTAGGTAACCTAGCGGGCACTTGGACTGTCTAGGTTACCTAGCGGGCACTTGGACTATATAGGTTAACGAACGGGCACTTGGACTATGTAGGTTAACTAGCGGACACTTCGACTATCTAGGTTAGCTAACGGGCAATTGGACTCTCTAGGTTACCTAGCGGGCATTTAGACTATGTAGGTTTCCTTGCGGGCATTTGGACTATGTAGGTTACCTAGCGGGCACTTGGACTATGTAGGTTCCCAAACAGGCACTTGGACTATGTAGGTTCCCAAGCGGTCACCTGGACTATGTAGGCTCCCTAGAAGGCACTTGGACTATGTAGGTTAACTAGCAGGCACTTGGACTCGCCAGGTTACCAAGCGGGCACTTGGACTATGTAGGTTACCGAATGGGCACTTGGACTATCTAGGTTAACGAACGGACACTTGGACTATGTAGTTTAGCTATCAGGCACTTGGACTATCTAGGTTACCTAGCAGGCAGTTGTACTGTGTAGGTTACCTAGCGGACACTTGGACGATTTAGGTTAACTAGCGGGCACTCGGACTATCTAGGTTATCTAGCGGGCACTTGAACTATGTAGTTTCCCTAGCGGCCATTTGGATTATTTAGGTTACCTAGTGTGCACTTGGACTATGTAGGTTACCTAGCGGGCACTTGGACTACGTAGGTTAACTAGAAGGCACTTGGACTATCAAGGTTACCTAGCGGGCCCTTGGACTATGTAGGTTACAAGCGGGCACTTGGACTATCTAGGTTAACGAACGTGAACTTGGACTATGTAGGTAACCTAGCGGGCACTTGGTCTGTCTAGGTTACCTAGCAGGCACTTGGACTATCTAGGTTAACGAATGTGCACTTGGACTATGTAGGTTACCTAGCGGGCACTTGGACTGTCTAGGTTACCTAGCAGGCACTTGGACTATCTAGGATAACGAACGGGCACTTGGACTACGTAGGTTAACTAGCAGACACTTCGACTATCTAGGTTAGCTAACGGGCAATTGGACTATCTAGGTTACCTAGCGGGCACTTGGACTATGTAGGTTCCCTAGCGGGCACTTGGACTATGTAGGTTCCCTATAGGGTACTTGGACTGTCTAGGTTAACTAGTGGGCAATTGGACTGTCTAGGTTACCTAGGTGGCACTTGGACTATGTACGTTCCCTAGTAGGCACTTGGGCTATCTACGTTACCTAGCGGGCACTTGGACTATCCAGGTTAACTAGCGGGCGCTTGGACTATGTAGGTTCCCTAGCGGGCATTTGGACTATATAGGTTACATAGTAGGCACTTGGACTATCTAGGTTAAATAGCGGGCACTTGGACTATGTATGTTCCGGAGCGGGCAATTGGACTATGTAAGTTCCCTAGTGGGCACTTGGACTATCTAGATTCCCTGAAGGGCACTTGGACTATCTAGGGTTACCGAACGGGCACTTGGACTATCTAGGTTACCTAGCGGGAACTTGGACTATGTAGGTTAACTAGCACGCAATTGGACGATCTGGGTTAACTAGGGGACACTTGCACTGTGTAGGTTACCTAGCGGGCACTTGGACTATCTAGGTTAACAAGCGGGCACTTTGACTATGTAGGTTAACTAGCGGACACTTGCACTATGTAGGTTACCTAGCGGGCACTTGGACTATGTAGGTTAACTAGCAGGCCCTTGGACTATCTAGGTTACCTAGCAGGCACTTGGACTATGTAGGTTAACTAGCGGGCACTTGCACTCTCTAGGTTAACTAGCGGTCACTTGGACTATGTACCTTCCCTAGCGGGCACTTGGACTATCTATGTTAACTAGCGGGCTCTTGGACTATGTAGATTAACTAGCAGCACATGGACTATCTACGTTAACTAGCGGGCCCTTGGACTATGTAGATTCCCTAGCGGACATTTGGACTATATAGATAACCTAGCAGGCATTTTGACTTTGTAGGTTACCTAGCGGCACATGGACTATCTAGGTTACCTAGCTGGCACTTGAACTATCTTCGTTATAGCGGGTTCTTGGAGTATGTAGGTTACCTAGCTGGATGTTGGACTATCTAGTTTACCTAGCGGGCACTTGGACTATGTACATACCCTAGCGCGCACTTGGACTATCTAGGTTACCTAGTGGGCACTTGGACTATGTACGTTCCCTAGCGGGCACTGGGACTATGTAGGTTAACTAACGGGTACTTGGATTGTTTAGGTCCCCTAGCGGACCCTTGGACTATGTAAGTTCCCTAGGGGGCACTTGGATTATGTAGGTTAACTAGCGGGCACTTGGACTATCTAGGTTAACTAGCGGGCCCTTGGACTATGTAAGTTCCCTAGCGGGCACTTGGACTATGTAGGTTAACTAGTGGGCACTTGGAATATCTAGGTTAACTAGCGGGCATATGGACTATTAGGGCCCCTAGCGGGCATTTGGACTATATTGGTTACCTAACGGGCACTTGGACTATGTAGGTTAACGAACGGGCTTTGGACTATGTAGGTAACCTAGTGGTCACTTTAAATATCTAGGTTACCTAGCGGGCACTTGGACTATGTAGGTTAACTAGCGGGCACTTGGACGATATAGGTTACCTAGTGGGCACTTGGACGATCTGCGTTAACTAGCGGGTACTTGGACTATGTAGGTTAAATAGCGGGCACTTGGACGATGTAGGTTACCTAGTGGGCACTTGGACGATCTACGTTAACTACTGGGTACTTGGACTATGTAGGTTAACTAGCGGCCCTTGGACTATGTAGATTAACTAGTGGCACTTGGACTATCTAGGTTAACTAGCAGGCCCTTGGACTATGTAGATTCCCTAACGGGCACTTGGACTATGTATGTTCCAGAGCGGGCACTTGGACTCTGTAGGTTCCCTAGCAGTCATTTGGACTATGTAGGTTCCAGAGCGGGCAATTAGACTATTTAGGTTCCCTAGCGGGCACTTGTACTATGTAGGTTAATTAGCGGACACTTGGACGATCTAGGTTAACTAGCGGGTACATGGATTATGTAGGTTAACTAGCGGGCCCTTGAACTATGTAGATTAACTAGCGGCACTTGGACTATCTACATTAACTTGCGGGCCCTTCGACTATGTAGATTCCCTAGCAGGCACTTGGACTATGTAGGTTCCCTAGTGGGCACTTGGACTATGTAGGTTCCCTAGTGGGCACTTGGACTCTGTATGTTCCCTACGGACACTTGAACTATGTAAGTTAACTACCGGGCACTTGGACTATGTAGGTTAACTACAGGGCACTTGCACTATCTAGGTTACCGAATGGGCATTTGGACTATGTAGGTAACCTAGCGGGCACTTGGATAGTCTAGGTTACCTAGCGGGCACTTGGACTTCTAGGTTAACGAACGGGCACTTGTACTATGTATGTTGCATAGCGGGCAATTGGACTATCTAGGTTAAGTAACGGGCACTTGGACTATCTAGGTTTCTTAGCGGACACTTGGACGATCTAGGTTAACTAGAGGACACTTGGACTCTCTAGGTTAACTAGCATGCACTTGGAATATTTAGGTTCCTTAGCGGGTACTTGGACTATGTAGGGTAACTAGCGGACCCTTGGACTATGTAGGTTCCCTAGCGGGCATTTGGACTATATAGGTTACCTAGCAGGCACTTGGACGATGTAGGTTACCTAGCGGGCACTTGGACTATCTAGGTTACCAAGCGGGCCCTTGGACTATGTAGGTTTCCTAGCAGACACTTGGACTATCTAGGTTTACGAACGGGCACTTAGACTATGTAGGTAACCTAGCGGGCACTTGGACAGTCTAGGTTACCTAGCTGGCACTTGGACTATGTGGGTCAAATAGCGGGCCCTTGGACTATCTAGGATAGCTAACGGGCACTTAGATTATGTAGGTTACCTAGAGGGCACTTGAAGTATGTAGGCTAACTAGGGGGCCCTTGGACGATCTAGGTTACCTAGCGGGTACTTGAACTATCTAGGTTAACTAGCGGGCACTTGCACTATCTAGGTTACCTAGTGGGCACTTGGACTATGTAAGTTCCCTAGCGGGCACTTGGACTGTCTATTTTAACTAGCGGGCACTTGGAATATGTACGTTAACTAGCGGACACTTGCACTATGTAGGTTACCTAGCAGGCACTTTGACTATCTAGGTTAACTAGCAGGCACTTGGAGTATCTAGGTTAACTAGCGTGCACTTGGACTATGTAGGTTCCTTAGCGGGCACTTGGACTATCTAGGTTACCTAGCGGGAACTTGGACTATGTAGGTTAACTAGCTTGCCCTTGGACTATCTAGGTTACGTAGCGGGCACTTGGTATATAGGTTAACTAGCGGGCACTTGGACTATGTAGGTTAACTAGAGGACACTTGGACTATCTAGGTTAACAAGTGGGCCCTTGGACTATGTAGGTTAACTAGCAGGCACTTGGACAATCTAGGCTAACTAGCGGGCACTTGGACGATCTAGGTTAACTAGCGGGCACTTGGACTCTGTAGGTTACCTAGCGGGAACTTGGACTATATAGGTTACCAAGCGGGCACTTGGACTATGTAGGTTACCTACTGGGCACTTGGACTATCTAGGTTAACGAACGGGCACTTGGAATATGCAGGTAACCTAGCGGGCACTTGGACTGTCTAGGTTACCTAGCGGGCACTTGGACTTCTAGGTTAACGAACGGGCTCTTGAACTATGTAGGTTGCCTAGCCGGCACTTGGACTATCTAGGTTACCTAGTGGGAATTTGGAAAATGTAAGTTACCTAGCGGGATCTTGGACTATCTACGTTACCTAACGGGCACTTTGACAATCTAGGTTACATAGCGGGCACTTGGACTATGTAGGTTAACTAGCGAGCACTTGGACTCTAAGTTACCTAGCGGGCACTTGGACTGTCTAGGTTACCTAGCGGGCACTTGGATTATCTAGGTTAACGAACGGGCACTTGGACTATGTAGGTTAACTAGCGGACACTTGCACTATGTAGGTTACCTAGCGGGCACTTGGACAATGTAGGTTAACTAGATGGCACTTGGACTATCAAGGTTACCTAGCGGGCCATTGGATTATGTAGGTTACCAGCGGGCATTTGGACTATCTAGGTTAACGAACGTGCACTTGGACTATGTAGGTAACCTAGCGGGCACTTGGACTGTCTAGGTTACCTAGCGGGCACTTGGACTATCTAGGTTAACGAACGGGCACTTGGACTATGTAGGTTAACTAGCGGACACTTCGACTATCTAGGTTAGCTAACGGGCAATTGGACTCTCTAGGTTACCTAGCGGGCATTTAGACTATGTAGGTTTCCTTGCGGGCATTTGGACTATGTAGGTTACCTAGCGGGCACTTGGACTATGTAGGTTCCCAAACAGGCACTTGGACTATGTAGGTTCCCAAGCGGTCACGTGGACTATGTAGGCTCCCTAGAAGGCACTTGGACTATGTAGGTTAACTAGCAGGCACTTGGACTCGCCAGGGTACCAAGCGGGCACTTGGACTATGTAGGTTACCGAATGGGCACTTGGACTATCTAGGTTAACGAACGGACACTTGGACTATGTAGGTTAACTAGCGGACACTTGCACTATGTAGGTTACCTAGCGGGCACTTGGACAACGTAGGTTAACTAGAAGGCACTTGGACTATCAAGGTTACCTAGCGGGCCATTGGATTATGTAGGTTACCAGCGGGCATTTGGACTATCTAGGTTAACGAACGTGCACTTGGACTATGTAGGTAACCTAGCGGGCACTTGGACTGTCTAGGTTACCTAGCGGGCACTTGGACTATCTAGGTTAACGAACGGGCACTTGGACTATGTAGGTTAACTAGCGGACACTTCGACTATCTAGGTTAGCTAACGGGCAATTGGACTCTCTAGGTTACCTAGCGGGCATTTAGACTATGTAGGTTTCCTTGCGGGCATTTGGACTATGTAGGTTACCTAGCGGGCACTTGGACTATGTAGGTTCCCAAACAGGCACTTGGACTATGTAGGTTCCCAAGCGGTCACCTGGACTATGTAGGCTCCCTAGAAGGCACTTGGACTATGTAGGTTAACTAGCAGGCACTTGGACTCGCCAGGTTACCAAGCGGGCACTTGGACTATGTAGGTTACCGAATGGGCACTTGGACTATCTGGGTTAAAGAACGGACACTTGGACTATGTAGTTTAGCTATCAGGCACTTGGACTATCTAGGTTACATAGCAGGCAGTTGTACTATGTAGGTTACCTAGCGGACACTTGGACGATTTAGGTTAACTAGCGGGCACTTGGACTATCTAGGTTAACTAGCGGGCACTCGGACTATCTAGGTTATCTAGCGGGCACTTGAACTATGTAGTTTCCCTAGCGGCCATTTGGATTATTTAGGTTACCTAGTGGGCACTTGGACTATGTAGGTTACCTAGCGGGCACTTGGACTACGTAGGTTAACTAGAAGGCACTTGGACTATCAAGGTTACCTAGCGGGCCCTTGGACTATGTAGGTTACCAGCGGGCACTTGGACTATCTAGGTTAACGAACGTGAATTTGGACTATGTAGATAACCTAGCGGGCACTTGGTCTGTCTAGGTTACCTAGCAGGCACTTGGACTATCTAGGTTAACGAACGGGCACTTGGACTATGTAGGTAACCTAGCGGGCACTTGGACTGTCTAGGTTACCTAGCAGGCACTTGGACTATCTAGGATAACGAACGGGCCCTTGGACTATGTAGGTTAACTAGCAGACACTTCGACTATCTAGGTTAGCTAACGGGCAATTGGACTATCTAGGTTACCTAGCGGGCACTTGGACTATGTAGGTTCCCTATAGGGTACTTGGACTGTCTAGGTTAACTAGTGGGCAATTGGACTGTCTAGGTTACCTAGTGGGCACTTGGACTATGTACGTTCCCTAGCAGGCACTTGGGCTATCTACGTTACCTAGCGGGCACTTGGACTATCCAGGTTAACTAGCGGGCGCTTGGACTATGTAGGTTCCCTAGCGGGCATTTGGACTATATAGGTTACCTAGTGGGCACTTGGACTATCTAGGTTAAATAGCGGGCACTTGGACTATGTATGTTCCGGAGCGGGCAATTGGACTATGTAAGTTCCCTAGTGGGCACTTGGACTATCTAGATTCCCTAAAGGGCACTTGGACTATCTAGGGTTACCGAACGGGTACTTGGACTATCTAGGTTACCTAGCGGGAACTTGGACTATGTAGGTTAACTAGCACGCAATTGGACGATCTAGGTTAACTAGCGGACACTTGCACTGTGTAGGTTACCTAACGGGCACTTGGACTATGTAGGTTAACTAGCAGGCCCTTGGACTATCTAGGTTACCTAGCAGGCACTTGGACTATGTAGGTTAACTAGCGGGCACTTGCACTCTCTAGGTTACCTAGCGGGCACTTGGACTATGTACCTTCCCTAGCGGGCACTTGGACTATCTATGTTAACTAGCGGGCACTTGGACTATGTAGGTTACCTAGCGGGCACTTGGACTATGTAGGTTAACTAGAGGACACTTGGACGATCTAGGTTAAATAGCGGGCACTTGGACGATCTAGGTTAACTAACGGGTACTTGGACTATCAAAGTTAACAAGCGAGCCCTTGGACTATCTAGGTTAACTAGCGGGCCTTGGACTATCTAGGTTACCTAGATAGCACTTGCACTATATAGGTTCCCTAGCGGGCACTTGGACTATCTAGATTAACGAACGGGCACTTGGACTATGTAGGTAACCTAGCGGGCACTTGGACTATCTAGGTTAAAGAACGTCCACTTGGACTATGCAGGTAACCTAGCGGGCACTTGGACTGTCTAGGTTACATAGCGGGCACTTGGACTTCTAGGTTAACTAACGGGCACTTGGAATATGTATGTTGCCTAGAGGGCACTTGGACAATCTAGGTTAGGTAACGGGCACTTGGACTATCTAGGTTACCTAGCGGGAACTTGGACAATGTAGGTTACCTAGCAGGCACTTGGACTATCTAGGTTAACTAGCGGGCACTTGTACTATCTAGGTTACGTAGCGGGCACTTGGACTATCTAGGTTACCTAGCGGGCCCTTGGACTATGTAGGTTACCTAGCGGGCACTTGGACTATCTAGGTTAACGAACGGGCACTTGGACTATGTAGGTAACCTAACGGGAACTTGGACTGTCTAGGTTACCTAGCAGGCACTTTGACTATCTAGGTTAACTAGCAGACCTTGGACTATGTAGGTTAGCTAACGGGCCCTTGGACTATGTAGGTTAACTAGCGGGCTCTTGGAATATCTAGGTTTCCTAGCAGGCACTTGGACTATGTACATACCCTAGCGCGCACTTGGATTATCTAGGTTACCTAGCGGGCACTTGGACTATGTACGTTCCCTAGCGGGCACTTGGACTATCTAGGTTAACTAGCGGGCACTTGGACTATCTAGGTTAACTAGCGTGCACTTGGACTATGTAGGTTCCCTAGCGGGCACTTGGACTCTGTATGTCCCCCACAGACACTTGAACTAGGTAAGTTAACTACCCGGCACGTGGACTATGTAGGTAAAATAGCGGGCCCTTGGACTATGTAGATTAACTAGCGGCACATGGACTATCTACGTTAACTAGCGGGCCCTTGGACTATGTAGATTCCTTAGCGGACATTTGGACTATATAGACAACCTAGCGGGCATTTTGACTTTGTAGGTTACCTAGCGGCACATGGACTATCTAGGTTACCTAGCTGGCACTTGAACTATCTACGTTATAGCGGGTTCTTGGTGTATGTAGGTTACCTAGCTGGATGTTGGACTATCTAATTTACCTAGCGGGCACTTGTACTATGTACATACCCTAGCGCGCACTTGGACAATCTAGGTTACCTAGCGGGCACTTGGACTAAGTACGTTCCCTAGCGGGCACTTGGACTATCTAGGTTAACTAACGGGCACTTGGACTGTGTTGGTCCCCTAGCGGACCCTTGGACTATGTAAGTTCCCTAGCGGGCACTTGGACTATGTAGGTTAACTAGCGGGCACTTGGACTATCTAGGTTAACTAGCGGGCCCTTGGACTATGTAAGTTCCCTAGCGGGCACTTGGACTATGTAGGTTAACTAGCGGGCACTTGGACTATCTAGGTTAACTAGCGGGCATATGGACTATTAGGGCCCCTAGCGGGCATTTGGACTACATTGGTTACCTAGCGGGCACTTGGACTATGTATGTTCCGGAGCGGGCAATTGGACTATGTAAGTTCCCTAGTGGGCACTTGGACTATCTAGATTCCCTAAAGGGCACTTGGACTATCTAAGGTTACCGAACGGGCACTTGGACTATCTAGGTTACCTAGCGGGAACTTGGACTATGTAGGTTAACTAGCACGCAATTGGACGATCTAGGTTAACTAGGGGACACTTGCACTGTGTAGGTTACCTAGCGGGCACTTGGACTATCTAGGTTAACAAGCGGGCACTTTGACTATGTAGGTTAACTAGCGGACACTTGCACTATGTAGGTTACCTAGCGGGCACATGGACTATGTAGGTTAACTAGCAGGCCCTTGGACTATCTAGGTTACCTAGCAGGCACTTGGACTATGTAGATTAACTAGCGGGCACTTGCACTCTCTAGGTTACCTAGCGGGCACTTGGACTATGTACGTTCCCTACCGGGCACTTGGACTATCTATGTTAACTAGCGGGCACTTGGAATATGTAGGTTAACTAGCGGACACTTGCACTATGTAGGTTACTACCAGGCACTTGGACTATCTAGGTTAACTAGCGTGCACTTGGACTATGTAGGTTCCCTAGCGGGCACTTGGACTCTGTATGTCCCCTACAGACACTTGAACTAGGTAAGTTAACTACCCGGCACGTGGACTATGTAGGTAAAATAGCGGGCCCTTGGACTATGTAGATTAACTAGCGGCACATGGACTATCTACGTTAACTAGCGGGCCCTTGGACTATGTAGATTCCTTAGCGGACATTTGGACTATATAGACAACCTAGCGGGCATTTTGACTTTGTAGGTTACTTAGCGGCACATGGACTATCTGGGTTACCTAGATGGCACTTGAACTATCTACGTTATAGCGGGTTCTTGGAGTATGTAGGTTACCTAGCTGGATGTTGGACTATCTAGTTTACCTAGCGGGCACTTGGACTATGTACATACCCTAGCGCGCACTTGGACTATCTAGGTTACATAGCGGGCACTTGGACTAAGTACGTTCCCTAGCGGGCACTTGGACTATCTAGGTTAACTAACGGGCACTTGGACTGTGTTGGTCCCCTAGCGGACCCTTGGACTATGTAAGTTCCCTAGGGGCACTTGGACTATCTAGGTTAACTAGCGGGCCCTTGGACTATGTAAGTTCCCTAGCGGGCACTTGGACTATGTAGGTTAACTAGCGGGCACTTGGACTATCTAGGTTAACTAGCGGGCATATGGACTATTAGGGCCCCTAGCGGGCATTTGGACTATATTGGTTACCTAGCGGGCACTTGGTCTATGTAGGTTAACGAACGGGCACTTGGACTATGTAGGTAACCTAGTGGTCACTTTAAATGTCTGGGTTACCTAGCGGGCACTTGGACTATGTAGGTTAACTAGCGGGCACTTGGACGATGTAGGTTACCTAGTGGGCACTTGGACGATCTACGTTAACTAGCGGGTACTTGGACTATGTAGGTTAACTAGCGGGCCCTTGGACTATGTAGATTAACTAGTGGCACTTGGACTATCTAGGTTAACTAGCAGGCCCTTGGACTATGTAGATTCCCTAACGGGCACTTGGACTATGTATGTTCCAGAGCGGGCACTTGGACTCTGTAGGTTCCCTAGCAGTCATTTGGACTATGTAGGTTCCAGAGCGGGCAATTAGACTATTTAGGTTCCCTAGCGGGCACTTGTACTATGTAGGTTAATTAGCGGACACTTGGACGATCTAGGTTAACTCTCGGGTACTTGGATTATGTAGGTTAACTAGCGGGCCCTTGAACTATGTAGATTAACTAGCGGCACTTGGACTATCTACATTAACTTGCGGGCCCTTCGACTATGTAGGTTCCCTAGCAGGCACTTGGACTATGTAGGTTCCCTAGTGGGCACTTGGACTATGTAGGTTCCCTAGTGGGCACTTGGACTCTGTATGTTCCCTACGGACACTTGAACTATGTAAGTTAACTACCGGGCACTTGGACTATGTAGGTTAACTACAGGGCACTTGCACTATCTAGGTTACCGAATGGGCATTTGGACTATGTAGGTAACCTAGCGGGCACTTGGATAGTCTAGGTTACCTAGCGGGCACTTGGACTTCTAGGTTAACGAAAGGGCACTTGTACTATGTATGTTGCATAGCGGGCAATTGGACTATCTAGGTTAGGTAACGGGAACTTGGACTATCTAGGTTAACAAGCGGGCACTTTGACTATGTAGGTTAACTAGCAGGCCTTGGACTATCTAGGTTACCTAGCAGGCACTTGGACTATGTAGGTTAACAAGCGGACACTTGCACTCTCTAGGTTACCTAGCGGGCACTTGGACTATGTACCTTCCCTAGCAGGCACTTGGACTATCTATGTTAACTAGCGGGCACTTGGACTATATAGGTTACCTAGCGGGCACTTGGACTATGTAGGTTAACTAGAGGACACTTGGACGATCTAGGTTAACTAGCGGGCTCTTGGACAATCTAGGTTAACTAACGGTCACTTGGACTATCAAAGTTAACAAGCGAGCCCTTGGACTATCTAGGTTAACTAGTGGGCCTTGGACTATCTAGGTTACCTAGATAGCACTTGCACTATATAGGTTCCCTAGCGGGCACTTGGACTATCTAGATTAACGAACGGGCACTTGGACTATGTAGGTAACCTAGCGGGCACTTGGACTATCTAGGTTAAAGAACGTCCACTTGGACTATGCAGGTAACCTAGCGGGCACTTGGACTGTCTAGGTTACATAGCGGGCACTTGGACTTCTAGGATAACGAACGGGCACTTGGAATATATATGTTGCCTAGAGGGCACTTGGACAATCTAGGTTAGGTAACGGGCACTTGGACTATCTAGGTTACCTAGCGGGAACATGGACAATGTAGGTTACCTAGCAGGCACTTGGACTATCTAGGTTAACTAGCGGGCACTTGTACTATCTAGGTTACCTAGCGGGCACTTGGACTATGTAGGTCAACGAACGGGCACTTGGACTATGTAGGTAACCTAACGGGCACTTGGACTGTCTAGGTTACCTAGCGGGCATTTTTGACTATCTAGGTTAACTAGCAGACCTTGGACTATGTAGGTTAGCTAACGGGCCCTTGGACTATGTAGGTTAACTAGCGTGCTCTTGGAATATCTAGGTTTCCTAGCAGGCACTTGGACTATGTAGGTTAACTAGCGGGCACTTGCACTCTCTAGGTTACCTAGCGGGCACTTGGACTATGTACGTTCCCTAGCGGGCACTTGGACTATCTATGTTAACTAGCGGGCACTTGGACTATGTAGGTTACCTAGAGGGCACTTGGACTATGTAGGTTAACTAGAGGACACTTGGACGATCTAGGTTAACTAGCGGGCACTTGGACGATCTAGGTTAACTAACAGGCACTTGGACTATCAAAGTTAACAAGCGAGCCCTTGGACTATCTAGGTTAACTAGCGGGCCTTGGACTATCTAGGTTACCTAGATAGCACTTGCACTATATAGGTTCCCTAGCGGGCACTTGGGCTATCTAGATTAACGAACGGGCACTTGGACTATGTAGGTAACCTAGCGGGCACTTGGCCTATCTAGGTTAAAGAACGTCCACTTGGACTATGCAGGTAACCTAGCGGGCACTTGGACGGTCTAGGTTACATAGCGGGCACTTGGACTTCTAGGTTAACGAACGGGCACTTGGAATATATATGTTGCCAGGAGGGCACTTGGACTATCTAGGTTAACTAGCGGGCACTTGTACTATCTAGGTTACCTAGTGGGCACTTGGACTATCTAGGTTACCTAGCGGGCACTTGGACTATGTAGGTTACCTAGCGGGCACTTGGACTATCTAGGTTAACGAACGGGCACTTGGACTATGTAGGTAACCTAACGGGCACTTGGACTGTCTAGGTTACCTAGCGGGCACTTGGACTTCTAGGTTAACGAACGGGCACTTGGAATATATATGTTGCCTAGAGGGCACTTGGACTATCTAGGTTAACTAGCGGGCACTTGTACTATCTAGGTTACCTAGCGGGCACTTGGACTATCTAGGTTACCTAGCGGGCACTTGGACTATGTAGGTTACCTAGCGGGCACTTGGACTATCTAGGTTAACGAACGGGCACTTGGACTATGTAGGTAACCTAACGGGCACTTGGACTGTCTAGGTTACCTAGCGGGCACTTTGACTATCTAGGTTAACTAGCAGACCTTGGACTATGTAGGTTAGCTAACGGGCCCTTGGACTATGTAGGTTAACTAGCGTACTCTTGGAATATCTAGGTTTCCTAGCAGGCACTTGGACTATGTATATACCCTAGCGCGCACTTGGATTATCTAGGTTACCTAGCGGGCACTTGGACTATGTACGTTCCCTAGCGGGCACTTGGACTATCTATGTTAACTAGCGGGCACTTGGAATATGTAGGTTAACTAGCAGACACTTGCACTATGTTGGTTACTATCAGGCACTTGGACTATCTAGGTTAACTAGCGCGCACTTGGACTATGTAGGTTCCCTAGCGGGCACTTGGACTCTGTATGTTCCCTACAGACACTTGAACTAGGTAAGTTAACTACCCGGCACGTGGACTATGTAGGTTAAATAGCGGGCCCTTGGACTATGTATATTAACTAGCGGCACTTGGATTATCTACGTTAACTAGCGGGCCCTTGGACTATGTAGATTCCCTAGCGGACATTTGGACTATATATATAACCTAGCGGTCATTTTGACTTTGTAGGTTACCTAGCTGGCACTTGAACTATCTACGTTATAGCGGTTTCTTGGAGTATGTAGGTTACCTAGCTGGATGTTGGACTATCTAGTTTACCTAGCGGGCACTTGGACTAGGTACATACCCTAGCGCGCACTTGGACTATCTAGGTTACCTAGCGGGCACTTGGACTAAGTACGTTCCCTAGCGGGCACTTGGACTATCTAAGTTAAGTAACGGGCACTTGGACTGTGTTGGTCCCCTAGCGGACCCTTGGACTATGTAAGTTCCCTAGCGGGCACTTGGACTATGTAGGTTAACTAGCGGGCACTTGGACTATCTAGATTAACTAGCGGGCCCTTGGACTATGTAAGTTCCCTAGCGGGCACTTGGACTATATAGGTTAACTAGCGGGCACTTGGACTATCTAGGTTAACTAGCGGGCATATGGACTATTAGGGCCCCTAGCGGGCATTTGGACTATATTGGTTACCTAGCGGGCACTTGGACTATGTAGGTTAACGAACAGGCACTTGGACTATGTAGGTAACCTAGTGGTCACTTTAAATATCTAGGTTACCTAGCGGGCACTTGGACTATGTAGGTTAACTAGCGGGCACTTGGACGATATAGGTTACCTAGTGGGCACTTGGACGATCTACGTTAACTAGCGGGTACTTGGACTATGTAGGTTAACTAGCGGGCCCTTGGACTATGTAGATTAACTAGCGGCACTTGGACTATCTACGTTAACTAGCAGGCCCTTCGACTATGCAGATTCCTTAGCGGGCACTTGGACTATGTATGTTCCAAAGGGGAACTTGGACTCTGTAGGTTCCCTAGCAGTCATTTGTACTATGTAGGTTCCAGAGCGGGCAATTAGATTATCTAGGTTTCCTAGCGGGCACTTGTACTATGTAGGTTAATTAGCGGACACTTGGACGATCTAGGTTAACTAGCGGGTACTTGGATTATGTAGGTTAACTAGCGGGCCCTTGAATTATGTAGATTAACTAGCGGCACTTGGACTATCTACATTAACTTGCGGGCCCTTCGACTATGTAGATTCCCTAGCAGGCACTTGGACTATGTAGGTTCCCTAGTGGGCACTTGGACTATGTAGGTTTCCTAGTGGGCACTTGGACTCTGTATGTTCCCTACGGACACTTGAACTATGTAAGTTAACTACCGGGCACTTGGACTATGTAGGTTAACTACAGGGCACTTGCACTATCTAGGTTACCGAATGGGCATTTGGACTATGTAGGTAACCTAGCGGGCACTTGGATAGTCTAGGTTACCTAGCGGGCACTTGGACTTCTAGGTTAACGATCGGGCACTTGTACTATGTATGTTGCATAGCGGGCAATTGTACTGTCTAGGTTACCTAGCGGGCACTTTGACTATCTAGGTTAACTAGCAGACCTTGGACTATGTAGGTTAGCCAACGGGCCCTTGGACTAAGTAGGTTAACTAGCGTACTCTTGGAATATCTAGGTTTCCTAGCAGGCACTTGGACTATGTACATACCCTAGCGCGCACTTGGATTATCTAGGTTACCTAGAGGGCACTTGGACTATGTACGTTCCCTAGCGGGCACTTAGACTATCTATGTTAACTAGCGGGCACTTGGAATATGTAGGTTAACTAGCAGACACTTGCACTATGTAGGTTACTATCAGGCACTTGGACTATCTAGGTTAAGTAGCGGGCACTTGGACTATCTAGGTTAACTAGCGTGCACTTGGACTATGTAGGTTCCCTAGCGGGCACTTGGACTCTGTATGTTCCCTAGACACTTGAACTAGGTAAGTTAACTACCCGGCACGTGGACTATATAGGTTAAATAGCGGGCCCTTGGACTATGTAGATTAACTAGCGGCACTTGGATTATCTACGTTAACTAGCGGGCCCTTGGACTATGTAGATTCCCTAGCGGACATTTCGACTATATATATAACCTAGCGGGCATTTTGACTTTGTAGGTTACCTAGCGGCACATGGACTATCTAGGTTACCTAGCTGGCACTTGAACTATCTACGTTATAGCGGGTTCTTGGAGTATGTAGGTTACCTAGCTGGATGTTGGACTATCTAGTTTACCTAGCGGGCACTTGGACTATGTACATACCCTAGCGCGCACTTGGACTATCTAGGTTACATAGCGGGCACTTGGACTAAGTACGTTCCCTAGCGGGCACTTGGACTATCTAGGTTAACTAACGGGCACTTGGACTGCGTTGGTCCCCTAGCGGACCCTTGGACTATGTAAGTTCCCTAGCGGACACTTGGACTATGTAGGTTAACTAGCGGGCACTTGGACTATCTAGGTTAACTAGCGGGCCCTTGGACTATGTAAGTTCCCTAGCGGGCACTTGGACTATGTAGGTTAACTAGCGGGCACTTGGACTATCTAGGTTAACTAGCGGGCATATGGACTATTAGGGCCCCTAGCGGGCATTTGGACTATATTGGTTACCTAGCGGGCACTTGGACTATGTAGGTTAACGAACGGGCACTTGGACTATGTAGGTAACCTAGTGGTCACTTTAAATATCTAGGTTACCTAGCGGGCACTTGGACTATGTAGGTTAACTAGCGGGCACTTGGACGATATAGGTTACCTAGTGGGCACTTGGACGATCTACGTTAACTAGCAGGTACTTGGACTATGTAGGTTAACTAGCGGGCCCTAGGACTATGTAGATTAACTAGCAGCACTTGGACTATCTACGTTAACTAGCAGGCCCTTGGACTATGTAGATTCCCTAGCGGGCACTTGGACTATGTATGTTCCAAAGGGGAACTTGGACTCTGTAGGTTCCCTAGCAGTCATTTGTACTATGTAGGTTCCAGAGCGGGCAATTAGACTATCTAGGTTTCCTAGCGGGCACTTGTACTATGTAGGTTAATTAGCGGACACTTGGACGATCTAGGTTAACTAGCGGGTACTTGGATTATGTAGGTTAACTAGCGGGCCCTTGAATTATGTAGACTAACTAGCGGCACTTGGACTATCTACATTAACTTGCGGGCCCTTCGACTATGTAGATTCCCTAGCAGGCACTTGGACTATGTAGGTTCCCTAGTGGGCACTTGGACTATGTAGGTTCCCTAGTGGGCACTTGGACTCTGTATGTTCCCTACGGACACTTGAACTATGTAAGTTAACTACCGGGCACTTGGACTATGTAGGTTAACTACAGGGCTCTTGCACTATCTAGGTTACCGAATGGGCATTTGGACTATGTAGGTAACCTAGCGGGCACTTGGATAGTCTAGATTACCTAGCGGGCACTTGGACTTCTAGGTTAACGAACGGGCACTTGTACTATGTATGTTGCATAGCGGGCAATTGGACTATCTAGGTTAGGTAACGGGCACTTGGACTATCTAGGTTTCTTAGCGGACACTTGGACGATCTAGGTTAACTAGAGGACACTTGGACTCTCTAGGTTAACTAGCATGCACTTGGAATATTTAGGTTTCTTAGCGGGTACTTGGACTATGTAGGGTAACTAGCGGACCCTTGGACTATGTAGGTTCCCTAGCGGGCATTTGGACTATATAGGTTACCTAGCAGGCACTTGGACGATGTAGGTTACCTAGCGGGCACTTGGACTATCTAGGTTACCAAGCGGGCCCTTGGACTATGTAGGTTTCCTAGCAGACACTTGGACTATCTAGGTTTACGAACGGGCACTTAGACTATGTAGGTAACCTAGCGGGCACTTGGACAGTCTAGGTTACCTAGCTGGCACTTGGACTATGTGGGTCAACCAGCGGGCCCTTGGACTATCTAGGATAGCTAACGGGCACTTAGATTATGTAGGTTACCTAGAGGGCACTTGGAGTATATAGGCTAACTAGGGGGCCCTTGGACGATCTAGGTTACCTAGCGGGTACTTGAACTATCTAGGTTAACTAGCGGGCACTTGCACTATCTAGGTTACCTAGTGGGCACTTGGACTATGTAAGTTCCCTAGCGGGCACTTGGACTATGTAGGTTAACTAGCGGGCACTTGGACTATCTAGATTAACTAGCGGGCCCTTGGACTATGTAAGTTCCCTAGCGGGCACTTGGACTATATAGGTTAACTAGCGGGCACTTGGACTATCTAGGTTAACTAGCGGGCATATGGACTATTAGGGCCCCTAGCGGGCATTTGGACTATATTGGTTACCTAGCGGGCACTTGGACTATGTAGGTTAACGAACAGGCACTTGGACTATGTAGGTAACCTAGTGGTCACTTTAAATATCTAGGTTACCTAGCGGGCACTTGGACTATGTAGGTTAACTAGCGGGCACTTGGACGATATAGGTTACCTAGTGGGCACTTGGACGATCTACGTTAACTAGCGGGTACTTGGACTATGTAGGTTAACTAGCGGGCCCTTGGACTATGTAGATTAACTAGCGGCACTTGGACTATCTACGTTAACTAGCAGGCCCTTCGACTATGCAGATTCCTTAGCGGGCACTTGGACTATGTATGTTCCAAAGGGGAACTTGGACTCTGTAGGTTCCCTAGCAGTCATTTGTACTATGTAGGTTCCAGAGCGGGCAATTAGATTATCTAGGTTTCCTAGCGGGCACTTGTACTATGTAGGTTAATTAGCGGACACTTGGACGATCTAGGTTAACTAGCGGGTACTTGGATTATGTAGGTTAACTAGCGGGCCCTTGAATTATGTAGATTAACTAGCGGCACTTGGACTATCTACATTAACTTGCGGGCCCTTCGACTATGTAGATTCCCTAGCAGGCACTTGGACTATGTAGGTTCCCTAGTGGGCACTTGGACTATGTAGGTTTCCTAGTGGGCACTTGGACTCTGTATGTTCCCTACGGACACTTGAACTATGTAAGTTAACTACCGGGCACTTGGACTATGTAGGTTAACTACAGGGCACTTGCACTATCTAGGTTACCGAATGGGCATTTGGACTATGTAGGTAACCTAGCGGGCACTTGGATAGTCTAGGTTACCTAGCGGGCACTTGGACTTCTAGGTTAACGATCGGGCACTTGTACTATGTATGTTGCATAGCGGGCAATTGTACTGTCTAGGTTACCTAGCGGGCACTTTGACTATCTAGGTTAACTAGCAGACCTTGGACTATGTAGGTTAGCCAACGGGCCCTTGGACTAAGTAGGTTAACTAGCGTACTCTTGGAATATCTAGGTTTCCTAGCAGGCACTTGGACTATGTACATACCCTAGCGCGCACTTGGATTATCTAGGTTACCTAGAGGGCACTTGGACTATGTACGTTCCCTAGCGGGCACTTAGACTATCTATGTTAACTAGCGGGCACTTGGAATATGTAGGTTAACTAGCAGACACTTGCACTATGTAGGTTACTATCAGGCACTTGGACTATCTAGGTTAAGTAGCGGGCACTTGGACTATCTAGGTTAACTAGCGTGCACTTGGACTATGTAGGTTCCCTAGCGGGCACTTGGACTCTGTATGTTCCCTAGACACTTGAACTAGGTAAGTTAACTACCCGGCACGTGGACTATATAGGTTAAATAGCGGGCCCTTGGACTATGTAGATTAACTAGCGGCACTTGGATTATCTACGTTAACTAGCGGGCCCTTGGACTATGTAGATTCCCTAGCGGACATTTCGACTATATATATAACCTAGCGGGCATTTTGACTTTGTAGGTTACCTAGCGGCACATGGACTATCTAGGTTACCTAGCTGGCACTTGAACTATCTACGTTATAGCGGGTTCTTGGAGTATGTAGGTTACCTAGCTGGATGTTGGACTATCTAGTTTACCTAGCGGGCACTTGGACTATGTACATACCCTAGCGCGCACTTGGACTATCTAGGTTACATAGCGGGCACTTGGACTAAGTACGTTCCCTAGCGGGCACTTGGACTATCTAGGTTAACTAACGGGCACTTGGACTGCGTTGGTCCCCTAGCGGACCCTTGGACTATGTAAGTTCCCTAGCGGACACTTGGACTATGTAGGTTAACTAGCGGGCACTTGGACTATCTAGGTTAACTAGCGGGCCCTTGGACTATGTAAGTTCCCTAGCGGGCACTTGGACTATGTAGGTTAACTAGCGGGCACTTGGACTATCTAGGTTAACTAGCGGGCATATGGACTATTAGGGCCCCTAGCGGGCATTTGGACTATATTGGTTACCTAGCGGGCACTTGGACTATGTAGGTTAACGAACGGGCACTTGGACTATGTAGGTAACCTAGTGGTCACTTTAAATATCTAGGTTACCTAGCGGGCACTTGGACTATGTAGGTTAACTAGCGGGCACTTGGACGATATAGGTTACCTAGTGGGCACTTGGACGATCTACGTTAACTAGCAGGTACTTGGACTATGTAGGTTAACTAGCGGGCCCTAGGACTATGTAGATTAACTAGCAGCACTTGGACTATCTACGTTAACTAGCAGGCCCTTGGACTATGTAGATTCCCTAGCGGGCACTTGGACTATGTATGTTCCAAAGGGGAACTTGGACTCTGTAGGTTCCCTAGCAGTCATTTGTACTATGTAGGTTCCAGAGCGGGCAATTAGACTATCTAGGTTTCCTAGCGGGCACTTGTACTATGTAGGTTAATTAGCGGACACTTGGACGATCTAGGTTAACTAGCGGGTACTTGGATTATGTAGGTTAACTAGCGGGCCCTTGAATTATGTAGACTAACTAGCGGCACTTGGACTATCTACATTAACTTGCGGGCCCTTCGACTATGTAGATTCCCTAGCAGGCACTTGGACTATGTAGGTTCCCTAGTGGGCACTTGGACTATGTAGGTTCCCTAGTGGGCACTTGGACTCTGTATGTTCCCTACGGACACTTGAACTATGTAAGTTAACTACCGGGCACTTGGACTATGTAGGTTAACTACAGGGCTCTTGCACTATCTAGGTTACCGAATGGGCATTTGGACTATGTAGGTAACCTAGCGGGCACTTGGATAGTCTAGATTACCTAGCGGGCACTTGGACTTCTAGGTTAACGAACGGGCACTTGTACTATGTATGTTGCATAGCGGGCAATTGGACTATCTAGGTTAGGTAACGGGCACTTGGACTATCTAGGTTTCTTAGCGGACACTTGGACGATCTAGGTTAACTAGAGGACACTTGGACTCTCTAGGTTAACTAGCATGCACTTGGAATATTTAGGTTTCTTAGCGGGTACTTGGACTATGTAGGGTAACTAGCGGACCCTTGGACTATGTAGGTTCCCTAGCGGGCATTTGGACTATATAGGTTACCTAGCAGGCACTTGGACGATGTAGGTTACCTAGCGGGCACTTGGACTATCTAGGTTACCAAGCGGGCCCTTGGACTATGTAGGTTTCCTAGCAGACACTTGGACTATCTAGGTTTACGAACGGGCACTTAGACTATGTAGGTAACCTAGCGGGCACTTGGACAGTCTAGGTTACCTAGCTGGCACTTGGACTATGTGGGTCAACCAGCGGGCCCTTGGACTATCTAGGATAGCTAACGGGCACTTAGATTATGTAGGTTACCTAGAGGGCACTTGGAGTATATAGGCTAACTAGGGGGCCCTTGGACGATCTAGGTTACCTAGCGGGTACTTGAACTATCTAGGTTAACTAGCGGGCACTTGCACTATCTAGGTTACCTAGTGGGCACTTGGACTATGTAAGTTCCCTAGCGGGCACTTGGACTGTCTATTTTAACTAGCGGGCACTTGGAATATGTAGGTTAACTAGCAGACACTTGCACTATGTAGGTTACCTAGCAGGCACTTTGACTATCTAGGTTAACTAGCAGGCACTTGGACTATCTAGGTTAACTAGCGTGCACTTGGACTATGTAGGTTCCTTAGCGGGCACTTGGACAATGTAGGTTACCTAGCGGGCACTTGGACTATGTAGGTTAACTAGCGTGCCCTTGGACTATCTAGGTTACGTAGCGGGCACTTGGTATATAGGTTAACTAGCGGGCACTTGGACTATGTAAGTTAACTAGAGGACACTTGGACTATCTAGGTTAACAAGTGGGCCCTTGGACTATGTAGGTTAACTAGCAGGCACTTGAACAATCTAGGCTAACTAGCGGGCACTTGGACGATCTAGGTTAACTAGCGGGCACTTGGACTCTGTAGGTTACCTAGCGGGCACTTGGACTGTATAGGTTACCAAGCGGGCACTTGGACTATGTAGGTTACCTACTGGGCACTTGGACTATCTAGGTTAACGAACGGGCAATTGGAATATGCAGGTAACCTAGCGGGCACTTGGACTGTCTAGGTTACCTAGCGGGCACTTGGACTTCTAGGTTAACGAACAGGCTCTTGAACTATGTAGGTTGCCTAGCAGGCACTTGGACTATCTAGGTTAGGTAACGGGCACTTGGACTATCTAGGTTACCTAGTGGGAACTTGGAAAATGTAAGTTACCTAGCGGGATCTTGGATTATCTAGGTTACCTAACGGGCACTTTGACTATCTAGGTTACATAGCGGGGACTTGGACTATGTAGGTTAACTAGCGAGCACTTGGACCCTAAGTTACCTAGCGGGCACTTGGACTATCTAGGTTACCTAGCGGGCACTTGGACTATCTAAGTTACCTAGCGGGCCCTTGGACTATGTAGTTTTCCTAGCTGGCACTTGGACTATCTAGGTTAACGAACGGGCACTTGGACTATGTAGGTAACCTAGCGGGCACTTGGACAGTCTAGGTTACCTAGAGGGCACTTGGACTATCTAGGTTAACGAACGGGTACTTGGACTATGTAGGATCCCTATCGGACATTTGGACTACTTAGATTAACTAGCGGTCACTTGGACTATCTAGGTTAACTAGCGGGCACTTGGACTATCTAGGTTAACTAGCGGGCCCTTGTACTATGTAGGTTAACTAGCGAGCACTTGGACTATCTAGGTTAACTAGAGGGTATTTGGACTATGTAGGTTACCTAGCGGGCACTTGGACTATGTAGGTTAACTAGCGAGCTCTTGGACTATGTAGGTTAACGACAAGGCACTTGAACTATGTAGGTAAACTAGTGTTCACTTGAACTTTCTAGGTTACCTAGGGGGCACTTGGACTATGTAGGTTAACTAGCGGGCCCTTGGCCTATGTAGGTTAACTAGCGGGCCCTTGGACTATGTAGGTTAACTAGCGGGCACTTGGACGATCTAGGTTAACTAGCAGGTACTTGGACTATGTAGGTTAAATAGCGGGCCCTTGGACTATATAGATTAACTAGCAGCACTTGGACTATATAAGTTAACTAGCGGGCCCTTGGACTATGTAGATTCCCTAGCGGGCACTTGGACTATGTTGGTTCCCTAGCAGGCACTTGGACTATGTAGGTTCCATAGCGGGCACTTGGACTATCTAGGTTCCCTAACGAGCACTTGGACTATGTAGGTTAACTACCAGACACTTGGACCATCTAGGTCAAGTAGCGGGTACTTGGACTATGTAGGTTAACTAGCGGGCCCTTGGACTATGTAGATTAACTAGCGGCACTTGGACTATCTACGTTAACTAGCGGGCCCTTGGACTATGTAGGTTCCCTAGCGGGCATTTGGAGTATGTATGTTCCCTAGCGGGCACTTGGACTATGTATGTACCCTACGGACACTTGAACTATGTAAGTTAACTACTGGGCACTTGGACTATGTAGGTTAACTAGCGGGCCCTTGGACTACGTAGGTTAACTAGCGGACACTTGGACTATGTAGGTTAACTAGCGGGCACTTGGACTATGAAGGTTAACTAGCAGGCCCTTGGACTATGTACATACCCCAGCGCGCACTTGGACTATCTAGGTTACCTAGTGGGCACTTGGATTATCTAGGTTAACTAATGGGCACCAGGACTATCTAGGTTAACTAGCGGGCACTTGGACTATCTAGGTTAACTAGCGGGCCCTTGCACTATGTAGGTTATTAGCTGGCCCATGGATTATGTAGATTTACTTGCAGGCACTTGGACTATCTAGGTTAACTAGCGGGCACATGGACTATGAAGTTTCCCTAGCGGGCTATTGGACTATTTAGGTTACCAAGGGGGCTCTTGGACTATGTAGGTTACCTAGCGAGCACTTGTACTATCTAGGTTACCTAGCGGGCACTTAGACTATGTAGGTTAACTAGCGGGCACTTGGACTATCTAGGTTTCCTAGCAGGCACTTGGACTATGTACATACCCTAGTGCGCACTTGGACTATCTAGGTTACCTAGCGGGCACTTGGACTATGTAGTTTCCCTAGCGGGCATTTGGACTATTTAGGTTACCAAGGGGGCTCTTGGACTATGTAGGTTACCTAGCGAGCACTTGTACTATCTAGGTTACCTAGCGGGCACTTGGACTATGTTGGTTAACTAGCGGGCACTTGGACTATCTAGGTTTCCTAGCAGGCACTTGGACTATGTACATACCCTAGTGCGCACTTGGACTATCTACGTTACCTAGCGGGCACTTGGACTATGTACGTCCCCTAGTGGGCACTTGGACTATCTAGGTTAACTAACGGGCAGTAGGACTATCTAGGTTACCTAGCAGGCACTTGGATTATGGAGGATCCCTAGCGGGCAGTTGGACTATCTAGGTTAACTAGCAGGCACTTGGACTATGTAGGTTAACTAGCGGACACTTGCACGATCTAGGTTAACTAGCGGGCCCTTGCATTATGTAGGTTATTAGCGGGCCCATGGATTATGTAGGTTTACTAGCAGGCACTTGGACTATCTAGGTTAACTAGCGGGCACATGGACTATGTAGTTTCCCTAGCGGGCATTTGGACTATTTAGGTTACCAAGGGGGCTCTTGGACAATGTAGGTTACCTAGCGAGCACTTGTACTATCTAGGTTACCTAGCGGGCACTTGGACTATGTAGGTTAACTAGGGGGCGCTTGGACTATCTAGGTTTCCTAGCTGACACTTGGACTATGTACATACCCTAGTGCGCACTTGGACTATCTAGGTTACCTAGCGGGCACTTGGACTATGTAGTTTCCCTAGCGGGCACTTGGACTATCTAGGTTAGCTAACTGGCACTTGGACTATGTAGGTTAACTAGCGGACACTTGGACTATCTAGGTTAACTAGCGTGCACTTGGACTATGTAGGTTACCTAGCAGGCACTTGGACTATCTAGGTTAACTAGCGGGCACTTGGACTATCTAGGTTACCTAGCGTGCACTTGGACTATGTAGGTTCCTTAGCGGGCACTTGGACTATGTAGGTTAACTAGCGTGCCCTGGAATATCTAGGTTACGTAGCGGGAACTTGGTATGTAGGTTAACTAGCGGGCACTTGGAATATGTAGGTTAACTAGAGGACACTTGGACTATGTAGGTAACCTTGCGGGCACTTGGAATGTCTAGGTTACCTAGCGGGCACTTTGACTATCTAGGTTACCTAGTGGGCACTTGGACTATCTAGGTTAACTAACGGGCACTAGGACTATCTAGGTTAAGTAGCGGGCACTTGGACTATCTAGGTTACCTAGCAGGCACTTGGATTATGAAGGATCCCTAGCGGGCACTTGGACTATCTAGGTTTCCTAGCAGAAACTTGGACTATGTACATACCCTAGCGCGCCCTGGGACTATCTAGGTTACCTAGCGGGCACTTTGACTATCTAGGTTTACGAACGGCAATTGGACTATGTAGGTTACCTAGCGGGCACTTGGACTATGTAGGATCACTATCGGACATTTGTACTACTTAGGTTAACTAGCGGGTACTTTGACTATCTAGGTTAACTAGCAGGCACTAGGACTATCTAGGTCAACTAGCGGGCCCTTGTACTATGTAGGTTAACTAGCGGGCACTTGGAATATCTAGGTTAACTAGCGGACCTTGGACTATGTAGGTTAACTAGCGGGCACTTGGACTATCTAGGTTTCCTAGCAGGCACTTGGACTATATACATACACTAGCGTGCACTTGGACTATATAGGTTACCTAGCAGGCACTTGGATTATGAAGGATCCCTAGCGGGCACTGGGGCTATCTAGGTTTCCTAGCAGACACTTGGACTATGTACATACCCTAGCGCGCACTGGGACTATCTAGGTTATCTAGCGGGCACTTGGACTATGGACGTCCCCTATTGGGCACTTGGACTACCTAGGTTAACTAACGGGCACTAGGACTATCTAGGTTAACTAGCGTGCACTTGGACAATGTAGGTTAACAAGCGGACACTTGCACGATCTACGTTAACTAGCGGGCCCTTGCACTATGTAGGTTATTAGCGGGCCCATGGATTATGTAGGTTTACTAGCAGGCACTTGGACTATCTTGGTTAACTAGCGGGCACATGGACTATGTAGTTTCCCTAGCGGGCATTTGGACTATTTAGGTTACCAAGGGGGCTCTAGGACTATGTAGGTTAACTAGCGGGCACTTGGACTATCTAGGTTATCTAGCGGGCACTTTGACTATGTAGGTTAACTAGCGGGCACTTGGACTATCGAGTTTTCCAAGCTGGCACTTGGACTATGTACATACCCTAGTGCACACTTGGACTATCTAGGTTACCTAGCGGGCACTTGGACTATGTACGTCCCCTAGTGGGCACTTGGACTATCTAGGTTAACTAACGGGCACTAGGACTATCTAGGTTACCTAGCAGGCACTTGGATTATGGAGGATCCCTAGCGGGCAGTTGGACTATCTAGGTTACCTAGCAGGCACTTGGACTATGTAGGTTAACTAGCGGACACTTGCACGATCTAGGTTAACTAGCGGGCCCTTGCATTATGTAGGTTAACTAACGGGCCCATGGATTATGTAGGTTTACTAGCAGGCACTTGGACTATCTAGGTTAACTAGCGGGCACTTGGACTATGTAGTTTCCCTAGCGGGCATTTGGACTATTTAGGTTACCAAGCGGGCACTTGGACTATGTAGGTTACCTAGGGAGCACTTGGACTATCTAGGTTTCCTAGCGGGCACTTGGACTATGTAGGTTACCTAGTGGGCACTTGGACTATCTAGGTTAACGAACGGGCACTTGGGTGATGCAGGTAACATAGCGGGCACTGGGACTGTCTAGGTTACCTAGCGGGCACTTGGACTTCTAGGTTAACGAACGGGCACTTGGACTATGTAAGTTGCTTACCGGGCACTTGGACTATCTAGGTTACGTAACGGGCACTTGGACTATGTAGGTTAACTAGCGAGCACTTGGACTCTAGATTACCTAGAGGGCACTTGGACTATCTAGGTTACCTAGCGGGCACTTGGACAGTCTAGGTTACCTAGCGGGCTTGGACTATCTAGGTTAACTAACGGGCACTTGGACTATGTAGGTTACCTAGCGGGCACTTGGACTATGTAGGATCCCTATCGGCCATTTGGACTACTTAGGTTAACTAGCGGGCACTTGGACTATCTAGGTCAACTAGCGGGCCCTTGTACTATGCAGGTTAACTAGCGAGCAATTGGACTATCTCGGTTAACTAGCGGACTTTGGACTACGTAGGTCAATTAGCGAACCCTTGGTCTATGTAGGTTAACTAGCGGGCACTTGAACGTTCTAGGTTAACTAGAGGACACTTGGACTATCTAGGTTAACTAGCATGCACTTGGACTATCTAGGTTAACTAGCGGGCACTTGGACTATCTAGGTTAACTAGCGTGCACTTGGACTATGTAGGTTACCAAGCAGGCACTTGGACTATCTAGGTTAACTAGCGGGCACTTGGACTATCTAGGTTAGCTAACGGGCACTTGGACTATGTAGTTTCCCTAGCGGGCATTTGGACTATTTAGGTTACCAAGGGGGCTCTTGGACAATGTAGGTTACCTAGCGAGCACTTGTACTATCTAGGTTACCTAGCGGGCACTTGGACTATGTAGGTTAACTAGGGGGCGCTTGGACTATCTAGGTTTCCTAGCTGACACTTGGACTATGTACATACCCTAGTGCGCACTTGGACTATCTAGGTTACCTAGCGGGCACTTGGACTATGTACGTCCCCTAGTGGGCACTTGGACTATCTAGGTTAACTAACGGGCACTATGACTATCTAGGTTACCTAGCAGGCACTTGGATTATGGAGGATCCCTATCGGGCAGTTGGACTATCTAGGTTACCTAGCAGGCACTTGGACTATGTAGGTTAACTAGCGGACACTTGCACGATCTAGGTTAACTAGCGGGCCCTTGCACTATGTAGGTTAACTAACGGGCCCATGGATTATGTAGGTTTACTAGCAGGCACATGGACTATCTAGGTTAACTAGCGGGCACTTGGACTATGTAGTTTCCCTATCGGGCATTTGGACTATTTCGGTTACCAAGCGGGCACTTGGACTATGTAGGTTACCTAGGGAGCACTTGGACTATCTAGGTTACCTAGCAGGCAATTTGACTATCTAGGTTAACTAACGGCCACTTGGACTGTGTAGGTTGCCTAGCGGGCATTTGGACTATATAGGTTCCCTAGCGGGCACTTGGATTATGTAGGTTCCCTATCGGGCACTTGGACTATGTAGGTTAACTAGCGGGCACATGGACTATGTAGGCTAACTAGGGGGCCCTTAGACTATCTAGGTTACGTAGCGGGAACGTGGTATGTAGGTTAACTAGCGGACACTTGGACTAAGTAGGTTAACTAGTGGACACTTGGTCTATCTAGGTTAACTAGCGGGCACGTGGACTAAGTACGTTCCCTAGTGGGCACGTGGACTATCTAGATTAACTAACGGGCACTAGGAGTATCTAGGTTAACTAGCAGGCACTTGGACTATCTAGTTTACCTAGCTGGCACTTGGACTATGAATGTTCCCTAGCGGGCAATTGGATTATCTAGGTTACCTAGCGGGCACTTGGACTATCTAGGTTAGCTAACTGGCACTTGGACTATGTAGGTTAACTAGCGGACACTTGGACTATCTAGGTTAACTAGCGTGCACTTGGACTATGTAGGTTACCTAGCAGGCACTTGGACTATCTAGGTTAACTAGCGGGCACTTGGACTATCTAGGTTACCTAGCGTGCACTTGGACTATGTAGGTTCCTTAGCGGGCACTTGGACTATGTAGGTTAACTAGCGTGCCCTGGAATATCTAGGTTACGTAGCGGGAACTTGGTATGTAGGTTAACTAGCGGGCACTTGGAATATGTAGGTTAACTAGAGGACACTTGGACTATGTAGGTAACCTTGCGGGCACTTGGAATGTCTAGGTTACCTAGCGGGCACTTTGACTATCTAGGTTACCTAGTGGGCACTTGGACTATCTAGGTTAACTAACGGGCACTAGGACTATCTAGGTTAAGTAGCGGGCACTTGGACTATCTAGGTTACCTAGCAGGCACTTGGATTATGAAGGATCCCTAGCGGGCACTTGGACTATCTAGGTTTCCTAGCAGAAACTTGGACTATGTACATACCCTAGCGCGCCCTGGGACTATCTAGGTTACCTAGCGGGCACTTTGACTATCTAGGTTTACGAACGGCAATTGGACTATGTAGGTTACCTAGCGGGCACTTGGACTATGTAGGATCACTATCGGACATTTGTACTACTTAGGTTAACTAGCGGGTACTTTGACTATCTAGGTTAACTAGCAGGCACTAGGACTATCTAGGTCAACTAGCGGGCCCTTGTACTATGTAGGTTAACTAGCGGGCACTTGGAATATCTAGGTTAACTAGCGGACCTTGGACTATGTAGGTTAACTAGCGGGCACTTGGACTATCTAGGTTTCCTAGCAGGCACTTGGACTATATACATACACTAGCGTGCACTTGGACTATATAGGTTACCTAGCAGGCACTTGGATTATGAAGGATCCCTAGCGGGCACTGGGGCTATCTAGGTTTCCTAGCAGACACTTGGACTATGTACATACCCTAGCGCGCACTGGGACTATCTAGGTTATCTAGCGGGCACTTGGACTATGGACGTCCCCTATTGGGCACTTGGACTACCTAGGTTAACTAACGGGCACTAGGACTATCTAGGTTAACTAGCGTGCACTTGGACAATGTAGGTTAACAAGCGGACACTTGCACGATCTACGTTAACTAGCGGGCCCTTGCACTATGTAGGTTATTAGCGGGCCCATGGATTATGTAGGTTTACTAGCAGGCACTTGGACTATCTTGGTTAACTAGCGGGCACATGGACTATGTAGTTTCCCTAGCGGGCATTTGGACTATTTAGGTTACCAAGGGGGCTCTAGGACTATGTAGGTTAACTAGCGGGCACTTGGACTATCTAGGTTATCTAGCGGGCACTTTGACTATGTAGGTTAACTAGCGGGCACTTGGACTATCGAGTTTTCCAAGCTGGCACTTGGACTATGTACATACCCTAGTGCACACTTGGACTATCTAGGTTACCTAGCGGGCACTTGGACTATGTACGTCCCCTAGTGGGCACTTGGACTATCTAGGTTAACTAACGGGCACTAGGACTATCTAGGTTACCTAGCAGGCACTTGGATTATGGAGGATCCCTAGCGGGCAGTTGGACTATCTAGGTTACCTAGCAGGCACTTGGACTATGTAGGTTAACTAGCGGACACTTGCACGATCTAGGTTAACTAGCGGGCCCTTGCATTATGTAGGTTAACTAACGGGCCCATGGATTATGTAGGTTTACTAGCAGGCACTTGGACTATCTAGGTTAACTAGCGGGCACTTGGACTATGTAGTTTCCCTAGCGGGCATTTGGACTATTTAGGTTACCAAGCGGGCACTTGGACTATGTAGGTTACCTAGGGAGCACTTGGACTATCTAGGTTTCCTAGCGGGCACTTGGACTATGTAGGTTACCTAGTGGGCACTTGGACTATCTAGGTTAACGAACGGGCACTTGGGTGATGCAGGTAACATAGCGGGCACTGGGACTGTCTAGGTTACCTAGCGGGCACTTGGACTTCTAGGTTAACGAACGGGCACTTGGACTATGTAAGTTGCTTACCGGGCACTTGGACTATCTAGGTTACGTAACGGGCACTTGGACTATGTAGGTTAACTAGCGAGCACTTGGACTCTAGATTACCTAGAGGGCACTTGGACTATCTAGGTTACCTAGCGGGCACTTGGACAGTCTAGGTTACCTAGCGGGCTTGGACTATCTAGGTTAACTAACGGGCACTTGGACTATGTAGGTTACCTAGCGGGCACTTGGACTATGTAGGATCCCTATCGGCCATTTGGACTACTTAGGTTAACTAGCGGGCACTTGGACTATCTAGGTCAACTAGCGGGCCCTTGTACTATGCAGGTTAACTAGCGAGCAATTGGACTATCTCGGTTAACTAGCGGACTTTGGACTACGTAGGTCAATTAGCGAACCCTTGGTCTATGTAGGTTAACTAGCGGGCACTTGGACGTTCTAGGTTAACTAGAGGACACTTGGACTATCTAGGTTAACTAGCATGCACTTGGACTATCTAGGTTAACTAGCGGGCACTTGGACTATCTAGGTTAACTAGCGTGCACTTGGACTATGTAGGTTACCAAGCAGGCACTTGGACTATCTAGGTTAACTAGCGGGCACTTGGACTATCTAGGTTAGCTAACGGGCACTTGGACTATGTAGTTTCCCTAGCGGGCATTTGGACTATTTAGGTTACCAAGGGGGCTCTTGGACAATGTAGGTTACCTAGCGAGCACTTGTACTATCTAGGTTACCTAGCGGGCACTTGGACTATGTAGGTTAACTAGGGGGCGCTTGGACTATCTAGGTTTCCTAGCTGACACTTGGACTATGTACATACCCTAGTGCGCACTTGGACTATCTAGGTTACCTAGCGGGCACTTGGACTATGTACGTCCCCTAGTGGGCACTTGGACTATCTAGGTTAACTAACGGGCACTATGACTATCTAGGTTACCTAGCAGGCACTTGGATTATGGAGGATCCCTATCGGGCAGTTGGACTATCTAGGTTACCTAGCAGGCACTTGGACTATGTAGGTTAACTAGCGGACACTTGCACGATCTAGGTTAACTAGCGGGCCCTTGCACTATGTAGGTTAACTAACGGGCCCATGGATTATGTAGGTTTACTAGCAGGCACATGGACTATCTAGGTTAACTAGCGGGCACTTGGACTATGTAGTTTCCCTATCGGGCATTTGGACTATTTCGGTTACCAAGCGGGCACTTGGACTATGTAGGTTACCTAGGGAGCACTTGGACTATCTAGGTTACCTAGCAGGCAATTTGACTATCTAGGTTAACTAACGGCCACATGGACTGTGTAGGTTGCCTAGCGGGCATTTGGACTATATAGGTTCCCTAGCGGGCACTTGGATTATGTAGGTTCCCTATCGGGCACTTGGACTATGTAGGTTAACTAGCGGGCACATGGACTATGTAGGCTAACTAGGGGGCCCTTAGACTATCTAGGTTACGTAGCGGGAACGTGGTATGTAGGTTAACTAGCGGACACTTGGACTAAGTAGGTTAACTAGTGGACACTTGGTCTATCTAGGTTAACTAGCGGGCACGTGGACTAAGTACGTTCCCTAGTGGGCACGTGGACTATCTAGATTAACTAACGGGCACTAGGAGTATCTAGGTTAACTAGCAGGCACTTGGACTATCTAGTTTACCTAGCTGGCACTTGGACTATGAATGTTCCCTAGCGGGCAATTGGATTATCTAGGTTACCTAGCGGGCACTTGGACTATCTAGGTTAGCTAACTGGCACTTGGACTATGTAGGTTAACTAGCGGGCACTTGGACTATCTAGGTTAACTAGCGTGCACTTGGACTATGTAGGTTACCAAGCAGGCACTTGGACTATCTAGGTTAACTAGCGGGCACTTGGACTATCTAGGTTAGCTAACGGGCACTTGGACTATGTAGTTTCCCTAGCGGGCATTTGGACTATTTAGGTTACCAAGGGGGCTCTTGGACAATGTAGGTTACCTAGCGAGCACTTGTACTATCTAGGTTACCTAGCGGGCACTTGGACTATGTAGGTTAACTAGGGGGCGCTTGGACTATCTAGGTTTCCTAGCTGACACTTGGACTATGTACATACCCTAGTGCGCACTTGGACTATCTAGGTTACCTAGCGGGCACTTGGACTATGTACGTCCCCTAGTGGGCACTTGGACTATCTAGGTTAACTAACGGGCACTATGACTATCTAGGTTACCTAGCAGGCACTTGGATTATGGAGGATCCCTATCGGGCAGTTGGACTATCTAGGTTACCTAGCAGGCACTTGGACTATGTAGGTTAACTAGCGGACACTTGCACGATCTAGGTTAACTAGCGGGCCCTTGCACTATGTAGGTTAACTAACGGGCCCATGGATTATGTAGGTTTACTAGCAGGCACATGGACTATCTAGGTTAACTAGCGGGCACTTGGACTATGTAGTTTCCCTATCGGGCATTTGGACTATTTCGGTTACCAAGCGGGCACTTGGACTATGTAGGTTACCTAGGGAGCACTTGGACTATCTAGGTTACCTAGCAGGCAATTTGACTATCTAGGTTAACTAACGGCCACTTGGACTGTGTAGGTTGCCTAGCGGGCATTTGGACTATATAGGTTCCCTAGCGGGCACTTGGATTATGTAGGTTCCCTATCGGGCACTTGGACTATGTAGGTTAACTAGCGGGCACATGGACTATGTAGGCTAACTAGGGGGCCCTTAGACTATCTAGGTTACGTAGCGGGAACGTGGTATGTAGGTTAACTAGCGGACACTTGGACTAAGTAGGTTAACTAGTGGACACTTGGTCTATCTAGGTTAACTAGCGGGCACGTGGACTAAGTACGTTCCCTAGTGGGCACGTGGACTATCTAGATTAACTAACGGGCACTAGGAGTATCTAGGTTAACTAGCAGGCACTTGGACTATCTAGTTTACCTAGCTGGCACTTGGACTATGAATGTTCCCTAGCGGGCAATTGGATTATCTAGGTTACCTAGCGGGCACTTGGACTATCTAGGTTAGCTAACTGGCACTTGGACTATGTAGGTTAACTAGCGGACACTTGGACTATCTAGGTTAACTAGCGTGCACTTGGACTATGTAGGTTACCTAGCAGGCACTTGGACTATCTAGGTTAACTAGCGGGCACTTGGACTATCTAGGTTACCTAGCGTGCACTTGGACTATGTAGGTTCCTTAGCGGGCACTTGGACTATGTAGGTTAACTAGCGTGCCCTGGAATATCTAGGTTACGTAGCGGGAACTTGGTATGTAGGTTAACTAGCGGGCACTTGGAATATGTAGGTTAACTAGAGGACACTTGGACTATGTAGGTAACCTTGCGGGCACTTGGAATGTCTAGGTTACCTAGCGGGCACTTTGACTATCTAGGTTACCTAGTGGGCACTTGGACTATCTAGGTTAACTAACGGGCACTAGGACTATCTAGGTTAAGTAGCGGGCACTTGGACTATCTAGGTTACCTAGCAGGCACTTGGATTATGAAGGATCCCTAGCGGGCACTTGGACTATCTAGGTTTCCTAGCAGAAACTTGGACTATGTACATACCCTAGCGCGCCCTGGGACTATCTAGGTTACCTAGCGGGCACTTTGACTATCTAGGTTTACGAACGGCAATTGGACTATGTAGGTTACCTAGCGGGCACTTGGACTATGTAGGATCACTATCGGACATTTGTACTACTTAGGTTAACTAGCGGGTACTTTGACTATCTAGGTTAACTAGCAGGCACTAGGACTATCTAGGTCAACTAGCGGGCCCTTGTACTATGTAGGTTAACTAGCGGGCACTTGGAATATCTAGGTTAACTAGCGGACCTTGGACTATGTAGGTTAACTAGCGGGCACTTGGACTATCTAGGTTTCCTAGCAGGCACTTGGACTATATACATACACTAGCGTGCACTTGGACTATATAGGTTACCTAGCAGGCACTTGGATTATGAAGGATCCCTAGCGGGCACTGGGGCTATCTAGGTTTCCTAGCAGACACTTGGACTATGTACATACCCTAGCGCGCACTGGGACTATCTAGGTTATCTAGCGGGCACTTGGACTATGGACGTCCCCTAGTGGGCACTTGGACTATCTAGGTTAACTAACGGGCACTAGGACTATCTAGGTTACCTAGCAGGCACTTGGATTATGGAGGATCCCTAGCGGGCAGTTGGACTATCTAGGTTACCTAGCAGGCACTTGGACTATGTAGGTTAACTAGCGGACACTTGCACGATCTAGGTTAACTAGCGGGCCCTTGCATTATGTAGGTTAACTAACGGGCCCATGGATTATGTAGGTTTACTAGCAGGCACTTGGACTATCTAGGTTAACTAGCGGGCACTTGGACTATGTAGTTTCCCTAGCGGGCATTTGGACTATTTAGGTTACCAAGCGGGCACTTGGACTATGTAGGTTACCTAGGGAGCACTTGGACTATCTAGGTTTCCTAGCGGGCACTTGGACTATGTAGGTTACCTAGTGGGCACTTGGACTATCTAGGTTAACGAACGGGCACTTGGGTGATGCAGGTAACATAGCGGGCACTGGGACTGTCTAGGTTACCTAGCGGGCACTTGGACTTCTAGGTTAACGAACGGGCACTTGGACTATGTAAGTTGCTTACCGGGCACTTGGACTATCTAGGTTACGTAACGGGCACTTGGACTATGTAGGTTAACTAGCGAGCACTTGGACTCTAGATTACCTAGAGGGCAGTTGGACTATCTAGGTTACCTAGCGGGCACTTGGACAGTCTAGGTTACCTAGCGGGCTTGGACTATCTAGGTTAACTAACGGGCACTTGGACTATGTAGGTTACCTAGCGGGCACTTGGACTATGTAGGATCCCTATCGGCCATTTGGACTACTTAGGTTAACTAGCGGGCACTTGGACTATCTAGGTCAACTAGCGGGCCCTTGTACTATGCAGGTTAACTAGCGAGCAATTGGACTATCTCGGTTAACTAGCGGACTTTGGACTACGTAGGTCAATTAGCGAACCCTTGGTCTATGTAGGTTAACTAGCGGGCACTTGGACGTTCTAGGTTAACTAGAGGACACTTGGACTATCTAGGTTAACTAGCATGCACTTGGACTATCTAGGTTAACTAGCGGGCACTTGGACTATCTAGGTTAACTAGCGTGCACTTGGACTATGTAGGTTACCAAGCAGGCACTTGGACTATCTAGGTTAACTAGCGGGCACTTGGACTATCTAGGTTAGCTAACGGGCACTTGGACTATGTAGTTTCCCTAGCGGGCATTTGGACTATTTAGGTTACCAAGGGGGCTCTTGGACAATGTAGGTTACCTAGCGAGCACTTGTACTATCTAGGTTACCTAGCGGGCACTTGGACTATGTAGGTTAACTAGGGGGCGCTTGGACTATCTAGGTTTCCTAGCTGACACTTGGACTATGTACATACCCTAGTGCGCACTTGGACTATCTAGGTTACCTAGCGGGCACTTGGACTATGTACGTCCCCTAGTGGGCACTTGGACTATCTAGGTTAACTAACGGGCACTATGACTATCTAGGTTACCTAGCAGGCACTTGGATTATGGAGGATCCCTATCGGGCAGTTGGACTATCTAGGTTACCTAGCAGGCACTTGGACTATGTAGGTTAACTAGCGGACACTTGCACGATCTAGGTTAACTAGCGGGCCCTTGCACTATGTAGGTTAACTAACGGGCCCATGGATTATGTAGGTTTACTAGCAGGCACATGGACTATCTAGGTTAACTAGCGGGCACTTGGACTATGTAGTTTCCCTATCGGGCATTTGGACTATTTCGGTTACCAAGCGGGCACTTGGACTATGTAGGTTACCTAGGGAGCACTTGGACTATCTAGGTTACCTAGCAGGCAATTTGACTATCTACGTTAACTAACGGCCACTTGGACTGTGTAGGTTGCCTAGCGGGCATTTGGACTATATAGGTTCCCTAGCGGGCACTTGGATTATGTAGGTTCCCTTTCGGGCACTTGGACTATGTAGGTTAACTAGCGGGCACATGGACTATGTAGGCTAACTAGGGGGCCCTTAGACTATCTAGGTTACGTAGCGGGAACGTGGTATGTAGGTTAACTAGCGGACACTTGGACTAAGTAGGTTAACTAGTGGACACTTGGTCTATCTAGGTTAACTAGCGGGCACGTGGACTAAGTACGTTCCCTAGTGGGCACGTGGACTATCTAGATTAACTAACGGGCACTAGGAGTATCTAGGTTAACTAGCAGGCACTTGGACTATCTAGTTTACCTAGCTGGCACTTGGACTATGAATGTTCCCTAGCGGGCAATTGGATTATCTAGGTTACCTAGCGGGCACTTGGACTATCTAGGTTAGCTAACTGGCACTTGGACTATGTAGGTTAACTAGCGGACACTTGGACTATCTAGGTTAACTAGCGTGCACTTGGACTATGTAGGTTACCTAGCAGGCACTTGGACTATCTAGGTTAACTAGCGGGCACTTGGACTATCTAGGTTACCTAGCGTGCACTTGGACTATGTAGGTTCCTTAGCGGGCACTTGGACTATGTAGGTTAACTAGCGTGCCCTGGAATATCTAGGTTACGTAGCGGGAACTTGGTATGTAGGTTAACTAGCGGGCACTTGGAATATGTAGGTTAACTAGAGGACACTTGGACTATGTAGGTAACCTTGCGGGCACTTGGAATGTCTAGGTTACCTAGCGGGCACTTTGACTATCTAGGTTACCTAGTGGGCACTTGGACTATCTAGGTTAACTAACGGGCACTAGGACTATCTAGGTTAAGTAGCGGGCACTTGGACTATCTAGGTTACCTAGCAGGCACTTGGATTATGAAGGATCCCTAGCGGGCACTTGGACTATCTAGGTTTCCTAGCAGAAACTTGGACTATGTACATACCCTAGCGCGCCCTGGGACTATCTAGGTTACCTAGCGGGCACTTTGACTATCTAGGTTTACGAACGGCAATTGGACTATGTAGGTTACCTAGCGGGCACTTGGACTATGTAGGATCACTATCGGACATTTGTACTACTTAGGTTAACTAGCGGGTACTTTGACTATCTAGGTTAACTAGCAGGCACTAGGACTATCTAGGTCAACTAGCGGGCCCTTGTACTATGTAGGTTAACTAGCGGGCACTTGGAATATCTAGGTTAACTAGCGGACCTTGGACTATGTAGGTTAACTAGCGGGCACTTGGACTATCTAGGTTTCCTAGCAGGCACTTGGACTATATACATACACTAGCGTGCACTTGGACTATATAGGTTACCTAGCAGGCACTTGGATTATGAAGGATCCCTAGCGGGCACTGGGGCTATCTAGGTTTCCTAGCAGACACTTGGACTATGTACATACCCTAGCGCGCACTGGGACTATCTAGGTTATCTAGCGGGCACTTGGACTATGGACGTCCCCTATTGGGCACTTGGACTACCTAGGTTAACTAACGGGCACTAGGACTATCTAGGTTAACTAGCGTGCACTTGGACAATGTAGGTTAACAAGCGGACACTTGCACGATCTACGTTAACTAGCGGGCCCTTGCACTATGTAGGTTATTAGCGGGCCCATGGATTATGTAGGTTTACTAGCAGGCACTTGGACTATCTTGGTTAACTAGCGGGCACATGGACTATGTAGTTTCCCTAGCGGGCATTTGGACTATTTAGGTTACCAAGGGGGCTCTAGGACTATGTAGGTTAACTAGCGGGCACTTGGACTATCTAGGTTATCTAGCGGGCACTTTGACTATGTAGGTTAACTAGCGGGCACTTGGACTATCGAGTTTTCCAAGCTGGCACTTGGACTATGTACATACCCTAGTGCACACTTGGACTATCTAGGTTACCTAGCGGGCACTTGGACTATGTACGTCCCCTAGTGGGCACTTGGACTATCTAGGTTAACTAACGGGCACTAGGACTATCTAGGTTACCTAGCAGGCACTTGGATTATGGAGGATCCCTAGCGGGCAGTTGGACTATCTAGGTTACCTAGCAGGCACTTGGACTATGTAGGTTAACTAGCGGACACTTGCACGATCTAGGTTAACTAGCGGGCCCTTGCATTATGTAGGTTAACTAACGGGCCCATGGATTATGTAGGTTTACTAGCAGGCACTTGGACTATCTAGGTTAACTAGCGGGCACTTGGACTATGTAGTTTCCCTAGCGGGCATTTGGACTATTTAGGTTACCAAGCGGGCACTTGGACTATGTAGGTTACCTAGGGAGCACTTGGACTATCTAGGTTTCCTAGCGGGCACTTGGACTATGTAGGTTACCTAGTGGGCACTTGGACTATCTAGGTTAACGAACGGGCACTTGGGTGATGCAGGTAACATAGCGGGCACTGGGACTGTCTAGGTTACCTAGCGGGCACTTGGACTTCTAGGTTAACGAACGGGCACTTGGACTATGTAAGTTGCTTACCGGGCACTTGGACTATCTAGGTTACGTAACGGGCACTTGGACTATGTAGGTTAACTAGCGAGCACTTGGACTCTAGATTACCTAGAGGGCACTTGGACTATCTAGGTTACCTAGCGGGCACTTGGACAGTCTAGGTTACCTAGCGGGCTTGGACTATCTAGGTTAACTAACGGGCACTTGGACTATGTAGGTTACCTAGCGGGCACTTGGACTATGTAGGATCCCTATCGGCCATTTGGACTACTTAGGTTAACTAGCGGGCACTTGGACTATCTAGGTCAACTAGCGGGCCCTTGTACTATGCAGGTTAACTAGCGAGCAATTGGACTATCTCGGTTAACTAGCGGACTTTGGACTACGTAGGTCAATTAGCGAACCCTTGGTCTATGTAGGTTAACTAGCGGGCACTTGGACGTTCTAGGTTAACTAGAGGACACTTGGACTATCTAGGTAAACTAGCATGCACTTGGACTGTCTAGGTTAACTAGCGGGCACTTGGACTATCTAGGTTAACTAGCGTGCACTTGGACTATGTAGGTTACCAAGCAGGCACTTGGACTATCTAGGTTAACTAGCGGGCACTTGGACTATCTAGGTTAGCTAACGGGCACTTGGACTATGTAGTTTCCCTAGCGGGCATTTGGACTATTTAGGTTACCAAGGGGGCTCTTGGACAATGTAGGTTACCTAGCGAGCACTTGTACTATCTAGGTTACCTAGCGGGCACTTGGACTATGTAGGTTAACTAGGGGGCGCTTGGACTATCTAGGTTTCCTAGCTGACACTTGGACTATGTACATACCCTAGTGCGCACTTGGACTATCTAGGTTACCTAGCGGGCACTTGGACTATGTACGTCCCCTAGTGGGCACTTGGACTATCTAGGTTAACTAACGGGCACTAGGACTATCTAGGTTACCTAGCAGGCACTTGGATTATGGAGGATCCCTAGCGGGCAGTTGGACTATCTAGGTTACCTAGCAGGCACTTGGACTATGTAGGTTAACTAGCGGACACTTGCACGATCTAGGTTAACTAGCGGGCCCTTGCATTATGTAGGTTAACTAACGGGCCCATGGATTATGTAGGTTTACTAGCAGGCACTTGGACTATCTAGGTTAACTAGCGGGCACTTGGACTATGTAGTTTCCCTAGCGGGCATTTGGACTATTTAGGTTACCAAGCGGGCACTTGGACTATGTAGGTTACCTAGGGAGCACTTGGACTATCTAGGTTTCCTAGCGGGCACTTGGACTATGTAGGTTACCTAGTGGGCACTTGGACTATCTAGGTTAACGAACGGGCACTTGGGTGATGCAGGTAACATAGCGGGCACTGGGACTGTCTAGGTTACCTAGCGGGCACTTGGACTTCTAGGTTAACGAACGGGCACTTGGACTATGTAAGTTGCTTACCGGGCACTTGGACTATCTAGGTTACGTAACGGGCACTTGGACTATGTAGGTTAACTAGCGAGCACTTGGACTCTAGATTACCTAGAGGGCACTTGGACTATCTAGGTTACCTAGCGGGCACTTGGACAGTCTAGGTTACCTAGCGGGCTTGGACTATCTAGGTTAACTAACGGGCACTTGGACTATGTAGGTTACCTAGCGGGCACTTGGACTATGTAGGATCCCTATCGGCCATTTGGACTACTTAGGTTAACTAGCGGGCACTTGGACTATCTAGGTCAACTAGCGGGCCCTTGTACTATGCAGGTTAACTAGCGAGCAATTGGACTATCTCGGTTAACTAGCGGACTTTGGACTACGTAGGTCAATTAGCGAACCCTTGGTCTATGTAGGTTAACTAGCGGGCACTTGGACGTTCTAGGTTAACTAGAGGACACTTGGACTATCTAGGTAAACTAGCATGCACTTGGACTGTCTAGGTTAACTAGCGGGCACTTGGACTATCTAGGTTAACTAGCGTGCACTTGGACTATGTAGGTTACCAAGCAGGCACTTGGACTATCTAGGTTAACTAGCGGGCACTTGGACTATCTAGGTTAGCTAACGGGCACTTGGACTATGTAGTTTCCCTAGCGGGCATTTGGACTATTTAGGTTACCAAGGGGGCTCTTGGACAATGTAGGTTACCTAGCGAGCACTTGTACTATCTAGGTTACCTAGCGGGCACTTGGACTATGTAGGTTAACTAGGGGGCGCTTGGACTATCTAGGTTTCCTAGCTGACACTTGGACTATGTACATACCCTAGTGCGCACTTGGACTATCTAGGTTACCTAGCGGGCACTTGGACTATGTACGTCCCCTAGTGGGCACTTGGACTATCTAGGTTAACTAACGGGCACTATGACTATCTAGGTTACCTAGCAGGCACTTGGATTATGGAGGATCCCTATCGGGCAGTTGGACTATCTAGGTTACCTAGCAGGCACTTGGACTATGTAGGTTAACTAGCGGACACTTGCACGATCTAGGTTAACTAGCGGGCCCTTGCACTATGTAGGTTAACTAACGGGCCCATGGATTATGTAGGTTTACTAGCAGGCACATGGACTATCTAGGTTAACTAGCGGGCACTTGGACTATGTAGTTTCCCTATCGGGCATTTGGACTATTTCGGTTACCAAGCGGGCACTTGGACTATGTAGGTTACCTAGGGAGCACTTGGACTATCTAGGTTACCTAGCAGGCAATTTGACTATCTAGGTTAACTAACGGCCACTTGGACTGTGTAGGTTGCCTAGCGGGCATTTGGACTATATAGGTTCCCTAGCGGGCACTTGGATTATGTAGGTTCCCTATCGGGCACTTGGACTATGTAGGTTAACTAGCGGGCACATGGACTATGTAGGCTAACTAGGGGGCCCTTAGACTATCTAGGTTACGTAGCGGGAACGTGGTATGTAGGTTAACTAGCGGACACTTGGACTAAGTAGGTTAACTAGTGGACACTTGGTCTATCTAGGTTAACTAGCGGGCACGTGGACTAAGTACGTTCCCTAGTGGGCACGTGGACTATCTAGATTAACTAACGGGCACTAGGAGTATCTAGGTTAACTAGCAGGCACTTGGACTATCTAGTTTACCTAGCTGGCACTTGGACTATGAATGTTCCCTAGCGGGCAATTGGATTATCTAGGTTACCTAGCGGGCACTTGGACTATCTAGGTTAGCTAACTGGCACTTGGACTATGTAGGTTAACTAGCGGACACTTGGACTATCTAGGTTAACTAGCGTGCACTTGGACTATGTAGGTTACCTAGCAGGCACTTGGACTATCTAGGTTAACTAGCGGGCACTTGGACTATCTAGGTTACCTAGCGTGCACTTGGACTATGTAGGTTCCTTAGCGGGCACTTGGACTATGTAGGTTAACTAGCGTGCCCTGGAATATCTAGGTTACGTAGCGGGAACTTGGTATGTAGGTTAACTAGCGGGCACTTGGAATATGTAGGTTAACTAGAGGACACTTGGACTATGTAGGTAACCTTGCAGGCACTTGGAATGTCTAGGTTACCTAGCGGGCACTTTGACTATCTAGGTTACCTAGTGGGCACTTGGACTATCTAGGTTAACTAACGGGCACTAGGACTATCTAGGTTAAGTAGCGGGCACTTGGACTATCTAGGTTACCTAGCAGGCACTTGGATTATGAAGGATCCCTAGCGGGCACTTGGACTATCTAGGTTTCCTAGCAGAAACTTGGACTATGTACATACCCTAGCGCGCCCTGGGACTATCTAGGTTACCTAGCGGGCACTTTGACTATCTAGGTTTACGAACGGCAATTGGACTATGTAGGTTACCTAGCGGGCACTTGGACTATGTAGGATCACTATCGGACATTTGTACTACTTAGGTTAACTAGCGGGTACTTTGACTATCTAGGTTAACTAGCAGGCACTAGGACTATCTAGGTCAACTAGCGGGCCCTTGTACTATGTAGGTTAACTAGCGGGCACTTGGAATATCTAGGTTAACTAGCGGACCTTGGACTATGTAGGTTAACTAGCGGGCACTTGGACTATCTAGGTTTCCTAGCAGGCACTTGGACAATATACATACACTAGCGTGCACTTGGACTATATAGGTTACCTAGCAGGCACTTGGATTATGAAGGATCCCTAGCGGGCACTGGGGCTATCTAGGTTTCCTAGCAGACACTTGGACTATGTACATACCCTAGCGCGCACTGGGACTATCTAGGTTATCTAGCGGGCACTTGGACTATGGACGTCCCCTATTGGGCACTTGGACTACCTAGGTTAACTAACGGGCACTAGGACTATCTAGGTTAACTAGCGTGCACTTGGACAATGTAGGTTAACAAGCGGACACTTGCACGATCTACGTTAACTAGCGGGCCCTTGCACTATGTAGGTTATTAGCGGGCCCATGGATTATGTAGGTTTACTAGCAGGCACTTGGACTATCTTGGTTAACTAGCGGGCACATG
This sequence comes from Tenrec ecaudatus, assembly GCF_050624435.1. Lineage (NCBI taxonomy): Eukaryota > Metazoa > Chordata > Mammalia > Afrosoricida > Tenrecidae > Tenrec > Tenrec ecaudatus. The sequence continues at coordinate 131,130 of NW_027459411.1, read as the reverse complement.
GACTATGTAGTTTCCCTAGCGGGCATTTGGACTATTTAGGTTACCAAGGGGGCTCTAGGACTATGTAGGTTAACTAGCGGGCACTTGGACTATCTAGGTTATCTAGCGGGCACTTTGACTATGTAGGTTAACTAGCGGGCACTTGTACTATCGAGTTTTCCAAGCTGGCACTTGGACTATGTACATACCCTAGTGCACACTTGGACTATCTAGGTTACCTAGCGGGCACTTGGATTATGTACGTCCCCTAGTGGGCACTTGGACTATCTAGGTTAACTAACGGGCACTATGACTATCTAGGTTACCTAGCAGGCACTTGGATTATGGAGGATCCCTATCGGGCAGTTGGACTATCTAGGTTACCTAGCAGGCACTTGGACTATGTAGGTTAACTAGCGGACACTTGCACGATCTAGGTTAACTAGCGGGCCCTTGCATTATGTAGGTTAACTAACGGGCCCATGGATTATGTAGGTTTACTAGCAGGCACTTGGACTATCTAGGTTAACTAGCGGGCACTTGGACTATGTAGTTTCCCTTGCGGGCATTTGGACTATTTAGGTTACCAAGCGGGCACTTGGACTATGTAGGTTACCTAGGGAGCACTTGGACTATCTAGGTTTCCTAGCGGGCACTTGGACTATGTAGGTTACCTAGTGGGCACTTGGACTATCTAGGTTAACGAACGGGCACTTGGGTGATGCAGGTAACATAGCGGGCACTGGGACTGTCTAGGTTACCTAGCGGGCACTTGGACTTCTAGGTTAACGAACGGGCACTTGGACTATGTAAGTTGCTTACCGGGCACTTGGACTATCTAGGTTACGTAACGGGCACTTGGACTATGTAGGTTAACTAGCGAGCACTTGGACTCTAGATTACCTAGAGGGCACTTGGACTATCTAGGTTACCTAGCGGGCACTTGGACAGTCTAGGTTACCTAGCGGGCTTGGACTATCTAGGTTAACTAACGGGCACTTGGACTATGTAGGTTACCTAGCGGGCACTTGGACTATGTAGGATCCCTATCGGCCATTTGGACTACTTAGGTTAACTAGCGGGCACTTGGACTATCTAGGTCAACTAGCGGGCCCTTGTACTATGCAGGTTAACTCGCGAGCAATTGGACTATCTCGGTTAACTAGCGGACTTTGGACTACGTAGGTCAATTAGCGAACCCTTGGTCTATGTAGGTTAACTAGCGGGCACTTGGACGTTCTAGGTTAACTAGAGGACACTTGGACTATCTAGGTTAACTAGCATGCACTTGGACTATCTAGGTTAACTAGCGGGCACTTGGACTATCTAGGTTAACTAGCGTGCACTTGGACTATGTAGGTTACCAAGCAGGCACTTGGACTATCTAGGTTAACTAGCGGGCACTTGGACTATCTAGGTTAGCTAACGGGCACTTGGACTATGTAGTTTCCCTAGCGGGCATTTGGACTATTTAGGTTACCAAGGGGGCTCTTGGACAATGTAGGTTACCTAGCGAGCACTTGTACTATCTAGGTTACCTAGCGGGCACTTGGACTATGTAGGTTAACTAGGGGGCGCTTGGACTATCTAGGTTTCCTAGCTGACACTTGGACTATGTACATACCCTAGTGCGCACTTGGACTATCTAGGTTACCTAGCGGGCACTTGGACTATGTACGTCCCCTAGTGGGCACTTGGACTATCTAGGTTAACTAACGGGCACTATGACTATCTAGGTTACCTAGCAGGCACTTGGATTATGGAGGATCCCTATCGGGCAGTTGGACTATCTAGGTTACCTAGCAGGCACTTGGACTATGTAGGTTAACTAGCGGACACTTGCACGATCTAGGTTAACTAGCGGGCCCTTGCACTATGTAGGTTAACTAACGGGCCCATGGATTATGTAGGTTTACTAGCAGGCACATGGACTATCTAGGTTAACTAGCGGGCACTTGGACTATGTAGTTTCCCTATCGGGCATTTGGACTATTTCGGTTACCAAGCGGGCACTTGGACTATGTAGGTTACCTAGGGAGCACTTGGACTATCTAGGTTACCTAGCAGGCAATTTGACTATCTAGGTTAACTAACGGCCACTTGGACTGTGTAGGTTGCCTAGCGGGCATTTGGACTATATAGGTTCCCTAGCGGGCACTTGGATTATGTAGGTTCCCTATCGGGCACTTGGACTATGTAGGTTAACTAGCGGGCACATGGACTATGTAGGCTAACTAGGGGGACCTTAGACTATCTAGGTTACGTAGCGGGAACGTGGTATGTAGGTTAACTAGCGGACACTTGGACTAAGTAGGTTAACTAGTGGACACTTGGTCTATCTAGGTTAACTAGCGGGCACGTGGACTAAGTACGTTCCCTAGTGGGCACGTGGACTATCTAGATTAACTAACGGGCACTAGGAGTATCTAGGTTAACTAGCAGGCACTTGGACTATCTAGTTTACCTAGCTGGCACTTGGACTATGAATGTTCCCTAGCGGGCAATTGGATTATCTAGGTTACCTAGCGGGCACTTGGACTATCTAGGTTAGCTAACTGGCACTTGGACTATGTAGGTTAACTAGCGGACACTTGGACTATCTAGGTTAACTAGCGTGCACTTGGACTATGTAGGTTACCTAGCAGGCACTTGGACTATCTAGGTTAACTAGCGGGCACTTGGACTATCTAGGTTACCTAGCGTGCACTTGGACTATGTAGGTTCCTTAGCGGGCACTTGGACTATGTAGGTTAACTAGCGTGCCCTGGAATATCTAGGTTACGTAGCGGGAACTTGGTATGTAGGTTAACTAGCGGGCACTTGGAATATGTAGGTTAACTAGAGGACACTTGGACTATGTAGGTAACCTTGCGGGCACTTGGAATGTCTAGGTTACCTAGCGGGCACTTTGACTATCTAGGTTACCTAGTGGGCACTTGGACTATCTAGGTTAACTAACGGGCACTAGGACTATCTAGGTTAAGTAGCGGGCACTTGGACTATCTAGGTTACCTAGCAGGCACTTGGATTATGAAGGATCCCTAGCGGGCACTTGGACTATCTAGGTTTCCTAGCAGAAACTTGGACTATGTACATACCCTAGCGCGCCCTGGGACTATCTAGGTTACCTAGCGGGCACTTTGACTATCTAGGTTTACGAACGGCAATTGGACTATGTAGGTTACCTAGCGGGCACTTGGACTATGTAGGATCACTATCGGACATTTGTACTACTTAGGTTAACTAGCGGGTACTTTGACTATCTAGGTTAACTAGCAGGCACTAGGACTATCTAGGTCAACTAGCGGGCCCTTGTACTATGTAGGTTAACTAGCGGGCACTTGGAATATCTAGGTTAACTAGCGGACCTTGGACTATGTAGGTTAACTAGCGGGCACTTGGACTATCTAGGTTTCCTAGCAGGCACTTGGACTATATACATACACTAGCGTGCACTTGGACTATATAGGTTACCTAGCAGGCACTTGGATTATGAAGGATCCCTAGCGGGCACTGGGGCTATCTAGGTTTCCTAGCAGACACTTGGACTATGTACATACCCTAGCGCGCACTGGGACTATCTAGGTTATCTAGCGGGCACTTGGACTATGGACGTCCCCTATTGGGCACTTGGACTACCTAGGTTAACTAACGGGCACTAGGACTATCTAGGTTAACTAGCGTGCACTTGGACAATGTAGGTTAACAAGCGGACACTTGCACGATCTACGTTAACTAGCGGGCCCTTGCACTATGTAGGTTATTAGCGGGCCCATGGATTATGTAGGTTTACTAGCAGGCACTTGGACTATCTTGGTTAACTAGCGGGCACATGGACTATGTAGTTTCCCTAGCGGGCATTTGGACTATTTAGGTTACCAAGGGGGCTCTAGGACTATGTAGGTTAACTAGCGGGCACTTGGACTATCTAGGTTATCTAGCGGGCACTTTGACTATGTAGGTTAACTAGCGGGCACTTGGACTATCGAGTTTTCCAAGCTGGCACTTGGACTATGTACATACCCTAGTGCACACTTGGACTATCTAGGTTACCTAGCGGGCACTTGGACTATGTACGTCCCCTAGTGGGCACTTGGACTATCTAGGTTAACTAACGGGCACTAGGACTATCTAGGTTAACTAGCGTGCACTTGGACAATGTAGGTTAACAAGCGGACACTTGCACGATCTACGTTAACTAGCGGGCCCTTGCACTATGTAGGTTATTAGCGGGCCCATGGATTATGTAGGTTTACTAGCAGGCACTTGGACTATCTTGGTTAACTAGCGGGCACATGGACTATGTAGTTTCCCTAGCGGGCATTTGGACTATTTAGGTTACCAAGGGGGCTCTAGGACTATGTAGGTTAACTAGCGGGCACTTGGACTATCTAGGTTATCTAGCGGGCACTTTGACTATGTAGGTTAACTAGCGGGCACTTGGACTATCGAGTTTTCCAAGCTGGCACTTGGACTATGTACATACCCTAGTGCACACTTGGACTATCTAGGTTACCTAGCGGGCACTTGGACTATGTACGTCCCCTAGTGGGCACTTGGACTATCTAGGTTAACTAACGGGCACTAGGACTATCTAGGTTACCTAGCAGGCACTTGGATTATGGAGGATCCCTAGCGGGCAGTTGGACTATCTAGGTTACCTAGCAGGCACTTGGACTATGTAGGTTAACTAGCGGACACTTGCACGATCTAGGTTAACTAGCGGGCCCTTGCATTATGTAGGTTAACTAACGGGCCCATGGATTATGTAGGTTTACTAGCAGGCACTTGGACTATCTAGGTTAACTAGCGGGCACTTGGACTATGTAGTTTCCCTAGCGGGCATTTGGACTATTTAGGTTACCAAGCGGGCACTTGGACTATGTAGGTTACCTAGGGAGCACTTGGACTATCTAGGTTTCCTAGCGGGCACTTGGACTATGTAGGTTACCTAGTGGGCACTTGGACTATCTAGGTTAACGAACGGGCACTTGGGTGATGCAGGTAACATAGCGGGCACTGGGACTGTCTAGGTTACCTAGCGGGCACTTGGACTTCTAGGTTAACGAACGGGCACTTGGACTATGTAAGTTGCTTACCGGGCACTTGGACTATCTAGGTTACGTAACGGGCACTTGGACTATGTAGGTTAACTAGCGAGCACTTGGACTCTAGATTACCTAGAGGGCACTTGGACTATCTAGGTTACCTAGCGGGCACTTGGACAGTCTAGGTTACCTAGCGGGCTTGGACTATCTAGGTTAACTAACGGGCACTTGGACTATGTAGGTTACCTAGCGGGCACTTGGACTATGTAGGATCCCTATCGGCCATTTGGACTACTTAGGTTAACTAGCGGGCACTTGGACTATCTAGGTCAACTAGCGGGCCCTTGTACTATGCAGGTTAACTAGCGAGCAATTGGACTATCTCGGTTAACTAGCGGACTTTGGACTACGTAGGTCAATTAGCGAACCCTTGGTCTATGTAGGTTAACTAGCGGGCACTTGGACGTTCTAGGTTAACTAGAGGACACTTGGACTATCTAGGTTAACTAGCATGCACTTGGACTGTCTAGGTTAACTAGCGGGCACTTGGACTATCTAGGTTAACTAGCGTGCACTTGGACTATGTAGGTTACCAAGCAGGCACTTGGACTATCTAGGTTAACTAGCGGGCACTTGGACTATCTAGGTTAGCTAACGGGCACTTGGACTATGTAGTTTCCCTAGCGGGCATTTGGACTATTTAGGTTACCAAGGGGGCTCTTGGACAATGTAGGTTACCTAGCGAGCACTTGTACTATCTAGGTTACCTAGCGGGCACTTGGACTATGTAGGTTAACTAGGGGGCGCTTGGACTATCTAGGTTTCCTAGCTGACACTTGGACTATGTACATACCCTAGTGCGCACTTGGACTATCTAGGTTACCTAGCGGGCACTTGGACTATGTACGTCCCCTAGTGGGCACTTGGACTATCTAGGTTAACTAACGGGCACTAGGACTATCTAGGTTACCTAGCAGGCACTTGGATTATGGAGGATCCCTAGCGGGCAGTTGGACTATCTAGGTTACCTAGCAGGCACTTGGACTATGTAGGTTAACTAGCGGACACTTGCACGATCTAGGTTAACTAGCGGGCCCTTGCACTATGTAGGTTAACTAACGGGCCCATGGATTATGTAGGTTTACTAGCAGGCACATGGACTATCTAGGTTAACTAGCGGGCACTTGGACTATGTAGTTTCCCTATCGGGCATTTGGACTATTTCGGTTACCAAGCGGGCACTTGGACTATGTAGGTTACCTAGGGAGCACTTGGACTATCTAGGTTACCTAGCAGGCAATTTGACTATCTAGGTTAACTAACGGCCACTTGGACTGTGTAGGTTGCCTAGCGGGCATTTGGACTATATAGGTTCCCTAGCGGGCACTTGGATTATGTAGGTTCCCTATCGGGCACTTGGACTATGTAGGTTAACTAGCGGGCACATGGACTATGTAGGCTAACTAGGGGGCCCTTAGACTATCTAGGTTACGTAGCGGGAACGTGGTATGTAGGTTAACTAGCGGACACTTGGACTAAGTAGGTTAACTAGTGGACACTTGGTCTATCTAGGTTAACTAGCGGGCACGTGGACTAAGTACGTTCCCTAGTGGGCACGTGGACTATCTAGATTAACTAACGGGCACTAGGAGTATCTAGGTTAACTAGCAGGCACTTGGACTATCTAGTTTACCTAGCTGGCACTTGGACTATGAATGTTCCCTAGCGGGCAATTGGATTATCTAGGTTACCTAGCGGGCACTTGGACTATCTAGGTTAGCTAACTGGCACTTGGACTATGTAGGTTAACTAGCGGACACTTGGACTATCTAGGTTAACTAGCGTGCACTTGGACTATGTAGGTTACCTAGCAGGCACTTGGACTATCTAGGTTAACTAGCGGGCACTTGGACTATCTAGGTTACCTAGCGTGCACTTGGACTATGTAGGTTCCTTAGCGGGCACTTGGACTATGTAGGTTAACTAGCGTGCCCTGGAATATCTAGGTTACGTAGCGGGAACTTGGTATGTAGGTTAACTAGCGGGCACTTGGAATATGTAGGTTAACTAGAGGACACTTGGACTATGTAGGTAACCATGCGGGCACTTGGAATGTCTAGGTTACCTAGCGGGCACTTTGACTATCTAGGTTACCTAGTGGGCACTTGGACTATCTAGGTTAACTAACGGGCACTAGGACTATCTAGGTTAAGTAGCGGGCACTTGGACTATCTAGGTTACCTAGCAGGCACTTGGATTATGAAGGATCCCTAGCGGGCACTTGGACTATCTAGGTTTCCTAGCAGAAACTTGGACTATGTACATACCCTAGCGCGCCCTGGGACTATCTAGGTTACCTAGCGGGCACTTTGACTATCTAGGTTTACGAACGGCAATTGGACTATGTAGGTTACCTAGCGGGCACTTGGACTATGTAGGATCACTATCGGACATTTGTACTACTTAGGTTAACTAGCGGGTACTTTGACTATCTAGGTTAACTAGCAGGCACTAGGACTATCTAGGTCAACTAGCGGGCCCTTGTACTATGTAGGTTAACTAGCGGGCACTTGGAATATCTAGGTTAACTAGCGGACCTTGGACTATGTAGGTTAACTAGCGGGCACTTGGACTATCTAGGTTTCCTAGCAGGCACTTGGACTATATACATACACTAGCGTGCACTTGGACTATATAGGTTACCTAGCAGGCACTTGGATTATGAAGGATCCCTAGCGGGCACTGGGGCTATCTAGGTTTCCTAGCAGACACTTGGACTATGTACATACCCTAGCGCACACTGGGACTATCTAGGTTATCTAGCGGGCACTTGGACTATGGACGTCCCCTATTGGGCACTTGGACTACCTAGGTTAACTAACGGGCACTAGGACTATCTAGGTTAACTAGCGTGCACTTGGACAATGTAGGTTAACAAGCGGACACTTGCACGATCTACGTTAACTAGCGGGCCCTTGCACTATGTAGGTTGTTAGCGGGCCCATGGATTATGTAGGTTTACTAGCAGGCACTTGGACTATCTTGGTTAACTAGCGGGCACATGGACTATGTAGTTTCCCTAGCGGGCATTTGGACTATTTAGGTTACCAAGGGGGCTCTAGGACTATGTAGGTTAACTAGCGGGCACTTGGACTATCTAGGTTATCTAGCGGGCACTTTGACTATGTAGGTTAACTAGCGGGCACTTGGACTATCGAGTTTTCCAAGCTGGCACTTGGACTATGTACATACCCTAGTGCACACTTGGACTATCTAGGTTACCTAGCGGGCACTTGGACTATGTACGTCCCCTAGTGGGCACTTGGACTATCTAGGTTAACTAACGGGCACTAGGACTATCTAGGTTACCTAGCAGGCACTTGGATTATGGAGGATCCCTAGCGGGCAGTTGGACTATCTAGGTTACCTAGCAGGCACTTGGACTATGTAGGTTAACTAGCGGACACTTGCACGATCTAGGTTAACTAGCGGGCCCTTGCATTATGTAGGTTAACTAACGGGCCCATGGATTATGTAGGTTTACTAGCAGGCACTTGGACTATCTAGGTTAACTAGCGGGCACTTGGACTATGTAGTTTCCCTAGCGGGCATTTGGACTATTTAGGTTACCAAGCGGGCACTTGGACTATGTAGGTTACCTAGGGAGCACTTGGACTATCTAGGTTTCCTAGCGGGCACTTGGACTATGTAGGTTACCTAGTGGGCACTTGGACTATCTAGGTTAACGAACGGGCACTTGGGTGATGCAGGTAACATAGCGGGCACTGGGACTGTCTAGGTTACCTAGCGGGCACTTGGACTTCTAGGTTAACGAACGGGCACTTGGACTATGTAAGTTGCTTACCGGGCACTTGGACTATCTAGGTTACGTAACGGGCACTTGGACTATGTAGGTTAACTAGCGAGCACTTGGACTCTAGATTACCTAGAGGGCACTTGGACTATCTAGGTTACCTAGCGGGCACTTGGACAGTCTAGGTTACCTAGCGGGCTTGGACTATCTAGGTTAACTAACGGGCACTTGGACTATGTAGGTTACCTAGCGGGCATTTGGACTATTTAGGTTACCAAGGGGGCTCTTGGACAATGTAGGTTACCTAGCGAGCACTTGTACTATCTAGGTTACCTAGCGGGCACTTGGACTATGTAGGTTAACTAGGGGGCGCTTGGACTATCTAGGTTTCCTAGCTGACACTTGGACTATGTACATACCCTAGTGCGCACTTGGACTATCTAGGTTACCTAGCGGGCACTTGGACTATGTACGTCCCCTAGTGGGCACTTGGACTATCTAGGTTAACTAACGGGCAGTAGGACTATCTAGGTTACCTAGCAGGCACTTGGATTATGGAGGATCCCTAGCGGGCAGTTGGACTATCTAGGTTAACTAGCAGGCACTTGGACTATGTAGGTTAACTAGCGGACACTTGCACGATCTAGGTTAACTAGCGGGCCCTTGCACTATGTAGGTTATTAGCGGGCCCATGGATTATGTAGATTTACTTGCAGGCACTTGGACTATCTAGGTTAACTAGCGGGCACTTGGACTATGTAGTTTCCCTATCGGGCATTTGGACTATTTAGGTTACCAAGGGGGCTCTTGGACTATGTAGGTTACCTAGCGAGCACTTGTACTATCTAGGTTACCTAGCGGACACTTGGACTATGTTGGTTAACTAGCGGGCACTTGGACTATCTAGGTTTCCTAGCAGGCACTTGGACTATGTACATACCCTAGTGCGCACTTGGACTATCTACGTTACCTAGCGGGCACTTGGACTATGTACGTCCCCTAGTGGGCACTTGGACTATCTAGGTTAACTAACGGGCAGTAGGACTATCTAGGTTACCTAGCAGGCACTTGGATTATGGAGGATCCCTAGCGGGCAGTTGGACTATCTAGGTTAACTAGCAGGCACTTGGACTATGTAGGTTAACTAGCGGACACTTGCATGATCTAGGTTAACTAGCGGGCCCTTGCACTATGTAGGTTATTAGCGGGCCCATGGATTATGTAGGTTTACTAGCAGGCACTTGGACTATCTAGGTTAACTAGCAGGCACATGGACTATGTAGTTTCCCTAGCGGGCATTTGGACTATTTAGGTTACCAAGGGGGCTCTTGGACAATGTAGGTTACCTAGCGAGCACTTGTACTATCTAGGTTACCTAGCGGGCACTTGGACTATGTAGGTTAACTAGGGGGCGCTTGGACTATCTAGGTTTCCTAGCTGACACTTGGACTATGTACATACCCTAGTGCGCACTTGGACTATCTAGGTTACCTAGCGGGCACTTGGACTATGTACGTCCCCTAGTGGGCACTTGGACTATCTAGGTTAACTAACGGGCACTATGACTATCTAGGTTACCTAGCAGGCACTTGGATTATGGAGGATCCCTATCGGGCAGTTGGACTATCTAGGTTACCTAGCAGGCACTTGGACTATGTAGGTTAACTAGCGGACACTTGCACGATCTAGGTTAACTAGCGGGCCCTTGCACTATGTAGGTTAACTAACGGGCCCATGGATTATGTAGGTTTACTAGCAGGCACATGGACTATCTAGGTTAACTAGCGGGCACTTGGACTATGTAGTTTCCCTATCGGGCATTTGGACAATTTCGGTTACCAAGCGGGCACTTGGACTATGTAGGTTACCTAGGGAGCACTTGGACTATCTAGGTTACCTAGCAGGCAATTTGACTATCTAGGTTAACTAACGGCCACTTGGACTGTGTAGGTTGCCTAGCGGGCATTTGGACTATATAGGTTCCCTAGCGGGCACTTGGATTATGTAGGTTCCCTATCGGGCACTTGGACTATGTAGGTTAACTAGCGGGCACATGGACTATGTAGGCTAACTAGGGGGACCTTAGACTATCTAGGTTACGTAGCGGGAACGTGGTATGTAGGTTAACTAGCGGACACTTGGACTAAGTAGGTTAACTAGTGGACACTTGGTCTATCTAGGTTAACTAGCGGGCACGTGGACTAAGTACGTTCCCTAGTGGGCACGTGGACTATCTAGATTAACTAACGGGCACTAGGAGTATCTAGGTTAACTAGCAGGCACTTGGACTATCTAGTTTACCTAGCTGGCACTTGGACTATGAATGTTCCCTAGCGGGCAATTGGATTATCTAGGTTACCTAGCGGGCACTTGGACTATCTAGGTTAGCTAACTGGCACTTGGACTATGTAGGTTAACTAGCGGACACTTGGACTATCTAGGTTAACTAGCGTGCACTTGGACTATGTAGGTTACCTAGCAGGCACTTGGACTATCTAGGTTAACTAGCGGGCACTTGGACTATCTAGGTTACCTAGCGTGCACTTGGACTATGTAGGTTCCTTAGCGGGCACTTGGACTATGTAGGTTAACTAGCGTGCCCTGGAATATCTAGGTTACGTAGCGGGAACTTGGTATGTAGGTTAACTAGCGGGCACTTGGAATATGTAGGTTAACTAGAGGACACTTGGACTATGTAGGTAACCTTGCGGGCACTTGGAATGTCTAGGTTACCTAGCGGGCACTTTGACTATCTAGGTTACCTAGTGGGCACTTGGACTATCTAGGTTAACTAACGGGCACTAGGACTATCTAGGTTAAGTAGCGGGCACTTGGACTATCTAGGTTACCTAGCAGGCACTTGGATTATGAAGGATCCCTAGCGGGCACTTGGACTATCTAGGTTTCCTAGCAGAAACTTGGACTATGTACATACCCTAGCGCGCCCTGGGACTATCTAGGTTACCTAGCGGGCACTTTGACTATCTAGGTTTACGAACGGCAATTGGACTATGTAGGTTACCTAGCGGGCACTTGGACTATGTAGGATCACTATCGGACATTTGTACTACTTAGGTTAACTAGCGGGTACTTTGACTATCTAGGTTAACTAGCAGGCACTAGGACTATCTAGGTCAACTAGCGGGCCCTTGTACTATGTAGGTTAACTAGCGGGCACTTGGAATATCTAGGTTAACTAGCGGACCTTGGACTATGTAGGTTAACTAGCGGGCACTTGGACTATCTAGGTTTCCTAGCAGGCACTTGGACTATATACATACACTAGCGTGCACTTGGACTATATAGGTTACCTAGCAGGCACTTGGATTATGAAGGATCCCTAGCGGGCACTGGGGCTATCTAGGTTTCCTAGCAGACACTTGGACTATGTACATACCCTAGCGCGCACTGGGACTATCTAGGTTATCTAGCGGGCACTTGGACTATGGACGTCCCCTATTGGGCACTTGGACTACCTAGGTTAACTAACGGGCACTAGGACTATCTAGGTTAACTAGCGTGCACTTGGACAATGTAGGTTAACAAGCGGACACTTGCACGATCTACGTTAACTAGCGGGCCCTTGCACTATGTAGGTTATTAGCGGGCCCATGGATTATGTAGGTTTACTAGCAGGCACTTGGACTATCTTGGTTAACTAGCGGGCACATGGACTATGTAGTTTCCCTAGCGGGCATTTGGACTATTTAGGTTACCAAGGGGGCTCTAGGACTATGTAGGTTAACTAGCGGGCACTTGGACTATCTAGGTTATCTAGCGGGCACTTTGACTATGTAGGTTAACTAGCGGGCACTTGGACTATCGAGTTTTCCAAGCTGGCACTTGGACTATGTACATCCCCTAGTGGGCACTTGGACTATCTAGGTTACCTAGCGGGCACTTGGACTATGTACGTCCCCTAGTGGGCACTTGGACTATCTAGGTTAACTAATGGGCACTAGGACTATCTAGGTTACCTAGCAGGCACTTGGATTATGGAGGATCCCTAGCGGGCAGTTGGACTATCTAGGTTACCTAGCAGGCACTTGGACTATGTAGGTTAACTAGCGGACACTTGCACGATCTAGGTTAACTAGCGGGCCCTTGCATTATGTAGGTTAACTAACGGGCCCATGGATTATGTAGGTTTACTAGCAGGCACTTGGACTATCTAGGTTAACTAGCGGGCACTTGGACTATGTAGTTTCCCTAGCGGGCATTTGGACTATTTAGGTTACCAAGCGGGCACTTGGACTATGTAGGTTACCTAGGGAGCACTTGGACTATCTAGGTTACCTAGCAGGCACTTTGAATATCTTGGTTAACTAACGGGCACTTGGACTGTGTAGGTTGCCTAGCGGGCATTTGGACTATGTAGGTTCCCTAGCGGGCACTTGGATTATGTAGGTTCCCTATCGGGCACTTGGACTATGTAGGTTAACTAGCGGGCACATGGACTGTCTAGGTTACCTAGCGGGCATTTGGATTATCTAGGTTAACGAACGGGCACTTGGACTATGTAGGTTACCTAGCTGCCACTTGGACTATCTATGTTAGCTAACAGGCACTTGGACTATCTAGGTTCCCTAGCGGGCACTTGTACTATCTAGGATACCTAGCTGGCACTTGGCCTATGTAGGTCAACTAGCGGGCCCTTGGACTACCTAGGTTAGCTAACGGGCACTTAGATTATGTAGGTTAACTAGCGGGCACTTGGAATATGTAGGTTAACTAGTGGGCCCATGGACTATGTAGGTTTACCAGCGGGCCCTGGACTCTCTAGGTTCCCTAAAGGGCTCTTGGATTATCTAGGTGACCGAACGGGCACTTGGACTATCTAGGTTACCTAGCGGGCACTTGGACTATGTAGGCTAACTAGGGGGCCCTTGGACTATCTAGGTTACGTACTGGGAACTTTGTATGTAGGTTAACTAGCGGGCACTTGGACTATGTAGGTTAACTAGTGGACACTTTGTCTATCTAGGTTAACTAGCGGGCACGTGGACTATCTAGGTTACCTAGCTTGCACTAGGACTATGTAGGTTCCTTAGCGGGCACTTGGACTATGTAGGTTAACTACCGTGCCCTGGACTATCTAGGTTACGTAGCGGGAACTTGGTATGTAGGTTAACTAGCGGGCACTTGGACTTTATAGGTTAACTAGAGGACACGTGGACTATCTAGGTTAACTAGCGGGCCCTTGGACTATGTAGGATAATTAGCTGGCACATGGACTATATAGGTTACCTAGCGGGCACTTGGACTATGTAGGTTACCTAGTGGACACTTGGACTATCTAGGTTAACGAACGGGCACTTGGAATATGCAGGTAACCCAGCGGGCACTTGGACTCTCTAGGTTACCTAGCATCACTTGGACTTCTAGGTTAACGAACGGGCACTTGGACTATGTAAGTTGCTTACCGGGCACTTGGACTATCTAGGTTAGGTAACGGGCACTTGGACTATCTAGATTATCTAGCGGGAATTTGGACAATGTAAGTTACCTAGCGAGCACTTGGACTATCTAGGTTACCTAACGGGCACTTTGACTATCTAGGTTACATAGCGGGCACTTGGACTATGTAGGTTAACCAGCGAGCACTTGGACTCTAGGTTACCTAGCGGGCACTTGGACTATCTAGGTTACCTAGCGGGCACTTCCACAGTCTAGGTTACCTAACGGGAACTTTGACTATCTAGGTTAACTAATGGGCACTTGGACTATGTAGGTTACCTAGCGGGCACTTGGACTATCTAGGTTACCTAGCGGGCACTTCCACAGTCTAGGTTACCTAACGGGCACTTGGACTATCTAGGTTAACTAACGGGCACTTGGACTATGTAGGTTACCTAGTGGGCACTTTGACTATGTAGGATCCCTATCGGACATTTGGACTACTTAGGTTAACTAGCGGGCACTTGGACTATCTAGGTCAAATAGCGGGCCCTTGTACTATGTAGGTTAACTAGCGAGCACTTGGACTATCTAGGTTTACTAGCGGACCTTGGACTACGTAGGTCAACTAGCGAACCCTTGGACTATGTAGGTTAACTAGTGGGCACTTGGACGATCTAGGTTAACTAGAGGACACTTGGACTATCTAGGTTAACTAGCATGCACTTGGACTATCTAGGTTAACAAGCGGGCACTTGGATGATCAATGTTAACTAGCGGGCACTTGGACTATCTAGGTGGGCTAACGGGCACTTGGACTAAGTACGTTCCCTAGTGGGCACATGGACTATCTAGATTAACTAACGGGCACTAGGAGTATCTAGGTTAATTAGCTGGCCCTTGGACTATGAATGTTCCCTAGCGGGCAATTGGATTATCTAGGTTACCTAGCGGGCACTTGGACTATCTAGGTTAGCCAACTGGCACTTGGACTATGTAGGTTAACTAGCGGATACTTGGACTATCTAGGTTAACTAACGGGCAGTAGGACTATATAGGTTACCTAGCAGGCACTTTGACTATGTAGGTTAACTAGCGAGCTCTTGGACTATGTAGGTTAACGACAAGGCACTTGAACTATGTAGGTAAACTAGTGTTCACTTGAACTTTCTAGGGTCCCTAGGGGGCACTTGGACTATGTAGGTTAACTAGCGGGCCCTTGGCCTATGTAGGTTAACTAGCGGGCACTTGGACGATCTAGGTTAACTAGCAGGTACTTGGACTATGTAGGTTAAATAGCGGGCCCTTGGACTATATAGATTAACTAGCGGCACTTGGACTATATAAGTTAACTAGCGGGCCCTTGGACTATGTAGATTCCCTAGCGGGCACTTGGACTATGTTGGTTCCCTAGCAGGCACTTGGACTATGTAGGTTCCATAGCGGGCACTTGGACTATCTAGGTTCCCTAACGAGCACTTGGACTATGTAGGTTAACTACCAGACACTTGGACGATCTAGGTCAACTAGCGGGTACTTGGACTATGTAGGTTAACTAGCGGGCCCTTGGACTATGTAGATTAACTAGCGGCACTTGGACTATCTACGTTAACTAGCGGGCCCTTGGACTATGTAGGTTCCCTAGCGGGCATTTGGAGTATGTATGTTCCCTAGCGGGCACTTGGACTATGTATGTACCCTACGGACACTTGAACTATGTAAGTTAACTTCTGGGCACTTGGACTATGTAGGTTAACTAGCGGGCCCTTGGACTACGTAGGTTAACTAGCGGACACTTGGACTATGTAGGTTAACTAGCGGGCACTTGGACTATGAAGGTTAACTAGCAGGCCCTTGGACTATGTACATACCCCAGCGCGCACTTGGACTATCTAGGTTACCTAGTGGGCACTTGGATTATCTAGGTTAACTAAGGGGCACCAGGACTATCTAGGTTAACTAGCGGGCACTTGGACTATCTAGGTTACCTAGCAGGCACTTGGATTATGAAGGATCCCTAGCGGGCACTTGGACTATCTAGGTTTCCTAGCAGGCACTTGGACTATGTACATACCCTAGCGTGCACTGGAACTATCTAGGTTATCTAGCGGGCACTTGGACTATGTACATTCCCTAGTGGGCACTTGGACTATCTAGGGTAACTAACGGGCACTAGGACGATCTAGGTTAACTAGCGGGCACTTGGACTATCTAGGTTACCTAGCAGGCACTTGGATTATGAAGGATCCCTAGCGGGCACTTGGACTATCTAGGTTAACTAGCGGGCACTTGGAATATGTAGGTTAACTAGCGGACACTTGGACTATGTAGGTTAACTAGCGGTCACTTGGACTATCTAGGTTACCTAGTGGGCACTTGGACTATCTAGGTTACCTAGCGGGCCCTTGGACTATGTAGGTAACCTTGCGGGTACTTGGAATGTCTAGGTTACCTAGCGGGCACTTTGACTCTCTAGGTTACCTAGTGGGCACTTGGACTATCTAGGTTAACTAACGGGCACTAGGACTATCTAGGTTAAGTAGCGGGCACTTGGACTATCTAGGTTACCTAGCAGGCACTTGGATTATGAAGGATCCCTAGCGGGCACTTGGACTATCTAGGTTTCCTAGCAGACACTTGGACTATGTACATACCCTAGCGCGCCCTGGGACTATCTAGGTTACCTAGCGGGCACTTTGACTATCTAGGTTTACGAACGGGCAATTGGACTATGTAGGTTACCTAGCGGGCACTTGGACTATGTAGGATCACTATCGGACATTTATACTACTTAGGTTAACTAGCGGGCACTTTGACTATCTAGGTTAACTAGCAGGCACTAGGACTATCTAGGTCAACTAGCGGGCCCTTGTACAATATAGGTTAACTAGCGGGCACTTGGAATATCTAGGTTAACTAGCGGACCTTGGACTATGTAGGTTAACTAGCGGGCACTTGGACTATCTAGGTTTCCTAGCAGGCACTTGGACTATATACATACACTAGCGTGCACTTGGACTATATAGGTTACCTAGCAGGCACTTGGATTATGAAGGATCCCTAGCGGGCACTGGGGCTATCTAGGTTTCCTAGCAGACACTTGGACTATGTACATACCCTAGCGCGCACTGGGACTATCTAGGTTATCTAGCGGGCACTTGGACTATGGACGTCCCCTATTGGGCACTTGGACTACCTAGGTTAACTAACGGGCACTAGGACTATCTAGGTTAACTAGCGTGCACTTGGACAATGTAGGTTAACAAGCGGACACTTGCACGATCTACGTTAACTAGCGGGCCCTTGCACTATGTAGGTTATTAGCGGGCCCATGGATTATGTAGGTTTACTAGCAGGCACTTGGACTATCTTGGTTAACTAGCGGGCACATGGACTATGTAGTTTCCCTAGCGGGCATTTGGACTATTTAGGTTACCAAGGGGGCTCTAGGACTATGTAGGTTAACTAGCGGGCACTTGGACTATCTAGGTTATCTAGCGGGCACTTTGACTATGTAGGTTAACTAGCGGGCACTTGGACTATCGAGTTTTCCAAGCTGGCACTTGGACTATGTACATCCCCTAGTGGGCACTTGGACTATCTAGGTTACCTAGCGGGCACTTGGACTATGTACGTCCCCTAGTGGGCACTTGGACTATCTAGGTTAACTAATGGGCACTAGGACTATCTAGGTTACCTAGCAGGCACTTGGATTATGGAGGATCCCTAGCGGGCAGTTGGACTATCTAGGTTACCTAGCAGGCACTTGGACTATGTAGGTTAACTAGCGGACACTTGCACGATCTAGGTTAACTAGCGGGCCCTTGCATTATGTAGGTTAACTAACGGGCCCATGGATTATGTAGGTTTACTAGCAGGCACTTGGACTATCTAGGTTAACTAGCGGGCACTTGGACTATGTAGTTTCCCTAGCGGGCATTTGGACTATTTAGGTTACCAAGCGGGCACTTGGACTATGTAGGTTACCTAGGGAGCACTTGGACTATCTAGGTTACCTAGCAGGCACTTTGAATATCTTGGTTAACTAACGGGCACTTGGACTGTGTAGGTTGCCTAGCGGGCATTTGGACTATGTAGGTTCCCTAGCGGGCACTTGGATTATGTAGGTTCCCTATCGGGCACTTGGACTATGTAGGTTAACTAGCGGGCACATGGACTGTCTAGGTTACCTAGCGGGCATTTGGATTATCTAGGTTAACGAACGGGCACTTGGACTATGTAGGTTACCTAGCTGCCACTTGGACTATCTATGTTAGCTAACAGGCACTTGGACTATCTAGGTTCCCTAGCGGGCACTTGTACTATCTAGGATACCTAGCTGGCACTTGGCCTATGTAGGTCAACTAGCGGGCCCTTG
Source organism: Tenrec ecaudatus (assembly GCF_050624435.1). Classification (NCBI taxonomy): domain Eukaryota; kingdom Metazoa; phylum Chordata; class Mammalia; order Afrosoricida; family Tenrecidae; genus Tenrec; species Tenrec ecaudatus. The sequence goes on along the minus strand of NW_027459411.1, from coordinate 112,514 downwards.
GACTACCTAGGTTAGCTAACGGGCACTTAGATTATGTAGGTTAACTAGCGGGCACTTGGAATATGTAGGTTAACTAGTGGGCCCATGGACTATGTAGGTTTACCAGCGGGCCCTGGACTCTCTAGGTTCCCTAAAGGGCTCTTGGATTATCTAGGTGACCGAACGGGCACTTGGACTATCTAGGTTACCTAGCGGGCACTTGGACTATGTAGGCTAACTAGGGGGCCCTTGGACTATCTAGGTTACGTACTGGGAACTTTGTATGTAGGTTAACTAGCGGGCACTTGGACTATGTAGGTTAACTAGTGGACACTTTGTCTATCTAGGTTAACTAGCGGGCACGTGGACTATCTAGGTTACCTAGCTTGCACTAGGACTATGTAGGTTCCTTAGCGGGCACTTGGACTATGTAGGTTAACTACCGTGCCCTGGACTATCTAGGTTACGTAGCGGGAACTTGGTATGTAGGTTAACTAGCGGGCACTTGGACTTTATAGGTTAACTAGAGGACACGTGGACTATCTAGGTTAACTAGCGGGCCCTTGGACTATGTAGGATAATTAGCTGGCACATGGACTATATAGGTTACCTAGCGGGCACTTGGACTATGTAGGTTACCTAGTGGACACTTGGACTATCTAGGTTAACGAACGGGCACTTGGAATATGCAGGTAACCCAGCGGGCACTTGGACTCTCTAGGTTACCTAGCATCACTTGGACTTCTAGGTTAACGAACGGGCACTTGGACTATGTAAGTTGCTTACCGGGCACTTGGACTATCTAGGTTAGGTAACGGGCACTTGGACTATCTAGGTTATCTAGCGGGAATTTGGACAATGTAAGTTACCTAGCGAGCACTTGGACTATCTAGGTTACCTAACGGGCACTTTGACTATCTAGGTTACATAGCGGGCACTTGGACTATGTAGGTTAACCAGCGAGCACTTGGACTCTAGGTTACCTAGCGGGCACTTGGACTATCTAGGTTACCTAGCGGGCACTTCCACAGTCTAGGTTACCTAACGGGAACTTTGACTATCTAGGTTAACTAATGGGCACTTGGACTATGTAGGTTACCTAGCGGGCACTTGGACTATCTAGGTTACCTAGCGGGCACTTCCACAGTCTAGGTTACCTAACGGGCACTTGGACTATCTAGGTTAACTAACGGGCACTTGGACTATGTAGGTTACCTAGTGGGCACTTTGACTATGTAGGATCCCTATCGGACATTTGGACTACTTAGGTTAACTAGCGGGCACTTGGACTATCTAGGTCAAATAGCGGGCCCTTGTACTATGTAGGTTAACTAGCGAGCACTTGGACTATCTAGGTTTACTAGCGGACCTTGGACTACGTAGGTCAACTAGCGAACCCTTGGACTATGTAGGTTAACTAGTGGGCACTTGGACGATCTAGGTTAACTAGAGGACACTTGGACTATCTAGGTTAACTAGCATGCACTTGGACTATCTAGGTTAACAAGCGGGCACTTGGATGATCAATGTTAACTAGCGGGCACTTGGACTATCTAGGTGGGCTAACGGGCACTTGGACTAAGTACGTTCCCTAGTGGGCACATGGACTATCTAGATTAACTAACGGGCACTAGGAGTATCTAGGTTAATTAGCTGGCCCTTGGACTATGAATGTTCCCTAGCGGGCAATTGGATTATCTAGGTTACCTAGCGGGCACTTGGACTATCTAGGTTAGCCAACTGGCACTTGGACTATGTAGGTTAACTAGCGGATACTTGGACTATCTAGGTTAACTAACGGGCAGTAGGACTATATAGGTTACCTAGCAGGCACTTTGACTATGTAGGTTAACTAGCGAGCTCTTGGACTATGTAGGTTAACGACAAGGCACTTGAACTATGTAGGTAAACTAGTGTTCACTTGAACTTTCTAGGGTCCCTAGGGGGCACTTGGACTATGTAGGTTAACTAGCGGGCCCTTGGCCTATGTAGGTTAACTAGCGGGCACTTGGACGATCTAGGTTAACTAGCAGGTACTTGGACTATGTAGGTTAAATAGCGGGCCCTTGGACTATATAGATTAACTAGCGGCACTTGGACTATATAAGTTAACTAGCGGGCCCTTGGACTATGTAGATTCCCTAGCGGGCACTTGGACTATGTTGGTTCCCTAGCAGGCACTTGGACTATGTAGGTTCCATAGCGGGCACTTGGACTATCTAGGTTCCCTAACGAGCACTTGGACTATGTAGGTTAACTACCAGACACTTGGACGATCTAGGTCAACTAGCGGGTACTTGGACTATGTAGGTTAACTAGCGGGCCCTTGGACTATGTAGATTAACTAGCGGCACTTGGACTATCTACGTTAACTAGCGGGCCCTTGGACTATGTAGGTTCCCTAGCGGGCATTTGGAGTATGTATGTTCCCTAGCGGGCACTTGGACTATGTATGTACCCTACGGACACTTGAACTATGTAAGTTAACTTCTGGGCACTTGGACTATGTAGGTTAACTAGCGGGCCCTTGGACTACGTAGGTTAACTAGCGGACACTTGGACTATGTAGGTTAACTAGCGGGCACTTGGACTATGAAGGTTAACTAGCAGGCCCTTGGACTATGTACATACCCCAGCGCGCACTTGGACTATCTAGGTTACCTAGTGGGCACTTGGATTATCTAGGTTAACTAAGGGGCACCAGGACTATCTAGGTTAACTAGCGGGCACTTGGACTATCTAGGTTACCTAGCAGGCACTTGGATTATGAAGGATCCCTAGCGGGCACTTGGACTATCTAGGTTTCCTAGCAGGCACTTGGACTATGTACATACCCTAGCGTGCACTGGAACTATCTAGGTTATCTAGCGGGCACTTGGACTATGTACATTCCCTAGTGGGCACTTGGACTATCTAGGGTAACTAACGGGCACTAGGACGATCTAGGTTAACTAGCGGGCACTTGGACTATCTAGGTTACCTAGCAGGCACTTGGATTATGAAGGATCCCTAGCGGGCACTTGGACTATCTAGGTTAACTAGCGGGCACTTGGAATATGTAGGTTAACTAGCGGACACTTGGACTATGTAGGTTAACTAGCGGTCACTTGGACTATCTAGGTTACCTAGTGGGCACTTGGACTATCTAGGTTACCTAGCGGGCCCTTGGACTATGTAGGTAACCTTGCGGGTACTTGGAATGTCTAGGTTACCTAGCGGGCACTTTGACTCTCTAGGTTACCTAGTGGGCACTTGGACTATCTAGGTTAACTAACGGGCACTAGGACTATCTAGGTTAAGTAGCGGGCACTTGGACTATCTAGGTTACCTAGCAGGCACTTGGATTATGAAGGATCCCTAGCGGGCACTTGGACTATCTAGGTTTCCTAGCAGACACTTGGACTATGTACATACCCTAGCGCGCCCTGGGACTATCTAGGTTACCTAGCGGGCACTTTGACTATCTAGGTTTACGAACGGGCAATTGGACTATGTAGGTTACCTAGCGGGCACTTGGACTATGTAGGATCACTATCGGACATTTATACTACTTAGGTTAACTAGCGGGCACTTTGACTATCTAGGTTAACTAGCAGGCACTAGGACTATCTAGGTCAACTAGCGGGCCCTTGTACAATATAGGTTAACTAGCGGGCACTTGGAATATCTAGGTTAACTAGCGGACCTTGGACTATGTAGGTTAACTAGCGGGCACTTGGACTATCTAGGTTTCCTAGCAGGCACTTGGACTATGTACATACCCTAGCGTGCACTTGGACTATATAGGTTACCTAGCAGGCACTTGGATTATGAAGGATCCCTAGCGGGCACTTGGACTATCTAGGTTTCCTAGCAGACACTTGGACTATGTACATACCCTAGCGCGCACTGGGACTATCTAGGTTATCTAGCGGGCACTTGGACTATGTACGTCCCCTAGTGGGCACTTGGACTATCTAGGTTAACTAACGGACACTAGGACTATCTAGGTTAACTAGCGGGCCCTTGCACTATGTAGGTTATTAGCGGGCCCATGGATTATGTAGATTTACTTGCAGGCACTTGGACTATCTAGGTTAACAAGCGGGCACTTGGACTATGTAGTTTCCCTAGCGGGCATTTGGACTATTTAGGTTACCAAGGGGGCTCTTGGACTATGTAGGTTACCTAGCGAGCACTTGTACTATCTAGGTTACCTAGCGGGCATTTGGACTATGTAGGTTAACTAGCGGGCACTTGGACTATGTACATACCCTAGCGCGCCCTGGGACTATCTAGGTTACCTAGCGGGCACTTTGACTATCTAGGTTTACGAACGGGCAATTGGACTATGTAGGTTACCTAGCGGGCACTTGGACTATGTAGGATCACTATCGGACATTTATACTACTTAGGTTAACTAGCGGGCACTTTGACTATCTAGGTTAACTAGCAGGCACTAGGACTATCTAGGTCAACTAGCGGGCCCTTGTACAATATAGGTTAACTAGCGGGCACTTGGAATATCTAGGTTAACTAGCGGACCTTGGACTATGTAGGTTAACTAGCGGGCACTTGGACTATCTAGGTTTCCTAGCAGGCACTTGGACTATGTACATACCCTAGCGTGCACTTGGACTATATAGGTTACCTAGCAGGCACTTGGATTATGAAGGATCCCTAGCGGGCACTTGGACTATCTAGGTTTCCTAGCAGACACTTGGACTATGTACATAACCTAGCGCGCACTGGGACTATCTAGGTTATCTAGCGGGCACTTGGACTATGTACGTCCCCTAGTGGGCACTTGGACTATCTAGGTTAACTAACGGACACTAGGACTATCTAGGATAACTAGCGGGCCCTTGCACTATGTAGGTTATTAGCGGGCCCATGGATTATGTAGATTTACTTGCAGGCACTTGGACTATCTAGGTTAACAAGAGGGCACGTGGACTATGTAGTTTCCCTAGCGGGCATTTGGACTATTTAGGTTACCAAGGGGGCTCTTGGACTATGTAGGTTACCTAGCGAGCACTTGTACTATCTAGGTTACCTAGCGGGCACTTGGACTATGTAGGTTAACTAGCGGGCACTTGGACTATCTAGGTTTCCTAGCAGGCACTTGGACTATGTACATACCCTAGTGCGCACTTGGACTATCTAGGTTACCTAGCGGGCACTTGGACTATGTACGTCCCCTAGTGGGCACTTGGACTATCTAGGTTAACTAACGCGCACTAGGACTATCTAGGTTACCTAGCAGGCACTTGGATTATGCAGGAACCCTAGCGGGCAGTTGGACTATCTAGGTTACCTAGCAGGCACTTGGACTATGTAGGTTAACTAGCGGACACTTGCACGATCTAGGTTAACTAGCGGGCCCTTGCACTATGTAGGTTAACTAACGGGCCCATGGATTATGTAGGTTTACTAGCAGGCACTTGGATTATCTAGGTTAACTAGCGTGCACTTGGACTATGTAGTTTCCCTAGCGGGCATTTGGACTATTTAGGTTACCAAGCGGACACTTGGACTATGTAGGTTACCTAGGGAACACTTGGACTGTCTAGGTTACCTAGCAGGCACTTTGACTATCTAGGTTAACTAACGGCCACTTGGACTGTGTAGGTTGCCTAGCGGGCATTTGGACTATGTAGGTTCCCTTGCGGGCACTTGGATTATGTAGGTTCCCTATCGGGCACTTGGACTATGTAGGATAACTAGCGGGCACTTGGACTGTCTAGGTTACCTAGCGGGCATTTGGATTATCTAGGTTAACGAATGGGCACTTGCACTATGTAGGATCCCTATCGGACATTTGGACTACTTAGATTAACTAGCGGTCACTTGGACTATCTAGGTTAACTAGCGGGCACTTGGACTATCTAGGTTAACGAACGGGCACTTGGACTATGTAGGTAACCTAGCGGGCACTTGGACAGTCTAGGTTACCTAGAGGGCACTTGGACTATCTAGGTTAACGAACGGGTACTTGGACTATGTAGGATCCCTATCGGACATTTGGACTACTTAGATTAACTAGCGGACACTTGGACTATCTAGGTTAACTAGCGGGCACTTGGACTATCTAGGTTAACTAGCGGGCCCTTGTACTATGTAGGTTAACTAGCGAGCACTTGGACTATCTAGGTTAACTAGAGGGTATTTGGACTATGTAGGTTACCAGCGAGCACTTGGACTATGTAGGTTCCCTATCGTTCTCTTGGAGAATGTCGGTTAACTAGGGGGCACTAAGAAAATGTAGGTTATCTAGCGGGCCTTTGGAGTATCTATGTTACCTAGGGGGCACTTGGACTATGTAGGTTTACTAGTGGGCAATTGGACTAGCTTGGTTACTTAGCAGGCACTTGGACTATGTAGGTTAACTAGCGGGCACTTGGATTATCTAGGTTACATAGCAGGCACTTGGACTATGTACGTTTCCTTGCGGGTACTTGGACTATCTATGTTAACTAGCGGGCACTTGGACTATGTAGGATCCCTATTGGGCACTGGGACTATTTAGGTAACCTAGTGGTCACTTGAAATGTCTAGGTTACCAAGCGGGCACTTTGAATATGTAGGTTAACTAGCGAGCTCTTGGACTATCTAGGTTAACTAGCGGGCACTTGGACTATTAGGGTCCCTAGCTGGCATTTGAACTATATAGGTTACCTAGCGGGCACTTGGACTATGTAGGTTAACTAGCGGGCACTTGGACGATCTAGGTTAACTAGCGGGTCCTTGGACTATGTAGGTTAAATAGCGGGCACTTGGATTATCTAGGTTACATAGCAGGCACTTGGACTATGTACGTTTCCTTGCGGGTACTTGGACTATCTATGTTAACTAGCGGGCACTTGGACTATGGAGGATCCCTATTGGGCACTGGGACTATGTAGGTAACCTAGTGGTCACTTGAACTGTCTAGGTTACCTAGCGGGCACTTTGACTATGTAGGTTAACTAGCGAGCTCTTGGACTATGTAGGTTAACGACAAGGCACTTGAACTATGTAGGTAAACTAGTGTTCACTTGAACTTTCTAGGTTACCTAGGGGGCACTTGGACTATGTAGGTTACCTAGCCGCCACTTGGACTATCTATGTTAGCTAACAGGCACTTGGACTATCTAGGTTCCCTAGCGGGCACTTGTACTATCTAGGATACCTAGCTGGCACTTGGACTATGTAGGTCAACTAGCGGGCCCTTGGATTACCTAGGTTAGCTAAAGGGCACTTAGATTATGTAGGTTAACTAGCGGGCCCTTGGAATATGTAGTTTAACTAGTGGGCCCATGGACTATATAGGTTTACCAGCGGGCCCTTGGACTCTCTAGGTTCCCTAAAGGGCTCTTGGATTATCTAGGTGACCGAACGGGCACTTGGACTATCTAGGTTACCTAGCGGGCACTTGGACTATGTAGGTTAACTAGTGGACACTTGGTCTATCTAGGTTAACTAGCGGGCACGTGGACTATCTAGGTTACCTAGCGTGCACTTGGACTATGTAGGTTCCTTAGCGGGCACTTGGACTATGTAGGTTAACTAGCGTGCCCTGGACTATCTAGGTTACGTAGCGGGAACTTGGTATGTAGGTTAACTAGCGGGTACGTGGACTATGTAGGTTAACTAGAGGACACTTGGACTATCTAGGTTAACTAGCGGGCCCTTGGACTATCTAGGAAAACTAGCGGGCACATGGACTATATAGGTTACCTAGCGGGCATTTGGACTATGTAGGTTACCTAGTGGGCACTTGGACTCTCTAGGTTACCTAGCATCACTTGGACTTCTAGGTTAACGAACGGGCACTTGGACTATGTAAGTTGCTTACCGGGCACTTGGAATATCTAGGTTAGGTAACGGGCACTTGGACTATCTAGGTTACCTAGCGGGAATTTGGACAATGTAAGTTACCTAGCGAGCACTTGGACTATCTAAGTTACCTAACGGGCACTTTGACTATCTAGGTTACATAGCGGGCCCTTGGACTATGTAGGATCCCTATCGGACATTTGGACTACTTAGGTTAACTAGCGGGCACTTGGACTATCTAGGTCAACTAGCGGGCCCTTGTACTATGTAGGTTAACAAGCGAGCACTTGGACTATCTAGGTTAACTAGCGGACCTTGGACTACGTTGGTCAACTAGCGAACCCTTGGACTATGTAGGTTAACTAGCGGGCACTTGAACGATCTAGGTTAACTAGAGGACACTTGGACTATCTAGGTTAAGTAGCATGCACTTGGACTATCTAGGTTAACTAGCGGGCACTTGGAAGATCAATGTTAACTAGCGGGCACTTGGACTATCTAGGTTAGCTAACGGGCACTTGGACTATGTACGTCCCCTAGTGGGCACTTGGACTTTCTAGGTTAACTAACGGGCACTAGGACTATCTAGGTTAACTAGCGGGCATTGGACAATGTAGGTTAACAAGCGAACACTTGCACGATCTAGGTTAACTAGCGGGCCCTTGCACTATGTAGGTTATTAGCGGGCCCATGGCTTATGTAGGTTTACTAGCAGGCACTTGGACTATCTAGGTTAACTAGCGGGCACTTGGACTATGTAGTTTCCCTAGCGGGCATTTGGACTATTTAGGTTACCAAGGGGGCTCTTGGACTATGTAGGTTACCTAGCGAGCACTTGTACTATCTAGGTTACCTAGCGGGCACTTGGACTATGTACATACCCTAGTGCGCACTTGTACTATCTAGGTTACCTAGCGGGCACTTGGACTATGTACATCCCCTAGTGGGCACTTGGACTATCTAGGTTAACTAACGGGCACTAGGACTATCTAGGTTACCTAGCAGGCACTTGGATTATGGAGGATCCCTAGCGGGCAGTTGGACTATCTAGGTTACCTAGCAGGCACTTGGACTATGTAGGTTAACAAGCGGACACTTGCACGATCTAGGTTAACTAGCGGGCCCTTGCACTATGTAGGTTAACTAACGGGCCCATGGATTATGTAGGTTTACTAGCAGGCACTTGGACTATCTAGGTTAACTAGCGGGCACTTGGACTATGTAGTTTCCCTAGCGGGCATTTGGACTATTTCGGTTACCAAGCGGGCACTTGGACTATGTAGGTTACCTAGGGAGCACTTGGACTATCTAGGTTACCTAGCATGCAATTTGACTATCTAGGTTAACTAACGGCCACTTGGACTGTGTAGGTTTCCTAGCGGGCATTTGGACTATATAGGTTCCCTAGCGGGCACTTGGATTATGTAGGTTCCCTATCGGGCACTTGGACTATGTAGGTTAACTAGCGGGCACATGGACTATGTAAGCTAACTAGGGGGCCCTTGGACTATCTAGGTTACGTAGCGGGAACGTGGTATGTAGGTTGACTAGCGGGCACTTGGACTATGTAGGTTAACTAGTGGACACTTGGTCTATCTTGGTTAACTAGCGGGCACGTGGACTAAGTACGTTCCCTAGTGGGCACGTGGACTATCTAGATTAACTAACGGGCACTAGGAGTATCTAGGTTAACTAGCGGGCACTTGGACTATCTAGTTTACCTCGCTGGCAATTGGACTATGAATGTTCCCTAGCGGGCAATTGGATTATCTCGGTTACCTAGCGGGCACTTGGACTATCTAGGTTAGCTAACTGGCACTTGGACTATGTAGGTTAATAGCGGACACTTGGACTATCTAGGTTAACTAGCGTGCACTTGGACTATGTAGGTTCCTTAGCGGGCACTTGGACTATGTAGGTTAACTAGCGTGCCCTGGACTATCTAGGTTACGTAGCGGGAACTTGGTATGTAGGTTAACTAGCGGGCACGTGGACTATGTAGGTTAACTAGAGGACACTTGGACTATCTAGGTTAACTAGCGGGCCCTTGGACTATGTAGGATAACTAGCGGGCACATGGACTATATAGGTTACCTAGCGGGCACATGGACTATGTAGGTTACCTAGTGGGCATTTGGACTATCTAGGTTAACGAACGGGCACTTGGAATATGCAGGTAACCCAGCGGGCACTTGGACTCTCTAGGTTACCTAGCATCACTTGGACTTCTAGGTTAACGAACGGGCACTTGGACTATGTAAGTTGCTTACCGGGCACTTGGAATATCTAGGTTAGGTAACGGGCACTTGGACTATCTAGGTTACCTAGCGGGAATTTGGACAATGTAAGTTACCTAGCGAGCACTTGGACTATCTAGGTTACCTAATGGGCACTTTGACTATCTAGATTACATAGCGGGCCCTTGGACTATCTAGGTTTCCTAGCAGACACTTGGACTATGTACATACCCTAGCGCGCCCTGGGACTATCTAGGTTACCTAGCGGGCACTTTGACTATCTAGGTTTACGAACGGGCAATTCGACTATGTAGGTTACCTAGCGGGCACTTGGACTATGTAGGATCACTATCGGACATTTATACTACTTAGGTTAACTAGCGGGCACTTTGACTATCTAGGTTAACTAGCAGGCACTAGGACTATCTAGGTCAACTAGCGGGCCCTTGTACTATGTAGGTTAACTAGCGGGCACTTGGAATATCTAGGTTAACTAGCGGACCTTGGACTATGTAGGTTAACTAGCGGGCACTTGGACTATCTAGGTTTCCTAACAGGCACTTGGACTATGTACATACCCTAGCGTGCACTTGGACTATATAGGTTACCTAGCAGGCACTTGGATTATGAAGGATCCCTAGCGGGCACTTGGACTATCTAGGTTTGCTAGCAGACACTTGGACTATGTACATACCCTAGCGCGCACTGGGACTATCTATGTTATCTAGCGGGCACTTGGACTATGTACGTCCCCTAGTGGGCACTTGGACTATCTAGGTTAACTAACGGGCACTAGGACTATCTAGGTTAACTAGCGGGCCCTTGCACTATGTAGGTTATTAGCGGGCCCATGGATTATGTAGATTTACTTGCAGGCACTTGGACTATCTAGGTTAACTAGCGGGCACTTGGACTATGTAGTTTCCCTAGCGGGCATTTGGACTATTTAGGTTACCAAGGGGGCTCTTGGACTATGTAGGTTACCTAGCGAGCACTTGTACTATCTAGGTTACCTAGCGGGCACTTGGACTATGTTGGTTAACTAGCGGGCACTTGGACTATCTAGGTTTCCTAGCAGGCACTTGGACTATGTACATACCCTAGTGCGCACTTGGACTATCTACGTTACCTAGCGGGCACTTGGACTATGTACGTCCCCTAGTGGGCACTTGGACTATCTAGGTTAACTAACGGGCAGTAGGACTATCTAGGTTACCTAGCAGGCACTTGGATTATGGAGGATCCCTAGCGGGCAGTTGGACTATCTAGGTTAACTAGCAGGCACTTGGACTATGTAGGTTAACTAGCGGACACTTGCACGATCTACGTTAACTAGCGGGCCCTTGCACTATGTAGGTTATTAGCGGGCCCATGGATTATGTAGGTTTACTAGCAGGCACTTGGACTATCTAGGTTAACTAGCGGGCACATGGACTATGTAGTTTCCCTAGCGGGCATTTGGACTATTTAGGTTACCAAGGGGGCTCTTGGACAATGTAGGTTACCTAGCGAGCACTTGTACTATCTAGGTTACCTAGCGGGCACTTGGACTATGTAGGTTAACTAGGGGGCGCTTGGACTATCTAGGTTTCCTAGCTGACACTTGGACTATGTACATACCCTAGTGCGCACTTGGACTATCTAGGTTACCTAGCGGGCACTTGGACTATGTACGTCCCCTAGTGGGCACTTGGACTATCTAGGTTAACTAACGGGCACTATGACTATCTAGGTTACCTAGCAGGCACTTGGATTATGGAGGATCCCTATCGGGCAGTTGGACTATCTAGGTTACCTAGCAGGCACTTGGACTATGTAGGTTAACTAGCGGACACTTGCACGATCTAGGTTAAGTAGCGGGCCCTTGCACTATGTAGGTTAACTTACGGGCCCATGGATTATGTAGGTTTACTAGCAGGCACATGGACTATCTAGGTTAACTAGCGGGCACTTGGACTATGTAGTTTCCCTATCGGGCATTTGGACTATTTCGGTTACCAAGCGGGCACTTGGACTATGTAGGTTACCTAGGGAGCACTTGGACTATCTAGGTTACCTAGCAGGCAATTTGACTATCTAGGTTAACTAACGGCCACTTGGACTGTGTAGGTTGCCTAGCGGGCATTTGGACTATATAGGTTCCCTAGCGGGCACTTGGATTATGTAGGTTCCCTATCGGGCACTTGGACTATGTAGGTTAACTAGCGGGCACATGGACTATGTAGGCTAACTAGGGGGCCCTTAGACTATCTAGGTTACGTAGCGGGAACGTGGTATGTAGGTTAACTAGCGGACACTTGGACTAAGTAGGTTAACTAGTGGACACTTGGTCTATCTAGGTTAACTAGCGGGCACGTGGACTAAGTACGTTCCCTAGTGGGCACGTGGACTATCTAGATTAACTAACGGGCACTAGGAGTATCTAGGTTAACTAGCAGGCACTTGGACTATCTAGTTTACCTAGCTGGCACTTGGACTATGAATGTTCCCTAGCGGGCAATTGGATTATCTAGGTTACCTAGCGGGCACTTGGACTATCTAGGTTAGCTAACTGGCACTTGGACTATGTAGGTTAACTAGCGGACACTTGGACTATCTAGGTTAACTAGCGTGCACTTGGACTATGTAGGTTACCTAGCAGGCACTTGGACTATCTAGGTTAACTAGCGGGCACTTGGACTATCTAGGTTACCTAGCGTGCACTTGGACTATGTAGGTTCCTTAGCGGGCACTTGGACTATGTAGGTTAACTAGCGTGCCCTGGAATATCTAGGTTACGTAGCGGGAACTTGGTATGTAGGTTAACTAGCGGGCACTTGGAATATGTAGGTTAACTAGAGGACACTTGGACTATGTAGGTAACCTTGCGGGCACTTGGAATGTCTAGGTTACCTAGCGGGCACTTTGACTATCTAGGTTACCTAGTGGGCACTTGGACTATCTAGGTTAACTAACGGGCACTAGGACTATCTAGGTTAAGTAGCGGGCACTTGGACTATCTAGGTTACCTAGCAGGCACTTGGATTATGAAGGATCCCTAGCGGGCACTTGGACTATCTAGGTTTCCTAGCAGAAACTTGGACTATGTACATACCCTAGCGCGCCCTGGGACTATCTAGGTTACCTAGCGGGCACTTTGACTATCTAGGTTTACGAACGGCATTGGACTATGTAGGTTACCTAGCGGGCACTTGGACTATGTAGGATCACTATCGGACATTTGTACTACTTAGGTTAACTAGCGGGTACTTTGACTATCTAGGTTAACTAGCAGGCACTAGGACTATCTAGGTCAACTAGCGGGCCCTTGTACTATGTAGGTTAACTAGCGGGCACTTGGAATATCTAGGTTAACTAGCGGACCTTGGACTATGTAGGTTAACTAGCGGGCACTTGGACTATCTAGGTTTCCTAACAGGCACTTGGACTATGTACATACCCTAGCGTGCACTTGGACTATATAGGTTACCTAGCAGGCACTTGGATTATGAAGGATCCCTAGCGGGCACTTGGACTATCTAGGTTTGCTAGCAGACACTTGGACTATGTACATACCCTAGCGCGCACTGGGACTATCTATGTTATCTAGCGGGCACTTGGACTATGTACGTCCCCTAGTGGGCACTTGGACTATCTAGGTTAACTAACGGGCACTAGGACTATCTAGGTTAACTAGCGGGCCCTTGCACTATGTAGGTTATTAGCGGGCCCATGGATTATGTAGATTTACTTGCAGGCACTTGGACTATCTAGGTTAACTAGCGGGCACTTGGACTATGTAGTTTCCCTAGCGGGCATTTGGACTATTTAGGTTACCAAGGGGGCTCTTGGACTATGTAGGTTACCTAGCGAGCACTTGTACTATCTAGGTTACCTAGCGGGCACTTGGACTATGTTGGTTAACTAGCGGGCACTTGGACTATCTAGGTTTCCTAGCAGGCACTTGGACTATGTACATACCCTAGTGCGCACTTGGACTATCTACGTTACCTAGCGGGCACTTGGACTATGTACGTCCCCTAGTGGGCACTTGGACTATCTAGGTTAACTAACGGGCAGTAGGACTATCTAGGTTACCTAGCAGGCACTTGGATTATGGAGGATCCCTAGCGGGCAGTTGGACTATCTAGGTTAACTAGCAGGCACTTGGACTATGTAGGTTAACTAGCGGACACTTGCACGATCTACGTTAACTAGCGGGCCCTTGCACTATGTAGGTTATTAGCGGGCCCATGGATTATGTAGGTTTACTAGCAGGCACTTGGACTATCTAGGTTAACTAGCGGGCACATGGACTATGTAGTTTCCCTAGCGGGCATTTGGACTATTTAGGTTACCAAGGGGGCTCTTGGACAATGTAGGTTACCTAGCGAGCACTTGTACTATCTAGGTTACCTAGCGGGCACTTGGACTATGTAGGTTAACTAGGGGGCGCTTGGACTATCTAGGTTTCCTAGCTGACACTTGGACTATGTACATACCCTAGTGCGCACTTGGACTATCTAGGTTACCTAGCGGGCACTTGGACTATGTACGTCCCCTAGTGGGCACTTGGACTATCTAGGTTAACTAACGGGCACTATGACTATCTAGGTTACCTAGCAGGCACTTGGATTATGGAGGATCCCTATCGGGCAGTTGGACTATCTAGGTTACCTAGCAGGCACTTGGACTATGTAGGTTAACTAGCGGACACTTGCACGATCTAGGTTAAGTAGCGGGCCCTTGCACTATGTAGGTTAACTTACGGGCCCATGGATTATGTAGGTTTACTAGCAGGCACATGGACTATCTAGGTTAACTAGCGGGCACTTGGACTATGTAGTTTCCCTATCGGGCATTTGGACTATTTCGGTTACCAAGCGGGCACTTGGACTATGTAGGTTACCTAGGGAGCACTTGGACTATCTAGGTTACCTAGCAGGCAATTTGACTATCTAGGTTAACTAACGGCCACTTGGACTGTGTAGGTTGCCTAGCGGGCATTTGGACTATATAGGTTCCCTAGCGGGCACTTGGATTATGTAGGTTCCCTATCGGGCACTTGGACTATGTAGGTTAACTAGCGGGCACATGGACTATGTAGGCTAACTAGGGGGCCCTTAGACTATCTAGGTTACGTAGCGGGAACGTGGTATGTAGGTTAACTAGCGGACACTTGGACTAAGTAGGTTAACTAGTGGACACTTGGTCTATCTAGGTTAACTAGCGGGCACGTGGACTAAGTACGTTCCCTAGTGGGCACGTGGACTATCTAGATTAACTAACGGGCACTAGGAGTATCTAGGTTAACTAGCAGGCACTTGGACTATCTAGTTTACCTAGCTGGCACTTGGACTATGAATGTTCCCTAGCGGGCAATTGGATTATCTAGGTTACCTAGCGGGCACTTGGACTATCTAGGTTAGCTAACTGGCACTTGGACTATGTAGGTTAACTAGCGGACACTTGGACTATCTAGGTTAACTAGCGTGCACTTGGACTATGTAGGTTACCTAGCAGGCACTTGGACTATCTAGGTTAACTAGCGGGCACTTGGACTATCTAGGTTACCTAGCGTGCACTTGGACTATGTAGGTTCCTTAGCGGGCACTTGGACTATGTAGGTTAACTAGCGTGCCCTGGAATATCTAGGTTACGTAGCGGGAACTTGGTATGTAGGTTAACTAGCGGGCACTTGGAATATGTAGGTTAACTAGAGGACACTTGGACTATGTAGGTAACCTTGCGGGCACTTGGAATGTCTAGGTTACCTAGCGGGCACTTTGACTATCTAGGTTACCTAGTGGGCACTTGGACTATCTAGGTTAACTAACGGGCACTAGGACTATCTAGGTTAAGTAGCGGGCACTTGGACTATCTAGGTTACCTAGCAGGCACTTGGATTATGAAGGATCCCTAGCGGGCACTTGGACTATCTAGGTTTCCTAGCAGAAACTTGGACTATGTACATACCCTAGCGCGCCCTGGGACTATCTAGGTTACCTAGCGGGCACTTTGACTATCTAGGTTTACGAACGGCATTGGACTATGTAGGTTACCTAGCGGGCACTTGGACTATGTAGGATCACTATCGGACATTTGTACTACTTAGGTTAACTAGCGGGTACTTTGACTATCTAGGTTAACTAGCAGGCACTAGGACTATCTAGGTCAACTAGCGGGCCCTTGTACTATGTAGGTTAACTAGCGGGCACTTGGAATATCTAGGTTAACTAGCGGACCTTGGACTATGTAGGTTAACTAGCGGGCACTTGGACTATCTAGGTTTCCTAGCAGGCACTTGGACTATATACATACACTAGCGTGCACTTGGACTATATAGGTTACCTAGCAGGCACTTGGATTATGAAGGATCCCTAGCGGGCACTGGGGCTATCTAGGTTTCCTAGCAGACACTTGGACTATGTACATACCCTAGCGCGCACTGGGACTATCTAGGTTATCTAGCGGGCACTTGGACTATGGACGTCCCCTATTGGGCACTTGGACTACCTAGGTTAACTAACGGGCACTAGGACTATCTAGGTTAACTAGCATGCACTTGGACAATGTAGGTTAACAAGCGGACACTTGCACGATCTACGTTAACTAGCGGGCCCTTGCACTATGTAGGTTATTAGCGGGCCCATGGATTATGTAGGTTTACTAGCAGGCACTTGGACTATCTTGGTTAACTAGCGGGCACATGGACTATGTAGTTTCCCTAGCGGGCATTTGGACTATTTAGGTTACCAAGGGGGCTCTAGGACTATGTAGGTTAACTAGCGGGCACTTGGACTATCTAGGTTATCTAGCGGGCACTTGGACTATGTAGGTTAACTAGCGGGTACTTGGACTATCGAGTTTTCCAAGCTGGCACTTGGACTATGTACATACCCTAGTGCACACTTGGACTATCTAGGTTACCTAGCGGGCACTTGGACTATGTACGTCCCCTAGTGGGCACTTGGACTATCTAGGTTAACTAACGGGCACTAGGACTATCTAGGTTACCTAGCAGGCACTTGGATTATGGAGGATCCCTAGCGGGCAGTTGGACTATCTAGGTTACCTAGCAGGCACTTGGACTATGTAGGTTAACTAGCGGACACTTGCACGATCTAGGTTAACTAGCGGGCCCTTGCATTATGTAGGTTAACTAACGGGCCCATGGATTATGTAGGTTTACTAGCAGGCACTTGGACTATCTAGGTTAACTAGCGGGCACTTGGACTATGTAGTTTCCCTAGCGGGCATTTGGACTATTTAGGTTACCAAGCGGGCACTTGGACTATGTAGGTTACCTAGGGAGCACTTGGACTATCTAGGTTACCTAGCAGGCACTTTGAATATCTTGGTTAACTAACGGGCACTTGGACTGTGTAGGTTCCCTAGCGGGCACTTGGATTATGTAGGTTCCCTATCAGGCACTTGGACTATGTAGGTTAACTAGCGGGCACATGGACTGTCTAGGTTACCTAGCGGGCATTTGGATTATCTAGGTTAACGAACGGGCACTTGGACTATGTAGGTTACCTAGCTGCCACTTGGACTATCTATGTTAGCTAACAGGCACTTGGACTATCTAGGTTCCCTAGCGGGCACTTGTACTATCTAGGATACCTAGCTGGCACTTGGACTATGTAGGTCAACTAGCGGGCCCTTGGACTACCTAGGTTAGCTAACGGGCACTTATATTATGTAGGTTAACTAGCGGGCACTTGGAATATGTAGGTTAACTAGTGGGCCCATGGACTATGTAGGTTTACCAGCGGGCCCTGGACTCTCTAGGTTCCCTAAAGGGCTCTTGGATTATCTAGGTGACCGAACGGGCACTTGGACTATCTAGGTTACCTAGCGGGCACTTGGACTATGTAGGCTAACTAGGGGGCCCTTGGACTATCTAGGTTACGTACTGGGAACTTTGTATGTAGGTTAACTAGCGGGCACTTGGACTATGTAGGTTAACTAGTGGACACTTTGTCTATCTAGGTTAACTAGCGGGCACGTGGACTATCTAGGTTACCTAGCTTGCACTAGGACTATGTAGGTTCCTTAGCGGGCACTTGGACTATGTAGGTTAACTACCGTGCCCTGGACTATCTAGGTTACGTAGCGGGAACTTGGTATGTAGGTTAACTAGCGGGCACTTGGACTTTATAGGTTAACTAGAGGACACTTGGACTATCTAGGTTAACTAGCGGGCCCTTGGACTATGTAGGATAATTAGCTGGCACATGGACTATATAGGTTACCTAGCGGGCACTTGGACTATGTAGGTTACCTAGTGGACACTTGGACTATCTAGGTTAACGAACGGGCACTTGGAATATGCAGGTAACCCAGCGGGCACTTGGACTCTCTAGGTTACCTAGCATCACTTGGACTTCTAGGTTAACGAACGGGCACTTGGACTATGTAAGTTGCTTACCGGGCACTTGGACTATCTAGGTTAGGTAACGGGCACTTGGACTATCTAGGTTACCTAGCGGGAATTTGGACAATGTAAGTTACCTAGCGAGCACTTGGACTATCTAGGTTACCTAACGGGCCTTTGACTATCTAGGTTACATAGCGGGCACTTGGACTATGTAGGTTAACCAGCGAGCACTTGGACTCTAGGTTACCTAGCGGGCACTTGGACTATCTAGGTTACCTAGCGGGCACTTCCACAGTCTAGGTTACCTAACGGGAACTTGGACTATCTAGGTTAACTAACGGGCACTTGGACTATGTAGGTTACCTAGCGGGCACTTGGACTATCTAGGTTACCTAGCGGGCACTTCCACAGTCTAGGTTACCTAACGGGCACTTGGACTATCTAGGTTAACTAACGGGCACTTGGACTATGTAGGTTACCTAGCGGGCACTTTGACTATGTAGGATCCCTATCGGACATTTGGACTACTTAGGTTAACTAGCGGGCACTTGGACTATCTAGGTCAAATAGCGGGCCCTTGTACTATGTAGGTTAACTAGCGAGCACTTGGACTATCTAGGTTTACTAGCGGACCTTGGACTACGTAGGTCAACTAGCGAACCCTTGGACTATGTAGGTTAACTAGTGGGCACTTGGACGATCTAGGTTAACTAGAGGACACTTGGACTATCTAGGTTAACTAGCATGCACTTGGACTATCTAGGTTAACTAGCGGGCACTTGGATGATCAATGTTAACTAGCGGGCACTTGGACTATCTAGGTTAGCTAACGGGCACTTGGACTAAGTACGTTCCCTAGTGGGCACATGGACTATCTAGATTAACTAACGGGCACTAGGAGTATCTAGGTTAACTAGCTGGCCCTTGGACTATGAATGTTCCCTAGCGGGCAATTGGATTATCTAGGTTACCTAGCGGGCACTTGGACTATCTAGGTTAGCCAACTGGCACTTGGACTATGTAGGTTAACTAGCGGATACTTGGACTATCTAGGTTAACTAGCGTGCACTTGGATTATGTAGGTTACCTAGCAGGCACTTGGACTATCTAGGTTAACTAGCGGACACTTGGACTATCTAGGTTACCTAGCATGCACTTGGACTATGTAGGTTCCTTAGCGGGCACTTGGACTATGTAGGTTAACTAGCGTGCCCTGGAGTATCTAGGTTACGTAGCGGGAACTTGGTATGTAGGTTAACTAGCGGGCACTTGGACTATGTAGGTTAACTAGAGGACACTTGGACTATCTAGGTTAACTAGCGGGCCCTTGGACTATCTAGGTTACCTAGCGGGCACATGGACTATATAGGTTTCCTAGCGGGCACTTGGACTATGTAGGTTACCTAGTGGGCACTTGGACTATCTAGGTTAACGAACGGGCACTTGGGTGATGCAGGTAACATAGCGGGCACTGGGACTGTCTAGGTTACCTAGCGGGCACTTGGACTTCTAGGTTAACGAACGGGCACTTGGACTATGTAAGTTGCTTACCGGGCACTTGGACTATCTAGGTTACGTAACGGGCACTTGGACTATGTAGGTTAACTAGCGAGCACTTGGACTCTAGATTACCTAGAGGGCACTTGGACTATCTAGGTTACCTAGCGGGCACTTGGACAGTCTAGGTTACCTAGCGGGCTTGGACTATCTAGGTTAACTAACGGGCACTTGGACTATGTAGGTTACCTAGCGGGCACTTGGACTATGTAGGATCCCTATCGGCCATTTGGACTACTTAGGTTAACTAGCGGGCACTTGGACTATCTAGGTCAACTAGCGGGCCCTTGTACTATGCAGGTTAACTAGCGAGCAATTGGACTATCTCGGTTAACTAGCGGACTTTGGACTACGTAGGTCAATTAGCGAACCCTTGGTCTATGTAGGTTAACTAGCGGGCACTTGGACGTTCTAGGTTAACTAGAGGACACTTGGACTATCTAGGTTAACTAGCATGCACTTGGACTATCTAGGTTAACTAGCGGGCACTTGGACTATCTAGGTTAACTAGCGTGCACTTGGACTATGTAGGTTACCTAGCAGGCACTTGGACTATCTAGGTTAACTAGCGGGCACTTGGACTATCTAGGTTAGCTAACGGGCACTTGGACTAAGTACGTCCCCTAGTGTGCACATGGACTATCTAGATTAACTAACGGGCACTAGGACTATCTAGGTTAACTAGCGGGCACTTGGACTATCTAGGTTACCTAGCTGGCACTTGGACTATGAAGGTTCCCTAGCGGGCAATTGGATTATCTAGGTTACCTAGCGGGCACTTGGACTATGTAGGTCAACTAGCGGGCTCTTGGACTATCTAGGTTAGCTAACTGGCACTTGGACTATGTAGGTTACCGAGTGGGCACTTGGACGATCTAGGTTAACTAGCAGGTACTTGAACTATGTAGTTTAACTAGCGGGCCCTTGGACTATGTAGATTAACTAGCGGCACTTGGACTATCTACCTTAACTAGCGGGCCTTCGACTATGTAGATTCCCTAGCGGGCACTTGGACTATGTATGTTCCAGAGCGGGCACTTGGACTATGTAAGTTCCCTAGCAGTCACTTGGACTATGTAGGTTCCAGAGCGGGCACTTAGACTATCTAGGTTCCCTAGCGGGCACTTGTACTATGTAGGTTAATTAGAGGACACTTGGACGATCTAGGTTAACTAGCGGGTACTTGGATTATGTAGGTTAACTAGCGGGCCCTTGAAGTATGTAGATTAACTAGGTGGCACTTGGACTATGTAAGTTCCCTAGCGGGCACTTGGACTATGTATGTTCCCTACGGACACTTGAATTATGTTAATTAACTACCGGGCACTTGGCTATGTAGGAAACTTAGCGGGCATTTGGACAGTCTAGGTTACCTAGCGGGCACTTGGACTTCTAGGTTAACGAACGGGCACTTGGACTATGTATGTTGTAAAGCGGGCAATTGGACTATCTAGATTAGGTAACAGGCACTTGGACTATCTAGGTTTCTTTCGGGCACTTGGACGATCTAGGTTAACTAGAGGGCACTTGGACTATCTATGTTAACTATCGTGCACTTGGAGTATCTAGGTTTCTTAGCGGGTACTTGGACTATGTAGGGTAACTAGCGGGCCCTTGGACTATGTAGATAAACTAGCGGCACTTGGACTATCTACGTTAACTAGCGGGCCCTTGGACTATGTAGATTCCCTAGCTGGCATTTGGACTATATAGATAACCTAGCGGGCACTTTGACTTTGTAGGTTACCTAGCGTCACATGGACTATCTAAGTTACCTAGCTGGCACTTGAACTATCTACGTTATAGCGGGTTCTTAGAGTATGTAGGTAACCTAGCGGGCTGTTGGACTATCTAGGTTACCAAGCGGGGACTTGGACTATGTAGGTTAACTAACGGGCACTTGGACTGTGTAGATTCCCTAGCGGGCCCTTGGACAATGTAAGTTCCCTAGCGTGCACTTGGACTATGTGGGTTTCCTGGCGGGCATTTAGACTATCTAGGTTACCTAACGGGCCCTTGGACTATGTATGTTCCCTAGCGAGCACTTGGATTATGTAGGTTCCCTATCGGGCACTTGTACTATGTAGGTTATCTAGAGGGCATTTGGACTATGTAGTTTCCCTATCGGACACTTGGAAAATGTAGGTTAACTAGGGGGCACTAGGACTAAAAGGTTACCTAGAGGGCCCTTAAACTATCTAGGTTACCTAGCGAGCATTTGGACTATGTAGGCTCCCTAGCGGTCATTTGGACTATATAGATTACCTAGCGGGAACTTAGACTTTGCAGGTTACCTAGCGGGCACTTGGACTATCTAGGTTACCTAGCTGGCACTTGAAATATCTACGTTACCTAGCGGGTACTTGGAGTATGTAGGTTACCTACCGGGCTGTTGGACTATCTAGGTTACCTAGCGGGCACTGGGACTATCTAGGTTACCTAACGGGCATGTGGACTATGTAGGTTCCCTGGCGGGCACTTGGATTATGTCGGTTCCCTATCGGGCAATTGGACTATGTAGGTTAACTAGCGGGCATTTGGACTATGTAGGTTACCTAGCGGTCACTTTTTCAATGTAGGTTCCCTATCGGGCACTTGGAGAATGTAGGTTAACTAGGGGGCACTAGGACAATGTAGGTTACCTAGCGGGCCCTTGGACTATCTAGGTTACCTAGGGGGAACCTGGACTATGTAGGTTAACTAGTGGGCACTTGGACTATCTAGGTTACCTAGCAGGCACTTGGAATATGAAGGTTAACTAGCGGGCACTTGGACTATCTAGTTTACCTAGCGGGAACTTGGACTATGTACGTTCCCAAGCGGGCACTTGGACTATCTACGTTACCTAGCGGGCACTTGGACTATGTACGTTCCCTAGCGGGTACTTGGACTAGATAGGTTCCCTAGCGGGCACTTGGTCTATCTAGGTTAACTAGTGGGCACTTGGACTATCTAGGTTAACTAGCGGGCATTTGGAATATTAGGGCACCTAGCGGGTATTTGGACTATATTGGTTACCTAGCGGGCACTTGGATTATGTAAGTTAACGAAAGGGCACTTGGACTATGGAGGTAACCTAGTGGTCACTTGAACTGTCTAGGTTACCTAGCAGGCACTTAGACTATGTAGGTTAAGTAGCGGGCACTTGGACTATCTAGGTTAACTAGCGGGCCCTTGGACGATGTAGGTTAACTAGCGGGCCCTTGCACTATGTAGGTTAACTAGCAGGCCCATGGATTATGTAGGTTTACTAGCAGGCACTTGGACTATCTAGGTTAACTAGCGGGCACTTGGACTATGTAGTTTCCCTAGCGGGCATTTGGACTATCTAGGTTACCTAGCGGGCACGTGGACTATGTACGTTCCCTAGCGGGCACTTGGACTATCTACGTTACCTAGTGGGCACTTGGACTATGTACGTTTCCTAGCGGGTACTTGGACTAGATAGGTTCCCTAGCGGGTACTTGGTCTAACTAGGTTAACTAGCGGGCACTTGGACTATGTACTTTCCCTAGCGGGCATTTGGACTATTTAAGTTACCTAGCGGGCACTTGGACTATGTAGGTTACCTAGCGGGCACTTGGACTATCTAGGTTACCTAGCAGGCAATTTGACTATCTAGGTTAACTAACGGGCACTTGGACTATGTAGGTTGCCTAGCGGGCACTTGGATTATGTAGGTTCCCTATCGGGCACTTGGACTATGTAGGTTAACTAGCGGTCACTTGGACTGTCTAGGTAACCTAGTGGGCACTTGGATTATCTAGGTTAACGAACGGGCACTAGGACTATGTAGGTTACCTAGCCGCCACTTGGACTATCTACGTTAGCTAACAGGCACTTGGACTATCTAGATTCCCTAGCGGGCACTTGTACTATCTGGGTTACCTAGCTGGCATGGACTATGTAGGTCAACTAGCAGGCCCTTGGACTATCTAGGTTAGCCAACGGGCACTTAGATTATGTAGGTTAACTAGCGGGTACTTGGATTATGTAGGTTAACTAGCGGGCCCTTGAACTATGTATATTAATTAGCCGGCACTTGGACTATGTAGGTTCCCAAGCGGGCACTTGGACTCTGTATGTTCCCTACTGACACTTGAACTATGTAAGTTAACTACCGGGCACTTGGACTATGTAGGTTAACTAGCGGGCCCTTGGACTATCTAGGTTACTTAGCGGGCACTTGGACTATCTAGGTTAACTACCGGGCACTTGCATTATCTAGGTTACCGAACCGTCATTTGGACTATGTAGGTAACCTAGCGGGCACTTGTAGAGTCTAGGTTACCTAGCGGGTACTTGGACTTCTAGGTTAACGAATGAGCACTTGGACTATGTATGTTGCATAGCGGGCAATTGGACTATATAGGTTAGGTAACGGGCACTTGGACGATCTAGGTTACCGAACGGGCACTTGGACTATCTAGGTTACCTAGTGGGCACTTGGACTTTGTAGGCTAACTAAGGGGCCCTTGGACGATCTAGGTGACCTAACGGGTACTTGAACTATCTAGGTTAACTAGCGGGCAATGGCAGTATCTAGGTTACCTAGGGGCACTTGGACTATGTAAGTTCCCTAGCGGCCACTTGGACTATGTTAACTAGCGGGCACTTGGAATATGTTGGTGAACTAGCGGGCCCTTGGACTATCTAGGTTACTTAGCGGGCTCTTGGACTATGTAGGTTAACTACCGGGCACTTGCACTATCTAGGTTACCGAACGGGCATTTGGACTATGTAGGTAACCTAGCGGGCACTTGGAGAGTCTAGGTTACCTCGCGGGCACTTGGACTTCTAGGTTAACGAACGGGCACTGGGACTATGTATGTTGCATAGCGGGCAATTGGACTATCTAGGTTAGGTAACGGGCACTTGGACTATCTAGGTTTCTTACCGGGCACTTGGACGATCTAGGTTAACTAGAGGGCTCTTGGACTATCTAGGTTAACTAGCGTGCACTTGGACTATCTAGGTTTCTTAGCGGGTACTTGGACTATGTAGGTTAACTAGCGGGCCCTTGGACTATGTAGATTAACTAGCGGGCCCTTGGACTATGTAGATTAACTAGTGGGCCCTTAGACTATGTAGATTCCCTAGCTGGCATTTGGACTATATAGATAACCTAGCGGGCACTTTGACTTTGTAGGTTACCTAGCGGCACATGGATTATCTAGGTTACCTAGCTGGCACTTGAACTATCTACGTTATAGCGGGTTCTTAGAGTATGTAGGTTACCTAGTGGGCTGTTGGAATATCTAGGTTACCAAGCGGGCACGTGGACTATCTAGGTTAACTAACGGGCACTTGGACTGTGTAGATTCCCTAGCGGGCCCTTGGACTATGTAAGTTCCCTAGCGGGCACTTGGACTATGTGGGTTTCTTGGCGGGCATTTGGACTATCTAGGTTACCTAATGGGCACTTGTACTATGTAGGATCCCTAGCGGGCACTTGGATTATGTAGGTTCCCTATCGGGCAATTGGAGAATGTAGGTTAACTAGGGGGCACTATGTAGGTTCCCAATCAGGCACTTGGAGAATGTAGGTTAACTAGGGGGCACTAGGACTATGTAAGTTACCTAGCGGAGCCTTGGACTATCTAGGTTACCTAGGGGGAACCTGGACTATGTAGGTAAACTAGTGGGCACTTGGACTATCTACGTTACCTAGCGGGCAATTGGACTAAGTACGTTACTTAGCGGGCACTTGGACTATGTACGTTTCCTAGCGGGTACTTGGACTAGATAGGTTCCCTAGCGGGCACTTGGTCTATCTAGGTTAACTAGCGAGCACTTGGACTATCTAGGTTAACTAGCGGGCATATGGACTATTAGGGCCCCTAGCGGGCATTTGGACTATATTGGTTACCTAGCGGGCACTTGGACTATCTAGGTTAACTAGCGTGCACTTGGACTATCTAGGTTTCTTAGCGGGTACTTGCACTATGTCGGTTAACTAGCGGGCCCTTGGACTATGTAGATTAACTAGCGGCACTTGGACTATCTATGTTAACTAGTGGGCCCTTAGACAATGTAGATTCCCTAGCTGGGATTTGGACTATATAGATAATCTAGCGGCCACTTTGACTTTGTAGGTTACCTAGCGGCACATGGATTATCTAAGTTACCTAGCTGGCACTTGAACTATCTACGTTATAGCGGGTTCTTAGAGTATGTAGGTACCTAGGGGGCTGTTGGAATATCTAGGTTACCAAGCGGGCACTTGGACTATATAGGTTAACTAACGGGCACTTGGACTGTGTAGATTCCCTAGCGGGCCCTTGGACTATGTAAGTTCCCTCCCGGGCACTTGGACTATGTAGGTTAACTAGCGGGCCCTTGGACTATCTAGGTTACCTAGCGGGCACTTGGACTATGTAGGTTAACTACGGGGCACTTGCATTATCTAGGTTACCGAACGGGCATTTGGACTATGTAGGTAACCTAGCGGGCACTTGGAGAGTCTAGGTTACATAGCGGGCACTTTGACTTCTAGGTTAACGAACGGGCACTTGGACTATGTATGTTGCATAGGGGGCAATTGGACTATCTAGGTTAGGTAACGGGTACTTGGACTATCTAGGTTTCTGAGCGGGCACTTTTACCATCTAGGTTAACTAGCGTGCACTTGGACTATCTAGGTTTCTTAGCGGGTACTTGGACTATGTAGGTTAACTAGTGGGCCCTTGAACTATGTAGAATAACTAGCGGCACTTGGACTATCTACGTTAACTAGCGGGCCCTTGGACTATGTAGTTACCCTAGCGGGCATTTGGACTATATAGATAACCTAGCGGGCACTTAGAATTTGTAGGTTACCTAGCGGTACATGGACTATCTAGGTTACCTACCTGGCACTTGAACTATCTACGTTATAGCGGAATCTTGGAGTATGTAGGTACCTAGGGGGCTGTTGCACTATCTAGGTTACCAAGCGGGCACTTGGACTATCTAGGTTAACTAACGGGCATTTGGACTGTGTAGGTTCCTAGCGGGCCCTTGGACTATGTAAGTTCCCACCGGGCACTTGGACTATGTGGGTTTCCTGGCCGGCATTTGGACGTTCTAGGTTACCTAACGGGCACTTGGACTATGTACGTTCCCTAGCGGGCACTTGGATTATGTAGGTTCCCTATCGGGCACTTGGACTATGTAGAATAACTAGAGGGCATTTGGACTATGTAGGTTACCTAGCGGGCACTTGGACTATGTAAGTTAACTAGCAGGCACTTGGACAATCTTGGTTAACTTGCGGGCCCTTGGACGATGTAGGTTAACTAGCGGGCCCTTGGACTATGTAGGTTAACTAGCGGGCCCTTGTACTATGTAGGTTACCTAGTGGGCACTTGGACGATCTAGGTTAATTAGCAGGTACTTGGACTATGTAGGTTAACTTGCGGGCCCTAGTACTATGTAGATTAACTAGCGGCACTTGGACTATCTACGTTAACTAGCGGGCCCTTGGACTATGTAGATTCCCTAGCGGGCACTTGGACTATGTATGTTCCAGAGCGGGCACTTAGACTATCTAGGTTCCCTAGCAGGCACTTGTACTATGTAGGTTAATTAGCGGACACTTGGACGATCTAGGTTAACTAGCGGGTACTTGGATTATGTAGGTTAACTAGCGGGCCCTTGAACTATGTAGATTAACTAGCGGGCACTTGGACTATGTAGGTTCCATAACGGGCAGTTGGACTCTGTATGTTCCCTACGGACACTTGAACTATGTAACTTAACTACCGGGCACTTGGACTATGTAGGTAAACTAGCGGGCCCTTGGACTATCTTGGTTACCTAGCGGGCACTTGGACTATGTAGGTTAACTACCGGGCACTTGCACTATCTAGGTTACCGAACGGGCATTTGGACTATGTAGGTAACCTAGCGGGCACTTGGAGAGTCTAGGTTACCTAGCGGGCACTTGGACTTCTAGGTTAACGAACGGGCACTTGTACTATGTATGTTGCATAGCGGGCAATTGGACTATCTAGGTTAGGTAACGGGCACTTGGACTATCTAAGTTTCTCAGCGGGCACTTGGACGATCTAGGTTAACTAGAGGGCACTTGGACTATCTAGGTTAACTAGCGGGCCCTTGGACTATGTAGATACCCTAGCGGGCATTTGGACTATATAGATAACCTAGCCGGCACTTGGACTATGTAGGTTCCCTAGCGGGCACTTGGACTCTGTATGTTCCCTACGGACACTTGAACTATGTAAGTTAACTACCGGGCACTTGGACTATGTAGGTTAACTAGCGGGCCCTTGGACTATCTAGGTTACCTAGTGGGCACTTGGACTATGTAGGTTAACTACCGGGCACTTGCACTATCTAGGTTACCAACGGGCATTTGGACTATGTAGGTAACCTTGAGGGCACTTGGAGAGTCTAGGTTACCTAGCGGGCACTTGGACTTCTAGTTTAACGAACGGGCACTTGGACTATGTATGTTGCATAGCGGGCAATTGGACTATCTAGGTTTGGTAACGGGCACTTGGACTATCTAGGTTTCTTAGCGGGCACTTGGACGATCTAGGTTAACTAGAGGGCACTGGGACTATCTAGGTTAGGTAACGGGCACTTGGACTATCTAGGTTTCTTAGCGGGTATTGGACTATGTAGGTTAACTAGCGGGCCCTTGGACTATGTAGATTAACTAGCGGCACTTGGACTATCAATGTTAACTAGTGGGCCCTTACACTATGTAGATTCCCTAGCTGGCATTTGGACTATATAGATAACCTAGCGGGCACGTTGACTTTGTAGGTTACCTAGCGGCACATGGACTATGTAGGTTAACTAACGGGCCCTTGGACTATGTAGGTTCCCTAGCGGGCCCTTGGACTATGTAAGTTCCCTATCGGGCACTTGGACTAGGTAGGTTCCCTAGCGGATACTTGTTCTATCTAGGTTAACTAGCGGGCACTTGGAGTATCTAGGTTACCTAGCGGGCTGTTGGACTATCTTGGTTACCTAGCGGGCACTTGGACTATGTAGGTTAACTAACGGGCCCTTGGACTATGTAGGTTCCCTAGCGGGCCCTTGGACTATGTAAGTTCCCTATCGGGCACTTGGACTAGGTAGGTTCCCTAGCGGGCACGGTCTATCTAGGTTAACTAGCGAGCACTTGGACTATCTAGGTTAACTAGCGAGCACTTGGACTATCTATGATAGCGAGCGGGCAATTGGACTATTAGGGTCCCTAGCGGGCATTTGGACTATATAGGTTACCTATCGGGCACTTGGACTATGTAGGTTAACGACCAGGCACTTGGACTATGTACGTAAACTAGTGGTCACTTGAACTGTCTAGGTTACCTAGCGGGCACTTGGACTATGTAGGTTAACTAGCGGGCCCTTGGACGATGTAGGTTAACTAGCGGGCCCTTGGACTATGTAGGTTAACTAGCCGGCCCTTGGACTATGTAGGTTAACTAGCGTGCACTTGGACGATCTAGGTTAACTAGCGGGTACTTGGACTATGTAGGTTAACTAGCGGGCCCTTGGACTATGTAGATTCCCTAGCGGGCACTTGGACTATGTATGTTCCAGAACGGGCACTTCGACTATGTAGGTTCCCTAGCAGGCACTTGGACTATGTAGGTTCCAGAGCGGGCACTTGGACTATCTAGGTTCCCTTGCGGGCACTTGGACTATGTAGGTGAACTAGCGGACACTTGGACGATCTAGGTTAACTAGCGGGTACTTGGACTATGTAGATTAACTAGCAGCACTTGGACTATCTACGTTAACTAGCGGGCCCTTGGACTATGTAGATTCCCTAGCGGGTACTTGGACTACGTAGGTTCCCTAGCGGGCACTTGGACTATGTATGTTCCCTAGCGGGCACTTGGACTATGTATGTTCCCTACGGACACTTGAACTATGTAAGTTATCTACCGGGCACTTGGACTATGTATGTTAACTAGCGGGCCCTTGGACTACTTAGGTTAACTAGCGGACACTTGCACTATGTAGGTTACCTAACGGGCACTTGGACTATCTAGGTTAACTAGCGGGCGCTTGGACTATGTAGTTTAACTAGCAGACACTTGCACTATGTAGGTTACCTAGCGGGCACTTGGACTATGTAGGTTAACTAGCAGGCCCTTGGACTATCTAGGTTACCTAGCAGGCACTTGGACTATGTAGGTTAACTAGCGGGCACTTGAACTCTCTAGGTTACCTAGTGGGCACTTGGACTATGTACCTTCCCTAGCGGGCACTTGGACTATCTATATTAACTAGCGGGCACTTGGACTATCTATGTTAACGAACAGGCACTTGGACTATGCAGGTAACCTAGCGGGCACTTGGACTGTCTAGGTTACATAGCGGGCTCTTGGACTTCTAGGTTAAGGAACGGGCACTTGGACTATGTAGGTTGCCTAGCGGGCACTTGGACTATCTAGGTTAGGTAACGGGCACTTGGACTATCTGGGTTACCTAGCGGGAACTTGGACTATCTAGGTTACCTAGCGGGCACTTGGACTATGTTCGTCCCCTAGTGGGCACTTGGACTATCTAGGTTAACTAGCGGACACTTGCACGATCTAGGTTAACTAGCGGGCCCTTGCACTATGTAGGTTAACTAGCGGGCCCATGGATTATGTAGGTTTACTAGCAGGCACTTGGACTATCTAGGTTAACTAACGGGCATTTGGACTGTGTAGGTTCCTAGCGGGCCCTTGGACTACGTAAGTTCCCACCGGGCACTTGGACTATGTGGGTTTCCTGGCCGGCATTTGGACGTTCTAGGTTACCTAACGGGCACTTGGACTATGTACGTTCCCTAGCGGGCACTTGGATTATGTAGGTTCCCTATCGGGCACTTGGACTATGTAGAATAACTAGAGGGCATTTGGACTATGTAGGTTACCTAGCGGGCACTTGGATTATGTAGGTTCCCTATCGGGCACTTGGACTATGTAGAATAACTAGAGGGCATTTGGACTATGTAGGTTACCTAGCGGGCACTTGGACTATGTAGGTTTCCTTCGGGCACTTGGAAAATGTAGGTTAACTAGGGGGCATTAGGACTATGTAGGTTACCTAGCGGGCCCTTAGACTATCTAGGTTACCTAGCTGGCACTTTAACTATCTATGTTTCCAAGCGGGTACTTGGAATATGTAGGTTACCTACCAGGCTGTTGGACTATCTAGGTTACCTAGCGGGCACTTGGACTTCTAGGTTAACGAACGGGCACTTGGACTATGTATGTTGCATAGCGGGCAATTGGACTATCTAGGTTAGGTAACGGGCACTTGGACTATCTAAGTTTCTCAGCGGGCACTTGGACGATCTAGGTTAACTAGAGGGCACTTGGACTATCTAGGTTAACTAGCGGGCCCTTGGACTATGTAGATACCCTAGCGGGCATTTGGACTATATAGATAACCTAGCCGGCACTTGGACTATGTAGGTTCCCTAGCGGGCACTTGGACTCTGTATGTTCCCTACGGACACTTGAACTATGTAAGTTAACTACCGGGCACTTGGACTATGTAGGTTAACTAGCGGGCCCTTGGACTATCTAGGTTACCTAGTGGGCACTTGGACTATGTAGGTTAACTACCGGGCACTTGCACTATCTAGGTTACCAACGGGCATTTGGACTATGTAGGTAACCTTGAGGGCACTTGGAGAGTCTAGGTTACCTAGCGGGCACTTGGACTTCTAGTTTAACGAACGGGCACTTGGACTATGTATGTTGCATAGCGGGCAATTGGACTATCTAGGTTTGGTAACGGGCACTTGGACTATCTAGGTTTCTTAGCGGGCACTTGGACGATCTAGGTTAACTAGAGGGCACTGGGACTATCTAGGTTAGGTAACGGGCACTTGGACTATCTAGGTTTCTTAGCGGGTATTGGACTATGTAGGTTAACTAGCGGGCCCTTGGACTATGTAGATTAACTAGCGGCACTTGGACTATCAATGTTAACTAGTGGGCCCTTACACTATGTAGATTCCCTAGCTGGCATTTGGACTATATAGATAACCTAGCGGGCACGTTGACTTTGTAGGTTACCTAGCGGCACATGGACTATGTAGGTTAACTAACGGGCCCTTGGACTATGTAGGTTCCCTAGCGGGCCCTTGGACTATGTAAGTTCCCTATCGGGCACTTGGACTAGGTAGGTTCCCTAGCGGATACTTGTTCTATCTAGGTTAACTAGCGGGCACTTGGAGTATCTAGGTTACCTAGCGGGCTGTTGGACTATCTTGGTTACCTAGCGGGCACTTGGACTATGTAGGTTAACTAACGGGCCCTTGGACTATGTAGGTTCCCTAGCGGGCCCTTGGACTATGTAAGTTCCCTATCGGGCACTTGGACTAGGTAGGTTCCCTAGCGGGCACGGTCTATCTAGGTTAACTAGCGAGCACTTGGACTATCTAGGTTAACTAGCGAGCACTTGGACTATCTATGATAGCGAGCGGGCAATTGGACTATTAGGGTCCCTAGCGGGCATTTGGACTATATAGGTTACCTATCGGGCACTTGGACTATGTAGGTTAACGACCAGGCACTTGGACTATGTACGTAAACTAGTGGTCACTTGAACTGTCTAGGTTACCTAGCGGGCACTTGGACTATGTAGGTTAACTAGCGGGCCCTTGGACGATGTAGGTTAACTAGCGGGCCCTTGGACTATGTAGGTTAACTAGCCGGCCCTTGGACTATGTAGGTTAACTAGCGTGCACTTGGACGATCTAGGTTAACTAGCGGGTACTTGGACTATGTAGGTTAACTAGCGGGCCCTTGGACTATGTAGATTCCCTAGCGGGCACTTGGACTATGTATGTTCCAGAACGGGCACTTCGACTATGTAGGTTCCCTAGCAGGCACTTGGACTATGTAGGTTCCAGAGCGGGCACTTGGACTATCTAGGTTCCCTTGCGGGCACTTGGACTATGTAGGTGAACTAGCGGACACTTGGACGATCTAGGTTAACTAGCGGGTACTTGGACTATGTAGATTAACTAGCAGCACTTGGACTATCTACGTTAACTAGCGGGCCCTTGGACTATGTAGATTCCCTAGCGGGTACTTGGACTACGTAGGTTCCCTAGCGGGCACTTGGACTATGTATGTTCCCTAGCGGGCACTTGGACTATGTATGTTCCCTACGGACACTTGAACTATGTAAGTTATCTACCGGGCACTTGGACTATGTATGTTAACTAGCGGGCCCTTGGACTACTTAGGTTAACTAGCGGACACTTGCACTATGTAGGTTACCTAACGGGCACTTGGACTATCTAGGTTAACTAGCGGGCGCTTGGACTATGTAGTTTAACTAGCAGACACTTGCACTATGTAGGTTACCTAGCGGGCACTTGGACTATGTAGGTTAACTAGCAGGCCCTTGGACTATCTAGGTTACCTAGCAGGCACTTGGACTATGTAGGTTAACTAGCGGGCACTTGAACTCTCTAGGTTACCTAGTGGGCACTTGGACTATGTACCTTCCCTAGCGGGCACTTGGACTATCTATATTAACTAGCGGGCACTTGGACTATCTATGTTAACGAACAGGCACTTGGACTATGCAGGTAACCTAGCGGGCACTTGGACTGTCTAGGTTACATAGCGGGCTCTTGGACTTCTAGGTTAAGGAACGGGCACTTGGACTATGTAGGTTGCCTAGCGGGCACTTGGACTATCTAGGTTAGGTAACGGGCACTTGGACTATCTGGGTTACCTAGCGGGAACTTGGACTATCTAGGTTACCTAGCGGGCACTTGGACTATGTTCGTCCCCTAGTGGGCACTTGGACTATCTAGGTTAACTAGCGGACACTTGCACGATCTAGGTTAACTAGCGGGCCCTTGCACTATGTAGGTTAACTAGCGGGCCCATGGATTATGTAGGTTTACTAGCAGGCACTTGGACTATCTAGGTTAACTAACGGGCATTTGGACTGTGTAG
Source organism: Tenrec ecaudatus (assembly GCF_050624435.1). Classification (NCBI taxonomy): domain Eukaryota; kingdom Metazoa; phylum Chordata; class Mammalia; order Afrosoricida; family Tenrecidae; genus Tenrec; species Tenrec ecaudatus. The sequence goes on along the minus strand of NW_027459411.1, from coordinate 78,642 downwards.
GTTCCTAGCGGGCCCTTGGACTACGTAAGTTCCCACCGGGCACTTGGACTATGTGGGTTTCCTGGCCGGCATTTGGACGTTCTAGGTTACCTAACGGGCACTTGGACTATGTACGTTCCCTAGCGGGCACTTGGATTATGTAGGTTCCCTATCGGGCACTTGGACTATGTAGAATAACTAGAGGGCATTTGGACTATGTAGGTTACCTAGCGGGCACTTGGATTATGTAGGTTCCCTATCGGGCACTTGGACTATGTAGAATAACTAGAGGGCATTTGGACTATGTAGGTTACCTAGCGGGCACTTGGACTATGTAGGTTTCCTTCGGGCACTTGGAAAATGTAGGTTAACTAGGGGGCATTAGGACTATGTAGGTTACCTAGCGGGCCCTTAGACTATCTAGGTTACCTAGCTGGCACTTTAACTATCTATGTTTCCAAGCGGGTACTTGGAATATGTAGGTTACCTACCAGGCTGTTGGACTATCTAGGTTACCTAGCGGGCACTTGGACTTCTAGGTTAACGAACGGGCACTTGGACTATGTATGTTGCATAGCGGGCAATTGGACTATCTAGGTTAGGTAACGGGCACTTGGACTATCTAAGTTTCTCAGCGGGCACTTGGACGATCTAGGTTAACTAGAGGGCACTTGGACTATCTAGGTTAACTAGCGGGCCCTTGGACTATGTAGATACCCTAGCGGGCATTTGGACTATATAGATAACCTAGCCGGCACTTGGACTATGTAGGTTCCCTAGCGGGCACTTGGACTCTGTATGTTCCCTACGGACACTTGAACTATGTAAGTTAACTACCGGGCACTTGGACTATGTAGGTTAACTAGCGGGCCCTTGGACTATCTAGGTTACCTAGTGGGCACTTGGACTATGTAGGTTAACTACCGGGCACTTGCACTATCTAGGTTACCAACGGGCATTTGGACTATGTAGGTAACCTTGAGGGCACTTGGAGAGTCTAGGTTACCTAGCGGGCACTTGGACTTCTAGTTTAACGAACGGGCACTTGGACTATGTATGTTGCATAGCGGGCAATTGGACTATCTAGGTTTGGTAACGGGCACTTGGACTATCTAGGTTTCTTAGCGGGCACTTGGACGATCTAGGTTAACTAGAGGGCACTGGGACTATCTAGGTTAGGTAACGGGCACTTGGACTATCTAGGTTTCTTAGCGGGTATTGGACTATGTAGGTTAACTAGCGGGCCCTTGGACTATGTAGATTAACTAGCGGCACTTGGACTATCAATGTTAACTAGTGGGCCCTTACACTATGTAGATTCCCTAGCTGGCATTTGGACTATATAGATAACCTAGCGGGCACGTTGACTTTGTAGGTTACCTAGCGGCACATGGACTATGTAGGTTAACTAACGGGCCCTTGGACTATGTAGGTTCCCTAGCGGGCCCTTGGACTATGTAAGTTCCCTATCGGGCACTTGGACTAGGTAGGTTCCCTAGCGGATACTTGTTCTATCTAGGTTAACTAGCGGGCACTTGGAGTATCTAGGTTACCTAGCGGGCTGTTGGACTATCTTGGTTACCTAGCGGGCACTTGGACTATGTAGGTTAACTAACGGGCCCTTGGACTATGTAGGTTCCCTAGCGGGCCCTTGGACTATGTAAGTTCCCTATCGGGCACTTGGACTAGGTAGGTTCCCTAGCGGGCACGGTCTATCTAGGTTAACTAGCGAGCACTTGGACTATCTAGGTTAACTAGCGAGCACTTGGACTATCTATGATAGCGAGCGGGCAATTGGACTATTAGGGTCCCTAGCGGGCATTTGGACTATATAGGTTACCTATCGGGCACTTGGACTATGTAGGTTAACGACCAGGCACTTGGACTATGTACGTAAACTAGTGGTCACTTGAACTGTCTAGGTTACCTAGCGGGCACTTGGACTATGTAGGTTAACTAGCGGGCCCTTGGACGATGTAGGTTAACTAGCGGGCCCTTGGACTATGTAGGTTAACTAGCCGGCCCTTGGACTATGTAGGTTAACTAGCGTGCACTTGGACGATCTAGGTTAACTAGCGGGTACTTGGACTATGTAGGTTAACTAGCGGGCCCTTGGACTATGTAGATTCCCTAGCGGGCACTTGGACTATGTATGTTCCAGAACGGGCACTTCGACTATGTAGGTTCCCTAGCAGGCACTTGGACTATGTAGGTTCCAGAGCGGGCACTTGGACTATCTAGGTTCCCTTGCGGGCACTTGGACTATGTAGGTGAACTAGCGGACACTTGGACGATCTAGGTTAACTAGCGGGTACTTGGACTATGTAGATTAACTAGCAGCACTTGGACTATCTACGTTAACTAGCGGGCCCTTGGACTATGTAGATTCCCTAGCGGGTACTTGGACTACGTAGGTTCCCTAGCGGGCACTTGGACTATGTATGTTCCCTAGCGGGCACTTGGACTATGTATGTTCCCTACGGACACTTGAACTATGTAAGTTATCTACCGGGCACTTGGACTATGTATGTTAACTAGCGGGCCCTTGGACTACTTAGGTTAACTAGCGGACACTTGCACTATGTAGGTTACCTAACGGGCACTTGGACTATCTAGGTTAACTAGCGGGCGCTTGGACTATGTAGTTTAACTAGCAGACACTTGCACTATGTAGGTTACCTAGCGGGCACTTGGACTATGTAGGTTAACTAGCAGGCCCTTGGACTATCTAGGTTACCTAGCAGGCACTTGGACTATGTAGGTTAACTAGCGGGCACTTGAACTCTCTAGGTTACCTAGTGGGCACTTGGACTATGTACCTTCCCTAGCGGGCACTTGGACTATCTATATTAACTAGCGGGCACTTGGACTATCTATGTTAACGAACAGGCACTTGGACTATGCAGGTAACCTAGCGGGCACTTGGACTGTCTAGGTTACATAGCGGGCTCTTGGACTTCTAGGTTAAGGAACGGGCACTTGGACTATGTAGGTTGCCTAGCGGGCACTTGGACTATCTAGGTTAGGTAACGGGCACTTGGACTATCTGGGTTACCTAGCGGGAACTTGGACTATCTAGGTTACCTAGCGGGCACTTGGACTATGTTCGTCCCCTAGTGGGCACTTGGACTATCTAGGTTAACTAGCGGACACTTGCACGATCTAGGTTAACTAGCGGGCCCTTGCACTATGTAGGTTAACTAGCGGGCCCATGGATTATGTAGGTTTACTAGCAGGCACTTGGACTATCTAGGTTAACTAACGGGCATTTGGACTGTGTAGGTTCCTAGCGGGCCCTTGGACTACGTAAGTTCCCACCGGGCACTTGGACTATGTGGGTTTCCTGGCCGGCATTTGGACGTTCTAGGTTACCTAACGGGCACTTGGACTATGTACGTTCCCTAGCGGGCACTTGGATTATGTAGGTTCCCTATCGGGCACTTGGACTATGTAGAATAACTAGAGGGCATTTGGACTATGTAGGTTACCTAGCGGGCACTTGGATTATGTAGGTTCCCTATCGGGCACTTGGACTATGTAGAATAACTAGAGGGCATTTGGACTATGTAGGTTACCTAGCGGGCACTTGGACTATGTAGGTTTCCTTCGGGCACTTGGAAAATGTAGGTTAACTAGGGGGCATTAGGACTATGTAGGTTACCTAGCGGGCCCTTAGACTATCTAGGTTACCTAGCTGGCACTTTAACTATCTATGTTTCCAAGCGGGTACTTGGAATATGTAGGTTACCTACCAGGCTGTTGGACTATCTAGGTTACCTAGCGGGCACTTGGACTTCTAGGTTAACGAACGGGCACTTGGACTATGTATGTTGCATAGCGGGCAATTGGACTATCTAGGTTAGGTAACGGGCACTTGGACTATCTAAGTTTCTCAGCGGGCACTTGGACGATCTAGGTTAACTAGAGGGCACTTGGACTATCTAGGTTAACTAGCGGGCCCTTGGACTATGTAGATACCCTAGCGGGCATTTGGACTATATAGATAACCTAGCCGGCACTTGGACTATGTAGGTTCCCTAGCGGGCACTTGGACTCTGTATGTTCCCTACGGACACTTGAACTATGTAAGTTAACTACCGGGCACTTGGACTATGTAGGTTAACTAGCGGGCCCTTGGACTATCTAGGTTACCTAGTGGGCACTTGGACTATGTAGGTTAACTACCGGGCACTTGCACTATCTAGGTTACCAACGGGCATTTGGACTATGTAGGTAACCTTGAGGGCACTTGGAGAGTCTAGGTTACCTAGCGGGCACTTGGACTTCTAGTTTAACGAACGGGCACTTGGACTATGTATGTTGCATAGCGGGCAATTGGACTATCTAGGTTTGGTAACGGGCACTTGGACTATCTAGGTTTCTTAGCGGGCACTTGGACGATCTAGGTTAACTAGAGGGCACTGGGACTATCTAGGTTAGGTAACGGGCACTTGGACTATCTAGGTTTCTTAGCGGGTATTGGACTATGTAGGTTAACTAGCGGGCCCTTGGACTATGTAGATTAACTAGCGGCACTTGGACTATCAATGTTAACTAGCGGACCCTTACACTATGTAGATTCCCTAGCTGGCATTTGGACTATATAGATAACCTAGCGGGCACGTTGACTTTGTAGGTTACCTAGCGGCACATGGACTATGTAGGTTAACTAACGGGCCCTTGGACTATGTAGGTTCCCTAGCGGGCCCTTGGACTATGTAAGTTCCCTATCGGGCACTTGGACTAGGTAGGTTCCCTAGCGGATACTTGGTCTATCTAGGTTAACTAGCGGGCACTTGGAGTATCTAGGTTACCTAGCGGGCTGTTGGACTATCTTGGTTACCTAGCGGGCACTTGGACTATGTAGGTTAACTAACGGGCCCTTGGACTATGTAGGTTCCCTAGCGGGCCCTTGGACTATGTAAGTTCCCTATCGGGCACTTGGACTAGGTAGGTTCCCTAGCGGGCACGGTCTATCTAGGTTAACTAGCGGGCACTTGGACTATCTAGGTTAACTAGCGAGCACTTGGACTATCTATGATAGCGAGCGGGCAATTGGACTATTAGGGTCCCTAGCGGGCATTTGGACTATATAGGTTACCTATCGGGCACTTGGACTATGTAGGTTAACGACCAGGCACTTGGACTATGTACGTAAACTAGTGGTCACTTGAACTGTCTAGGTTACCTAGCGGGCACTTGGACTATGTAGGTTAACTAGCGGGCCCTTGGACGATGTAGGTTAACTAGCGGGCCCTTGGACTATGTAGGTTAACTAGCCGGCCCTTGGACTATGTAGGTTAACTAGCGTGCACTTGGACGATCTAGGTTAACTAGCGGGTACTTGGACTATGTAGGTTAACTAGCGGGCCCTTGGACTATGTAGATTCCCTAGCGGGCACTTGGACTATGTATGTTCCAGAACGGGCACTTCGACTATGTAGGTTCCCTAGCAGGCACTTGGACTATGTAGGTTCCAGAGCGGGCACTTGGACTATCTAGGTTCCCTTGCGGGCACTTGGACTATGTAGGTGAACTAGCGGACACTTGGACGATCTAGGTTAACTAGCGGGTACTTGGACTATGTAGATTAACTAGCAGCACTTGGACTATCTACGTTAACTAGCGGGCCCTTGGACTATGTAGATTCCCTAGCGGGTACTTGGACTACGTAGGTTCCCTAGCGGGCACTTGGACTATGTATGTTCCCTAGCGGGCACTTGGACTATGTATGTTCCCTACGGACACTTGAACTATGTAAGTTATCTACCGGGCACTTGGACTATGTATGTTAACTAGCGGGCCCTTGGACTACTTAGGTTAACTAGCGGACACTTGCACTATGTAGGTTACCTAACGGGCACTTGGACTATCTAGGTTAACTAGCGGGCGCTTGGACTATGTAGTTTAACTAGCAGACACTTGCACTATGTAGGTTACCTAGCGGGCACTTGGACTATGTAGGTAAACTAGCAGGCCCTTGGACTATCTAGGTTACCTAGCAGGCACTTGGACTATGTAGGTTAACTAGCGGGCACTTGAACTCTCTAGGTTACCTAGTGGGCACTTGGACTATGTACCTTCCCTAGCGGGCACTTGGACTATCTATATTAACTAGCGGGCACTTGGACTATCTATGTTAACGAACAGGCACTTGGACTATGCAGGTAACCTAGCGGGCACTTGGACTGTCTAGGTTACATAGCGGGCTCTTGGACTTCTAGGTTAAGGAACGGGCACTTGGACTATGTAGGTTGCCTAGCGGGCACTTGGACTATCTAGGTTAGGTAACGGGCACTTGGACTATCTGGGTTACCTAGCGGGAACTTGGACTATCTAGGTTACCTAGCGGGCACTTGGACTATGTTCGTCCCCTAGTGGGCACTTGGACTATCTAGGTTAACTAGCGGACACTTGCACGATCTAGGTTAACTAGCGGGCCCTTGCACTATGTAGGTTAACTAGCGGGCCCATGGATTATGTAGGTTTACTAGCAGGCACTTGGACTATCTAGGTTAACTAACGGGCATTTGGACTGTGTAGGTTCCTAGCGGGCCCTTGGACTACGTAAGTTCCCACCGGGCACTTGGACTATGTGGGTTTCCTGGCCGGCATTTGGACGTTCTAGGTTACCTAACGGGCACTTGGACTATGTACGTTCCCTAGCGGGCACTTGGATTATGTAGGTTCCCTATCGGGCACTTGGACTATGTAGAATAACTAGAGGGCATTTGGACTATGTAGGTTACCTAGCGCGCACTTGGATTATGTAGGTTCCCTATCGGGCACTTGGACTATGTAGAATAACTAGAGGGCATTTGGACTATGTAGGTTACCTAGCGGGCACTTGGACTATGTAGGTTCCCTTCGGGCACTTGGAAAATGTAGGTTAACTAGGGGGCATTAGGACTATGTAGGTTACCTAGCGGGCCCTTAGACTATCTAGGTTACCTAGCTGGCACTTTAACTATCTATGTTTCCAAGCGGGTACTTGGAATATGTAGGTTACCTACCAGGCTGTTGGACTATCTAGGTTACCTAGCGGGCACTGGGACTATCTAGGTTAACTAACGGGCACTTGGACTATGTAGGTTCCCTAGCGGGCACTTGGATTATGTAGGTTCCCTATCGGGCTCTTGGACTATGTAGGTTAACTAGAGGGAATTTGGACTATGTAGGTTACCTAGCGGGCACTTTGACTATGTAGGTTCCCTATCGGGCACTTGGAGAATGTAGGTTAACTAGGGGGCACTAGGACTATGTAGGTTACCTACCGGGCCCTTGGACTATCTAGGTTACTTAGGGGGAACTTGGACTATATAGGTTAACTCGTGGGCACTTGTACTATCTAGGTTACCTAGCAGGCGCTTGGACTATATACTTTCCTTAGCGGGCACTTGGAATATCTACGTTACCTAGCGGGCACTTGTACTATGTATGTTACCTAGCGGGCACTTGGACTATGTACGTTTCCGAGCGGGTACTTGGACTAGATAGGTTCCCTAGAGGGCACTTGGTCTATCTAGGTTAACTAGCGAGCACTTGGACTATCTAGGTTAACTATCGGGCATAAGGACTATTAGGGCCCCTAGCGGGCATTTGGACTATATTGGTTACCTAGCGGGCACTTGGACTATGTAGGTTAACGAACGGGCACTTGGACTATGTAGGTAACCTAGTGGTCACCTGAAATGTCTAGGTTACCTAGCGGGCACTTGGACTATGTAAGTTAACTAGCAGGCACTTGGACAATCTAGGTTAACTTGCGGGCCTTTGGACGATGTAGGTTAACTAGCGGGCCCTTGGACTATGTAGGTTAACTAGCGGGCCCTTGTACTATGTAGGTTACCTAGTGGGCACTTGGACGATCTAGGTTAATTAGCGGGTACTTGGACTATGTAGGTTAACTTGCGGGCCCTAGTACTATGTAGATTAACTAGCGGCACTTGGACTATCTACGTTAACTAGCGGGCCCTTGGACTATGTAGATTCCCTAGCGGGCACTTGGACTATATATGTTCCAGAGCGGGCACTTGGACTATGTAGGTTCCCTAGCAGTCACTTGGACTATGTATGTTCCAGAGCGGGCACTTAGACTATCTAGGTTCCCTAGCAGGCACTTGTACTATGTAGGTTAATTAGCGGACACTTGGACGATCTAGGTTAACTAGCGGGTACTTGGATTATGTAGGTTAACTAGCGGGCCCTTGAACTATGTAGATTAACTAGCGGGCACTTGGACTATGTAGGTTCCATAACGGGCAGTTGGACTCTGTATGTTCCCTACGGACACTTGAACTATGTAACTTAACTACCGGGCACTTGGACTATGTAGGTTAACTAGCGGGCCCTTGGACTATCTTGGTTACCTAGCGGGCACTTGGACTATGTAGGTTAACTACCGGGCACTTGCACTATCTAGGTTACCGAACGGGCATTTGGACTATGTAGGTAACCTAGCGGGCACTTGGAGAGTCTAGGTTACCTAGCGGGCACTTGGACTTCTAGGTTAACGAACGGGCACTTGGACTATGTATGTTGCATAGCGGGCAATTGGACTATCTAGGTTAGGTAACGGGCACTTGGACTATCTAGGTTTCTTAGCGGGTATTGGACTATGTAGGTTAACTAGCGGGCCCTTGGACTATGTAGATTAACTAGCGGCACTTGGACTATCTATGTTAACTAGTGGGCCCTTACACTATGTAGATTCCCTAGCTGGCATTTGGACTATATAGATAACCTAGCGGGCACGTTGACTTTGTAGGTTACCTAGCGGCACATGGACTATGTAGGTTAACTAACGGGCCCTTGGACTATGTAGGTTCCCTAGCGGGCCCTTGGACTATGTAAGTTCCCTATCGGGCACTTGGACTAGGTAGGTTCCCTAGCGGATACTTGGTCTATCTAGGTTAACTAGCGGGCACTTGGAGTATCTAAGTTACCTAGCGGGCTGTTGGACTATCTTGGTTACCTAGCGGGCACTTGGACTATGTAGGTTAACTAACGGGCCCTTGGACTATGTAGGTTCCCTAGCGGGCCCTTGGACTATGTATGTTCCCTATCGGGCACTTGGACTAGGTAGGTTCCCTAGCGGGCACGGTCTATCTAGGTTAACTAGAGGGCACTTGGACTATCTAGGTTAACTAGCGAGCACTTGGACTATCTAGGATAGCGAGCGGGCAATTGGACTATTAGGGTCCCTAGCGGGCATTTGGACTATATAGGTTACCTATCGGGCACTTGGACTATGTAGGTTAACGACCAGGCACTTGGACTATGTACGTAAACTAGTGGTCACTTGAACTGTCTAGGTTGCCTAGCGGGCACTTGGACTATGTAGGTTAACTAGCGGGCCCTTGGACGATGTAGGTTAACTAGCGGGCCCTTGGACTATGTAGGTTAACTAGCCGGCCCTTGGACTATGTAGGTTAACTAGCGTGCACTTGGACGATCTAGGTTAACTAGCGGGTACTTGGACTATGTAGGTTAACTAGCGGGCCCTTGGACTATGTAGATTCCCTAGCGGGCACTTGGACTATGTATGTTCCAGAACGGGCACTTCGACTATGTAGGTTCCCTAGCAGGCACTTGGACTATGTAGGTTCCAGAGCGGGCACTTGGACTATCTAGGTTCCCTTGCGGGCACTTGGACTATGTAGGTGAACTAGCGGACACTTGGACGATCTAGGTTAACTAGCGGGTACTTGGACTATGTAGATTAACTAGCAGCACTTGGACTATCTACGTTAACTAGCGGGCCCTTGGACTATGTAGATTCCCTAGTGGGCACTTGGACTACGTAGGTTCCCTAGCGGGCACTTGGACTATGTATGTTCCCTAGCGGGCACTTGGACTATGTATGTTCCCCACGGACACTTGAACTATGTAAGTTATCTACCGGGCACTTGGACTATGTATGTTAACTAGCGGGCCCTTGGACTACTTAGGTTAACTAGCGGACACTTGCACTATGTAGGTTACCTAACGGGCACTTGGACTATCTAGGTTAACTAGCGGGCGCTTGGACTATGTAGTTTAACTAGCAGACACTTGCACTATGTAGGTTACCTAGCGGGCACTTGGACTATGTAGGTTAACTAGCAGGCCCTTGGACTATCTAGGTTACCTAGCAGGCACTTGGACTATGTAGGTTAACTAGCGGGCACTTGAACTCTCTAGGTTACCTAGCGGGCACTTGGACTATGTACCTTCCCTAGCGGGCACTTGGACTATCTATATTAACTAGCGGGCACTTGGACTATCTATGTTAACGAACAGGCACTTGGACTATGCAGGTAACCTAGCGGGCACTTGGACTGTCTAGGTTACATAGCGGGCACTTGGACTGTCTAGGTTACATAGCGGGCTCTTGGACTTCTAGGTTAAGGAACGGGCACTTGGACTATGTAGGTTGCCTAGCGGGCACTTGGACTATCTAGGTTAGGTAACGGGCACTTGGACTATCTGGGTTACCTAGCGGGAACTTGGACTATCTAGGTTACCTAGCGGGCACTTGGACTATGTTCATCCCCTAGTGGGCACTTGGACTATCTAGGTTAACTAGCGGACACTTGCACGATCTAGGTTAACTAGCGGGCCCTTGCACTATGTAGGTTAACTAGCGGGCCCATGGACTTTGTAGGTTTACTAGCAGGCACTTGGACTATCTAGGTTAACTAACGGGCATTTGGACTGTGTAGGTTCCTAGCGGGCCCTTGGACTACGTAAGTTCCCACCGGGCACTAGGACTATGTGGGTTTCCTGGCCGGCATTTGGACGTTCTAGGTTACCTAACGGGCACTTGGACTATGTACGTTCCCTAGCGGGCACTTGGAATATGTAGGTTCCCTATCGGGCACTTGGACTATGTAGAATAACTAGAGGGCATTTGGACTATGTAGGTTACCTAGCGGGCACTTGGACTATGTAGGTTCCCTATCGGGCACTTGGAAAATGTAGGTTAACTAGGGGGCATTAGGACTATGTAGGTTACCTAGCGGGCCCTTAGACTATTTAAGTTACCTAGCTGGCACTTGAACTATCTATGTTTCCAAGCGGGTACTTGGAATATGTAGGTTACCTACCGGGCTGTTGGACTATCTAGGTTACCTAGCGGGCACTGGGACTATCTAGGTTAACTAACGGGCACTTTGACTATGTAGGTTCCCTAGCGGGCACTTGGATTATGTAGGTTCCCTATCGGGCACTTGGACTATGTAGGTTAACTAGAGGGAATTTGGACTATGTGGGTTACCTAGCGGGCACTTTGACTATGTAGGTTCCCTATCGGGCACTTGGAGAATGTAGGTTAACTAGGGGGCACTAGGACTATGTAGGTTACCTACCGGGCCCTTGGACTATCTAGGTTACTTAGGGGGAACTTGGACTATATAGGTTAACTCGTGGGCACTTGTACTATCTAGGTTACCTAGCAGGCGCTTGGACTATGTACTTTCCTTAGCGGGCACTTGGACTATCTACGTTACCTAGCGGGCACTTGGACTATCTACGTTACCTAGCGGGCACTTGGACTATGTACGTTTCCTAGCGGGTATTGGACTAGATAGGTTCCCTAGAGGGCACTTGGTCTATCGAGGTTAACTAGCGAGCACTTGGACTATCTAGGTTAACTATCGGGCATAAGGACTATTAGGGCCCCTAGCGGGCATTTGGACTATATTGGTTACCTAGCGGGCACTTGGACTATGTAGGATAACGAACCGGCACTTGGACTATGTAGGTAACCTAGTGGTCACCTGAAATGTCTAGGTTACCTAGCGGGCAATTGGACTATGTAAGTTAACTAGCAGGCACTTGGACAATCTAGGTTAACTTGCGGACCCTTGGACGATGTAGGTTAACTAGCGGGCCCTTGGACTATGTAGGTTAACTAGCGGGCCCTTGTACTATGTAGGTTACCTAGTGGGCACGTGGACGATCTAGGTTAATTAGCGGGTACTTGGACTATGTAGGTTAACTTGCGGACCTTAGTACTATGTAGATTAACTAGCGGCACTTGGACTATCTACGTTAACTAGCGGGCCTTGGACTATGTAGATTCCCTAGCGGGCACTTGGACTATGTATGTTCCAGAGCGGGCACTTGGACTATGTAGGTTCCCTAGCAGTCACTTGGACTATGTATGTTCCAGAGCGGGCACTTAGACTATCTAGGTTCCCTAGCGGGCACTTGTACTATGTAGGTTAATTAGCGGACACTTGGACGATCTAGGTTAACTAGCGGGTACTTGGATTATGTAGGTTAACTAGCGGGCCCTTGAACTATGTAGATTAACTAGCGGGCACTTGGACTATGTAGGTTCCATAACGGGCAGTTGGACTCTGTATGTTCCCTACGGACACTTGAACTATGTAACTTAACTACCGGGCACTTGGACTATGTAGGTTAACTAGCGGGCCCTTGGACTATCTTGGTTACCTAGCGGGCACTTAGACTATGTAGGTTAACTACCGGGCACTTGCACTATCTAGGTTACCGAACGGGCATTTGGACTATGTAGGTAACCTAGCGGGCACTTGGAGAGTCTAGGTTACCTAGCGGGCACTTGGACTTCTAGGTTAACGAACGGGCACTTGGACTATGTATGTTGCATAGCGGGCAATTGGACTATCTAGGTTAGGTAACGGGCACTTGGAAAATCTAGGTTTCTTATCGGGCACTTGGACGATCTAGGTTAACTAGAGGGCACTTGGACTATCTAGGTTAGGTAACGGGCACTTGGACTATCTAGGTTTCTTAGCGGGTACTTGGACTATGTAGGTTAACTAGCGGGCCTTTGGACTATGTAGATTAACTAGCGGCACTTGGACTATCTATGTTAACTAGTGGGCCCTTACACTATGTAGATTCCCTAGCTGGCATTTGGACTATATAGATAACCTAGCGGGCACGTTGACTTTGTAGGTTACCGAGCGGCACATGGACTATGTAGGTTAACTAACGGGCCCTTGGACTATGTAGGTTCCCTAGCGGGCCCTTGGACTCTGTAAGTTCCCTATCGGGCACTTGGACTAGGTAGGTTCCTTAGCGGGCACTTGGTCTATCTAGGTTAACTAGCGGGCACTTGGAGTATCTAGGTTACCTAGCGGGCTGTTGGACTTTCTTGGTTACCTAGCGGGCACTTGGACTAGGTAGGTTCCCTAGCGGGCACGGTCTATCTAGGTTAACTAGCGGGCACTTGGACTATCTAGGTTAACTAGCGAGCACTTGGACTATCTAGGATAGCGAGCGGGCAATTGGACTATTAGGGTCCCTAGCGGGCATTTGGACTATATAGGTTACCTATCGGGCACTTGGACTATGTAGGTTAACGACCAGGCACTTGGACTATGTACGTAAACTAGTGGTCACTTGAACTGTCTAGGTTACCTAGCGGGCACTTGGACTATGTAGGTTAACTAGCGGGCCCTTGGACGATGTAGGTTAACTAGCGGGCCCTTGGACTATGTAGGTTAACTAGCCGGCCCTTGGACTATGTAGGTTAACTAGCGTGCACTTGGACGATCTAGGTTAACTAGCGGGTACTTGGACTATGTAGGTTAACTAGCGGGCCTTTGGACTATGTAGATTCCCTAGCGGGCACTTGGACTATGTATGTTCCAGAACGGGCACTTCGACTATGTAGGTTCCCTAGCAGGCACTTGGACTATGTAGGTTCCAGAGCGGGCACTTGGACTATCTAGGTTCCCTTGCGGGCACTTGGACTATGTAGGTGAACTAGCGGACACTTGGACGATATAGGTTAACTAGCGGGTACTTGGACTATGTAGATTAACTAGCAGCACTTGGACTATCTACGTTAACTAGCGGGCCCTTGGACTATGTAGATTCCCTAGCGGGCACTTGGACTACGTAGGTTCCCTAGCGGGCACTTGGACTATGTATGTTCCCTAGCGGGCACTTGGACTATGTATGTTCCCTACGGACACTTGAACTATGTAAGTTAACTACCGGGCACTTGCACTATGTATGTTAACTAGCGGGCCCTTGGACTACTTAGGTTAACTAGCGGACACTTGCACTATGTAGGTTACCTAACGGGCACTTGGACTATCTAGGTTAACTAGCGGGCGCTTGGACTATGTAGTTTAACTAGCAGACACTTGCACTATGTAGGTTACCTAGCGGGCACTTGGACTATGTAGGTTAACTAGCAGGCCCTTGGACTATCTAGGTTACCTAGCAGGCACTTGGACTATGTAGGTTAACTAGCGGGCACTTGAACTCTCTAGGTTACCTAGCGGGCACTTGGACTATGTACCTTCCCTAGCGGGCACTTGGACTATCTATATTAACTAGCGGGCACTTGGACTATCTATGTTAACGAACAGGCACTTGGACTATGCAGGTAAACTAGCGGGCACTTGGACTGTCTAGGTTACATAGCGGGCACTTGGAATGTCTAGGTTACATAGCGGGCTCTTGGACTTCTAGGTTAAGGAACGGGCACTTGGACTATGTAGGTTGCCTAGCGGGCACTTGGACTATCTAGGTTAGGTAACGGGCACTTGGACTATCTTGGTTACCTAGCGGGAACTTGGACTATCTAGGTTACCTAGCGGGCACTTGGACTATGTACGTCCCCTAGTGGGCACTTGGACTATCTAGGTTAACTAGCGGACACTTGCACGATCTAGGTTAACTAGCGGGCCCTTGCACTATGTAGGTTAGCTAGCGGGCCCATGGATTATGTAGGTTTACTAGCAGGCACTTGGACTATCTAGGTTAACTAGCGGGCACTTGGACTATGTAGTTTCCCTTGCGGGCATTTGGACTATTTAGGTTACCAAGCGGGCACTTGGACTATGTAGGTTGCCTAGCGGGCACTTGTACTATGTAGGTTCCCTATCGGGCACTTGGACTATGTAGGTTAACTAGCGGGCCCTTGGACTATGTAGGTAACCCAGTGGTCACTTGAAATGTCTAGGTTACCAAGCGGGCACTTGGACTACGTAGGTTCACTAGTGGGCACTTGGACTATCTAGGTTAACTAGCGGGCCCTTGGATGATGTAGGTTAACTAGCGGGCACTTGGACTATGTAGGTTAACTAGCGGGCCCTTGGACTATGTAGGTAACCTAGTGGGCACTTGGACGATCTAGGTTAACTAGCGGGTACTTGGACTATGTAGATTAACTAGCGGCACTTGGACTATATACGTTAACTAGCGGGCCCTTGGACTATGTAGATTCCCTAGCGGGCACTTGGACTATGTAGGTTCCAGAGCGGGCACTTGGACTATCTAGGTTCCCTTGCGGGCACTTGGACTATGTAGGTGAACTAGCGGACACTTGGACGATATAGGTTAACTAGCGGGTACTTGGACTATGTAGATTAACTAGCAGCACTTGGACTATCTACGTTAACTAGCGGGCCCTTGGACTATGTAGATTCCCTAGCGGGCACTTGGACTACGTAGGTTCCCTAGCGGGCACTTGGACTATGTATGTTCCCTAGCGGGCACTTGGACTATGTATGTTCCCTACGGACACTTGAACTATGTAAGTTAACTACCGGGCACTTGGACTATGTATGTTAACTAGCGGGCCCTTGGACTACTTAGGTTAACTAGCGGACACTTGCACTATGTAGGTTACCTAACGGGCACTTGGACTATCTAGGTTAACTAGCGGGCGCTTGGACTATGTAGTTTAACTAGCAGACACTTGCACTATGTAGGTTACCTAGCGGGCACTTGGACTATGTAGGTTAACTAGCAGGCCCTTGGACTATCTAGGTTACCTAGCAGGCACTTGGACTATGTAGGTTAACTAGCGGGCACTTGAACTCTCTAGGTTACCTAGCGGGCACTTGGACTATGTACCTTCCCTAGCGGGCACTTGGACTATCTATATTAACTAGCGGGCACTTGGACTATCTATGTTAACGAACAGGCACTTGGACTATGCAGGTAACCTAGCGGGCACTTGGACTGTCTAGGTTACATAGCGGGCACTTGGACTGTCTAGGTTACATAGCGGGCTCTTGGACTTCTAGGTTAAGGAACGGGCACTTGGACTATGTAGGTTGCCTAGCGGGCACTTGGACTATCTAGGTTAGGTAACGGGCACTTGGACTATCTGGGTTACCTAGCGGGAACTTGGACTATCTAGGTTACCTAGCGGGCACTTGGACTATGTACGTCCCCTAGTGGGCACTTGGACTATCTAGGTTAACTAGCGGACACTTGCACGATCTAGGTTAACTAGCGGGCCCTTGCACTATGTAGGTTAGCTAGCGGGCCCATGGATTATGTAGGTTTACTAGCAGGCACTTGGACTATCTAGGTTAACTAGCGGGCACTTGGACTATGTAGTTTCCCTAGCGGGCATTTGGACTATTTAGGTTACCAAGCGGGCACTTGGACTATGTAGGTTGCCTAGCGGGCACTTGGACTATGTAGGTTCCCTAGCGGGCACTTGGATTATGTAGGTTCCCTATCGGGCACTTGGACTATGTAGGTTAACTAGCGGGCACTTGGACTATGTAGGTAACCCAGTGGTCACTTGAAATGTCTAGGTTACCTAGCGGGCACTTGGACTACGTAGGTTAACTAGTGGGCACTTGGACTATCTAGGTTAACTAGCGGGCCCTTGGACGATGTAGGTTAACTAGCGGGCACTTGGACTATGTAGGTTAACTAGCGGGCCCTTGGACTATGTAGGTAACCTAGTGGGCACTTGGACGATCTAGGTTAACTAGCGGGTACTTGGACTATATAGATTAACTAGCGGCACTTGGACTATATACGTTAACTAGCGGGCCCTTGGACTATGTAGATTCCCTAGCGGGCACTTGGACTATGTAGGTTCCAGAGCGGGCACTTGGACTATCTAGGTTCCCTTGCGGGCACTTGGACTATGTAGGTGAACTAGCGGACACTTGGACGATCTAGGTTAACTAGCGGGTACTTGGACTATGTAGATTAACTAGCAGCACTTGGACTATCTACGTTAACTAGCGGGCCCTTGAACTATGTATATTAACTAGCGGGCACTTGGACAATGTAGGTTACCTAGCGGGCACTTGGACTCTGTATTTTCCCTACGGACACTTGAACTATGTAAGTTAACTACCGGGCACTTGCACTATGTATGTTAACTAGCGGGCCCTTGGACTACTTAGGTTAACTAGCGGACACTTGCACTATGTAGGTTTCCTAACGGGCACTTGGACTATCTAGGTTAACTAGCGGGCGCTTGGACTATGTAGTTTAACTAGCAGCCACTTGCACTATGTAGGTTACCTAGCGGGCACTTGGACTATGTAGGTTAACTAGCAGGCCCTTGGACTATCTAGGTTACCTAGCAGGCACTTGGACTATGTAGGTTAACTAGCGGGCACTTGAACTCTCTAGGTTACCTAGCGGGCACTTGGACTATGTACCTTCCCTAGCGGGCACTTGGACTATCTATATTAACTAGCGGGCACTTGGACTATCTATGTTAACGAACAGGCACTTGGACTATGCAGGTAAACTAGCGGGCACTTGTACTGTCTAGGTTACATAGCGGGCACTTGGAATGTCTAGGTTACATAGCGGGCTCTTGGACTTCTAGGTTAAGGAACGGGCACTTGGACTATGTAGGTTGCCTAGCGGGCACTTGGACTATCTAGGTTAGGTAACGGGCACTTGGACTATCTTGGTTACCTAGCGGGAACTTGGACTATCTAGGTTACCTAGCGGGCACTTGGACTATGTACGTCCCCTAGTGGGCACTTGGACTATCTAGGTTAACTAGCGGGCCCTTGCACTATGTAGGTTAGCTAGCGGGCCCATGGATTATGTAGGTTTACTAGCAGGCACTTGGACTATCTAGGTTAACTAGCGGGCACTTGGACTATGTAGTTTCCCTTGCGGGCATTTGGACTATTTAGGTTACCAAGCGGGCACTTGGACTATGTAGGTTGCCTAGCGGGCACTTGTACTATTTAGGTTCCCTATCGGGCACTTGGACTATGTAGGTTAACTAGCGGGCCCTTGGACTATGTAGGTAACCCAGTGGTCACTTGAAATGTCTAGGTTACCAAGCGGGCACTTGGACTACGTAGGTTAACTAGTGGGCACTTGGACTATCTAGGTTAACTAGCGGGCCCTTGGATGATGTAGGTTAACTAGCGGGCACTTGGACTATGTAGGTTAACTAGCGGGCCCTTGGACTATGTAGGTAACCTAGTGGGCACTTGGACGATCTAGGTTAACTAGCGGGTACTTGGACTATGTAGATTAACTAGCGGCACTTGGACTATATACGTTAACTAGCGGGCCCTTGGACTATGTAGATTCCCTTGCGGGCACTTGGACTATGTAGGTTCCAGAGCGGGCACTTGGACTATCTAGGTTCCCTTGCGGGCACTTGGACTATGTAGGTGAACTAGCGGACACTTGGACGATATAGGTTAACTAGCGGGTACTTGGACTATGTAGATTAACTAGCAGCACTTGGACTATCTACGTTAACTAGCGGGCCCTTGGACTATGTAGATTCCCTAGCGGGCACTTGGACTACGTAGGTTCCCTAGCGGGCACTTGGACTATGTATGTTCCCTAGCGGGCACTTGGACTATGTATGTTCCCTACGGACACTTGAACTATGTAAGTTAACTACCGGGCACTTGGACTATGTATGTTAACTAGCGGGCCCTTGGACTACTTAGGTTAACTAGCGGACACTTGCACTATGTAGGTTACCTAACGGGCACTTGGACTATCTAGGTTAACTAGCGGGCGCTTGGACTATGTAGTTTAACTAGCAGACACTTGCACTATGTAGGTTACCTAGCGGGCACTTGGACTATGTAGGTTAACTAGCAGGCCCTTGGACTATCTAGGTTACCTAGCAGGCACTTGGACTATGTAGGTTAACTAGCGGGCACTTGAACTCTCTAGGTTACCTAGCGGGCACTTGGACTATGTACCTTCCCTAGCGGGCACTTGGACTATCTATATTAACTAGCGGGCACTTGGACTATCTATGTTAACGAACAGGCACTTGGACTATGCAGGTAACCTAGCGGGCACTTGGACTGTCTAGGTTACATAGCGGGCACTTGGACTGTCTAGGTTACATAGCGGGCTCTTGGACTTCTAGGTTAAGGAACGGGCACTTGGACTATGTAGGTTGCCTAGCGGGCACTTGGACTATCTAGGTTAGGTAACGGGCACTTGGACTATCTGGGTTACCTAGCGGGAACTTGGACTATCTAGGTTACCTAGCGGGCACTTGGACTATGTACGTCCCCTAGTGGGCACTTGGACTATCTAGGTTAACTAGCGGACACTTGCACGATCTAGGTTAACTAGCGGGCCCTTGCACTATGTAGGTTAGCTAGCGGGCCCATGGATTATGTAGGTTTACTAGCAGGCACTTGGACTATCTAGGTTAACTAGCGGGCACTTGGACTATGTAGTTTCCCTAGCGGGCATTTGGACTATTTAGGTTACCAAGCGGGCACTTGGACTATGTAGGTTGCCTAGCGGGCACTTGGACTATGTAGGTTCCCTAGCGGGCACTTGGATTATGTAGGTTCCCTATCGGGCACTTGGACTATGTAGGTTAACTAGCGGGCACTTGGACTATGTAGGTAACCCAGTGGTCACTTGAAATATCTAGGTTACCTAGCGGGCACTTGGACTACGTAGGTTAACTAGTGGGCACTTGGACTATCTAGGTTAACTAGCGGGCCCTTGGACTATGTAGGTTAACTAGCGGGCCCTTGGACTATGTAGGTAACCTAGTGGGCACTTGGACGATCTAGGTTAACTAGCGGGTACTTGGACTATGTAGATTAACTAGCGGCACTTGGACTATATACGTTAACTAGCGGGCCCTTGGACTATGTAGATTCCCTAACGGGCACTTGGACTATGTAGGTTCCAGAGCGGGCACTTGGACTATCTAGGTTCCCTTGCGGGCACTTGGACTATGTAGGTGAACTAGCGAACACTTGGACGATCTAGGTTAACTAGCGGGTACTTGGACTATGTAGATTCACTAGCAGCACTTGGACTATCTACGTTAACTAGCGGGCCCTTGGACTATGTAGATTCCCTAGCGGGCACTTGGACTACGTAGGTTCCCTAGCGGGCACTTGGACTATGTATGTTCCCTAGCGGGCACTTGGACTATGTATGTTCCCTACGGACACTTGAACTATGTAAGTTAACTACCTGGCACTTGGACTATGTATGTTAACTAGCGGGCCCTTGGACTACTTAGGTTAACTAGCGGACACTTGCACTATGTAGGTTACCTAACGGGCACTTGGACTATCTAGGTTAACTAGCAGGCGCTTGGACTATGTAGGTTAACTAGCAGGCCCTTGGACTATCTAGGTTACCTAGCAGGCACTTGGACTATGTAGGTTAACTAGCGAGCACTTGAACTCTCTAGGTTACCTAGCAGGCACTTGGACTATGTACCTTCCCTAGCGGGCACTTGGACTATCTATATTAACTAGCGGGCACTTGGACTATCTATGTTAACGAACAGGCACTTGGACTATGCAGGTAACCTAGCGGGCACTTGGACTGTCTAGGTTACATAGCAGGCACTTGGACTGTCTAGGTTACATAGCGGGCTCTTGGACTTCTAGGTTAAGGAACGGGCACTTGGACTATGTAGGTTGCCTAGCGGGCACTTGGACTATCTAGGTTATGTAACGGGCACTTGGACTATCTGGGTTACCTAGCGGGAACTTGGACTATCTAGGTTACCTAGCGGGCACTTGGACTATATACGTCCCCTAGTGAGCACTTGGACTATCTAGGTTAACTAGCGGACACTTGCACGATCTAGGTTAACTAGCGGGCCCTTGCACTATGTAGGTTAGCTAGCGGGCCCATGGATTATGTAGGTTTACTAGCAGGCACTTGGACTATCTAGGTTAACTAGCGGGCACTTGGACTATGTAGTTTCCCTAGCGGGCATTTGGACTATTTAGGTTACCAAGAGGGCACTTGGACTATGTAGGTTGCCTAGCGGGCACTTGGACTATGTAGGTTCCCTATCGGGCACTTGGACTATGTAGGTTAACTAGCGGGCACTTGGACTATGTAGGTAACCCAGTGGTCACTTGAAATGTCTAGGTTACCTAGCGGGCACTTGGACTACGTAGGTTAACTAGTGGGCACTTGGACTATCTAGGTTGACTAGCGGGCCCTTGGACGATGTAGGTTAACTAGCGGGCACTTGGACTATGTAGGTTAACTAGCGGGCCCTTGGACTATGTAGGTAACCTAGTGGGCACTTGGACGATCTAGGTTAACTAGCGGGTACTTGGACTATGTAGATTAACTAGCGGCACTTGGACTATATACGTTAACTAGCGGGCCCTTGGACTATGTAGATTCCCTAGCGGGCACTTGGACTATCTAGGTTAGGTAACGGGCACTTAGACTATCTAGGTTCCCTAGCGGGCACTTGTACTATGTAGGTTAATTAGCGGACACTTGGACGATCTAGGTTAACTAGAGGGTACTTGGATTATGTAGGTTAACTAGCGGGCCCTTGAACTATGTATATTAACTAGCGGGCACTTGGACAATGTAGGTTCCCTAGCGGGCACTTGGACTCTGTATTTTCCCTACGGACACTTGAACTATGTAAGTTAACTACCGGGCACTTGGACTATGTAGGTTAACTAGCGGGCCCTTGGACTATCTAGGTTACCTAGAGGGCACTTGGACTATGTAGGTTAACTACCGGGCACTTGCATTATCTAGGTTACCGAACGGGCATTTGGACTATGTAGGTAACCTAGCGGGCACTTGGAGAGTCTAGGTTACCTAGCGGGCACTTGGACTTCTAGGTTAACGAACGGGCACTTGGACTATGTAGGTTCCCTAGCGGGCCCTTGGACTATGTAAGTTCCCTATCGGGCACTTGGATTGGTAGGTTCCCTAGCGGGCACTTGGTCTATCTAGGTTAACTAGCGGGCACTTGGAGTATCTAGGTTAACTAGCGAGCACTTGGACTATCTAGGATAGCGAGCGGGCAATTGGACTATTAGGGGCCCTAGCGGGCATTTGGACTATATAGGTTACCTATCGGGCACTTGGACTATGTAGGTTAACGACCAGGCACTTGGACTATGTAAGTAACTTAGTGGTCACTTGAACTGTCTAAGTTACCTAGCGGGCACTTGGACTATGTAGGTTAACGACCAGGCACTTGGACTATGTAAGTAACTTAGTGGTCACTTGATCTGTCTAAGTTACCTAGCGGGCACTTGGACTATCTAGGTTAATTAGCGGTCACTTGTACAATGCAGGTTCCCTAGCGCGCACTTTGACTATGTAGGTTCCCTAGCGGGCACTTGGACTATATAGGTTCCCTACGGGCACTTGGACTATCTAGGTTCCCTAACGGGCACATGGAATTTATAAGTTCCCTATCGGGCACTTGGACTATGTAGGTCCTTCAGCGGGCGCTTGGACTTTGTAGGTTCCCTATCAGGCATTGGACAATGTAGGTTAACTAGCGGGATCTTGGACTATCTAGGTTCCCTAGCGGGCACTTGGACTATGTAGGTTAACTAGCAGACACTTGGACAATCTAGGTTACCTAGCGTGCACTTGAACTATGTACATACCCTAGCGGGCACTTGGACTATCTAGGTTCCCTAGCGGGCACTTGGACTATGTACGTCCCTTAGCGGGCACTTGGACTATGTAGGTTCCCTATCGGGCACTTGGACTATGTAGGTTAACTAGCGGATCCTTGGACTATGTACGTTCCCTAGTGGGAACTTGGACTATCTAGGTTAACTAACGGGCTGTTGTACTATCTAGGTTACCTAGCGGGCACTTAGACTATGTAGGTTACTTATCGGGCACTTGGACTATCTAGGTTACCTAGCGGGCACTTGGACTATCTAGGTTACCTAACAGGCACTTGGACTATCTAGGTTACCTAGCGGGCACTTGGACTCTAAAGATTTCCTAGCGGGCACTTGGAGAGTCTAGGTTACCTAGCGGGCACTTGGACTTCTAGGTTAACGAACGGGCACTTGTATTATGTAGGTTGCCTAGAGGGTACTTGGACTATCTAGGTTAGGTAACGGGCACTTGGACTATTTGGGTTACCTAGCGGGAACTTGGACTATATAGGTTACCTAGCGGGCACTTGGACTATCTAGGTTACCTAACGGGCACTTGGACAATATAGGTTACCTAGCGGGCACTTTTAATATGTAGGTTACCTAGCGGGCCCTTGGACTATGTAGGTTGCCTTGCGGGCACTTGGACGATGTAGGTTAACGAACGTGCACTTAGACTATGTAGGTAACCTAGAGGGCATTTGGACAGTCTAGGTTACCTAGCATGCACTTGGACTATCTAGGTTAAGGAATGGGCACTTGGACTATGTAGGTTACCTAGCAGGCACTTGGACTATCTAGGTTAGCTAACAGGAACTTGGAATATCAGGTTACCTAGCGGGCACTTGGATTATGTAGGTTACCTTGAGGGCACTTGGACTATCTAGGTTACCTAACGGGAACTTGGACTATGTAGGTTAACTAGCGGGCCCTTGGACTATGTAGGTTATCTTGCGGGCACTTGGACTATCTAGGTAAACTAGCGGGTTCTGGACTATGTAGGTCAACTAGCGGGCACTTGGACAATGCAGGTTCCCTAGTGGGCACTTTGACTATGTAGGTTCCCTAGCGGGCACTTGGACTATGTAGGTTAACTAGTGGATCCTTGGACTATGTACGTTCCCTAGTGGGAACTTGGACTATCTAGGTTAACTAACGGGCTGTTGTACTATCTAGGTTACCTAGCGGGCACTTACTATGTAGGTTACTTATCGGGCACTTGGACTATCTAGGTTACCTAGCGGGCACTTGGACTATCTAGGTTACCTAATAGGCACTTGGACTATCTAGGTTACCTAGCGGGCACTTGGACTCTAAAGGTTACCTAGCGGGCACTTGGAGAGTCTAGGTTACCTAGCGGGCACTTGGACTTCTAGGTTAACGAATGGGCACTTTTACTATGTAGGTTGCCTAGAGGGCACTTGGACTATCTAGGTTAGGTAACGGGCACTTGGACTATTTGGGTTACCTAGCGGGAACTTGGACTATGGAGGTTACCTAGCGGGCAGTTGGACTATCTAGGTTACCTAACGGGCACATGGACAATATAGGTTACCTAGCGGGCACTTTTAATATGTAGGTTACCTAGCGGGTCTTGGACTATGTAGGTTGCCTTGCGGGCACTTGGACGATCTAGGTTAACGAACGTGCACTTAGACTATGTAGGTAACCTAGAGGGCATTTGGACAGTCTAGGTTACCTAGCGTGCACTTGGACTATCTAGGTTAAGGAATGGGCACTTGGACTATGTAGGTTACCTAGCAGGCACTTGGAATATCTAGGTTAGCTAACAGGAACTTGGAATATCTAGGTTACCTAGCGGGCACTTGGATTATGTAGGTTACCTTGAGGGCACTTGGACTATCTAAGTTACCTAACGGGAACTTGGACTATGTAGGTTAACTAGCGGACTCTTGGACGATCTAGGTTAACTAGCGGGCACTTGGGATATCTAGGTTAACTAGCGGGCCCTTGGACTATATAGGTTATCTTGCGGGCACTTGGACTATCTAGGTAAACTAGCGGGTTCTGGACTATGTAGGTCAACTAGCGGGCACTTGGACAATGCAGGTTCCTTAGTGGGCACTTTGACTATGTAGGTTCCCTAGCGGGCACTAGGACTATATATGTTCCCTACGGGCACTTGGACTATCTAAGTTCCCTAACAGGCACTTGGACTATGTAGGTTCCTCAATGGGCACTTGGACTATGTAGGTTCCCTATCGGGCACTTGGACTATGTAGGTTAACTAGCGGGCACTTGGACGATCAAGATTAACTAGCGGGAACTTGGACTATCTAGGTTAACTAGCGGGAAATTGGACGATCTAGGTTAACTAGCGGGCACTTGTACAATGCAGGTTCCCTAGCGGGTACTTTGACTATGTAGGTCCCCTAGCGGGCACTTGGAATATATAGGTTCCCTACGGGCACTTGGACTATCTACGTTCCCTAACGGGCACTTGGAATATGTAGGTTCCCTATCGGGCACTTGGACTATGTAGGTTCCTAAGCGGGCACTTGGACTATGTAGATTAACTAGCGGGCACTTGGACTATCTAGGTTAACTAGCAGGCCCTGGGCTATGTAGGTTAACTAGCGGTCACTTGGACTATGTAGGTAACCTAGCGGGCACTTGGACTGTCTAGGTTACCTAGTGGGCACTTGGACTATCTAGGATAACAAACGGGCACTTGGACATTGTACGTCCCCTAGCGGGCACTTGGACTATCTAGGTTAACTAGAGGGCACTTGGACTATGTATGTCCCCTAGCGGGCACTTGGACTATCTAGGTTAACTAGAGGCCACTTGGAATATCTAGGTTAACTAGAGGGCACTTGGACTATGTAGGTTAACTAGCGGGCACTTGGACTATCTAGGTTAAGTAGCGGACCTTGGACTATGTAGGTTAACTAGCGGGCACTTGGACTATCTAGATTAACTAGCGGGCACTTGGATGATGCAGGTTCCCTAGCGGGCACTTGGACTATCAAGGTTCCCTAACGGGCACTTGGACTATGTAGGTTCCCTAGCGGGCACTTAGACTATGTACCTCCCTTAGCGGGCACTTGGACTATGTAGGTTCCTCAGCAGGCACTTGGACTATTTAGGTTCCCTATCAGGCACTTGGACTATGTAGGTTAACTAGCGGGCACTTGGATGATAAATGTTAACTAGCGGGCACTTGGACTATCTAGGTTAATTAGCGGGCACTTGTACAATGCAGGTTCCCTAGCGGGCACTTTGACTATGTCGGTTCCCTAGCGGGCATTTGGACTATATAGGTTCCCTATGGGCACTTGGACTATCTAGGTTCCCTAACGGGCACTTGGAATATGTAGGTTCCCTATCGGGCACTTGGACTATGTAGGTAACCTACTGGTCACTTGAAATGTCTAGGTTACCTAGCGGGCACTTGGACTATGTAGGTTAACTAGCGGGCACTTGGACGATGTAGGTTCCCTATCAGGCATTGGACTATGTAGGTTAACTAGCGGGATCTTGGACTATCTAAGTTACCTAGGGGGCACTTGGACTATGTAGGTTAACTAGCGGACACTTGGACAATCTGGGTTACCTAGCGGGCACTTGGACTATGTACATACCCTAGCGGGCATTTGGACTATCTAGGTTACCTAGCGGGCACTTGGACTTTGTACGTCCCCTAGTGGGCACTTGGACTATCTAGGTTAACTAGAGGGCCCTTGGACTATGTAGGTTAACTAGCGGGCAGTTTGAGTATCTAGGTCAACTAGCGGGCACTTGGATGATCTAGGTTAACTAGCGGGCACTTGGACTATCTAGGTTAACTAGCGGGCACTTGGACTATCTAGGTTAGGTAACGGGCACTTAGACTATCTAGGTTCCCTAGCGGGCACTTGTACTATGTAGGTTAATTAGCGGACACTTGGACGATCTAGGTTAACTAGAGGGTACTTGGATTATGTAGGTTAACTAGCGGGCCCTTGAACTATGTATATTAACTAGCGGGCACTTGGACAATGTAGGTTCCCTAGCGGGCACTTGGACTCTGTATTTTCCCTACGGACACTTGAACTATGTTAGTTAACTACCGGGCACTTGGACTATGTAAGTTAACTAGCGGGCCCTTGGACTATCTAGGTTACCTAGCGGGCACTTGGACTATGTAGGTTAACTACCGGGCACTTGCATTATCTAGGTTACCGAACGGGCATTTGGACTATGTAGGTAACCTAGCGGGCACTTGGAGAGTCTAGGTTACCTAGCGGGCACTTGGACTTCTAGGTTAACGAACGGGCACTTGGACTATGTAGGTTCCCTAGCGGGCCCTTGGACTATGTAAGTTCCCTATCGGGCACTTGGATTGGTAGGTTCCCTAGCGGGCACTTGGTCTATCTAGGTTAACTAGCGGGCACTTGGACTATCTAGGATAGCGAGCGGGCAATTGGACTATTAGGGGCCCTAGCGGGCATTTGGACTATATAGATTACCTATCGGGCACTTGGACTATGTAGGTTAACGACCAGGCACTTGGACTATGTAAGTAACTTAGTGGTCACTTGAACTGTCTAAGTTACCTAGCGGGCACTTGGACTATGTAGGTTAACGACCAGGCACTTGGACTATGTAAGTAACTTAGTGGTCACTTGATCTGTCTAAGTTACCTAGCGGGCACTTGGACTATCTAGGTTAATTAGCGGTCACTTGTACAATGCAGGTTCCCTAGCGCACACTTTGACTATGTAGGTTCCCTAGCGGGCACTTGGACTATATAGGTTCCCTAGGGGCACTTGGACTATCTAGGTTCCCTAACGGGCACATGGAATTTATAAGTTCCCTATCGGGCACTTGGACTATGTAGGTCCTTCAGCGGGTGCTTGGACTTTGTAGGTTCCCTATTAGGCATTGGACAATGTAGGTTAACTAGCGGGATCTTGGACTATCTAGGTTCCCTAGCGGGCACTTGGACTATGTAGGTTAACTAGCAGACACTTGGACAATCTAGGTTACCTAGCGTGCACTTGAACTATGTACATACCCTAGCGGGCACTTGGACTATCTAGGTTCCCTAGCGGGCACTTGGACTATGTACGTCCCTTAGCGGGCACTTGGACTATGTAGGTTCCCTATCGGGCACTTGGACTATGTAGGTTAACTAGCGGATCCTTGGACTATGTACGTTCCCTAGTGGGAACTTGGACTATCTAGGTTAACTAACGGGCTGTTGTACTATCTAGGTTACCTAGCGGGCACTTAGACTATGTAGGTTACTTATCGGGCACTTGGACTATCTAGGTTACCTAGCGGGCACTTGGACTATCTAGGTTACCTAACAGGCACTTGGACTATCTAGGTTACCTAGCGGGCACTTGGACTCTAAAGGTTACCTAGCGGGCACTTGGAGAGTCTAGGTTACCTAGCGGGCACTTGGACTTCTAGGTTAACGAATGGGCACTTGTACTATGTAGGTTGCCTAGAGGGCACTTGGACTATCTAGGTTAGGTAACGGGCACTTGGACTATTTGGGTTACCTAGCGGGAACTTGGACTATGTAGGTTACCTAGCGGGCAGTTGGACTATCTAGGTTACCTAACGGGCACTTGGACAATATAGGTTACCTAGCGGGCACTTTTAATATGTAGGTTACCTAGCGGGCCCTTGGACTATGTAGGTTGCCTTGCGGACACTTGGACGATCTAGGTTAACGAACGTGCACTTAGACTATGTAGGTAACCTAGAGGGCATTTGGACAGTCTAGGTTACCTAGCGTGCACTTGGACTATCTAGGTTAAGGAATGGGCACTTGGACTATGTAGGTTACCTAGCAGGCACTTGGACTATCTAGGTTAGCTAACAGGAACTTGGAATATCTAGGTTACCTAGCGGGCACTTGGATTATGTAGGTTACCTTGAGGGCACTTGGACTATCTAGGTTACCTAACGGGAACTTGGACTATGTAGGTTAACTACCGGACTCTTGGACGATCTAGGTTAACTAGCGGGCACTTGGAATATCTAGGTTAACTAGCGGGCCCTTGGACTATATAGGTTATCTTGCGGGCACTTGGACTATCTAGGTAAACTAGCGGGTTCTGGACTATGTAGGTCAACTAGCGGGCACTTGGACAATGCAGGTTCCCTAGTGGGCACTTTGACTATGTAGGTTCCCTAGCGGGCACTAGGACTATATATGTTCCCTACGGGCACTTGGACTATCTAAGTTCCCTAACAGGCACTGGGACTATGTAGGTTCCTCAATGGGCACTTGGACTATGTAGGTTCCCTATCGGGCACTTGGACTATGTAGGTTAACTAGCGGGCACTTGGACGATCAAGATTAACTAGCGGGAACTTGGACTATCTAGGTTAACTAGCGGGAAATTGGACGATCTAGGTTAACTAGCGGGCACTTGTACAATGCAGGTTCCCTAGCGGGTACTTTGACTATGTAGGTCCCCTAGCGGGCACTTGGAATATATAGGTTCCCTACGGGCACTTGGACTATCTAGGTTCCCTAACGGGCACTTGGAATATGTAGGTTCCCTATCGGGCACTTGGACTATGTAGGTTCCTAAGCGGGCACTTGGACTATGTAGATTAACTAGCGGGCACTTGGACTATCTAGGTTAACTAGCAGGCCCTGGGCTATGTAGGTTAACTAGCGGGCACTTGGACTATCTAGGTTAACTAGCAGGCACTTGAACTATCAGGTTAACTAGCGGTCACTTGGACTATGTAGGTAACCTAGCGGGAACTTGGACTGTCTAGGTTACCTAGTGGGCACTTGGACTATCTAGGATAACAAACGGGCACTTGGACATTGTACGTCCCCTAGCGGGCACTTGGACTATCTAGGTTAACTAGAGGGCACTTGGACTATGTATGTCCCCTAGCGGGCACTTGGACTATCTAGGTTAACTAGAGGCCACTTGGAATATCTAGGTTAACTAGAGGGCACTTGGACTATGTAGGTTAACTAGCGGGCACTTGGACTATCTAGGTTAAGTAGCGGACCTTGGACTATGTAGGTTAACTAGCGGGCACTTGGACTATCTAGATTAACTAGCGGGCACTTGGATGATGCAGGTTCCCTAGCGGGCACTTGGACTATCAAGGTTCCCTAACGGGCACTTGGACTATGTAGGTTCCCTAGCGGGCACTTAGACTATGTACCTCCCTTAGCGGGCACTTGGACTATGTAGGTTCCTCAGCAGGCACTTGGATTATGTAGGTTCCCTATCAGGCACTTGGACTATGTAGGTTAACTAGCGGGCACTTGGACGATAAATGTTAACTAGCGGGCACTTGGACTATCTAGGTTAATTAGCGGGCACTTGTACAATGCAGGTTCCCTAGCGGGCACTTTGACTATGTCGGTTCCCTAGCGGGCATTTGGACTATATAGGGTCCCTATGGGCACTTGGACTATCTAGGTTCCCTAACGGGCACTTGGAATATGTAGGTTCCCTATCGGGCACTTGGACTATGTAGGTAACCTAGTGGTCACTTGAAATGTCTAGGTTACCTAGCGGGCACTTGGACTATGTAGGTTAACTAGCGGGCACTTGGACGATGTAGGTTCCCAATCAGGCATTGGACTATGTAGGTTAACTAGCGGGATCTTGGACTATCTAAGTTACCTAGGGGGCACTTGGACTATGTAGGTTAACTAGCGGACACTTGGACAATCTGGGTTACCTAGCGGGCACTTGGACTATGTACATACCCTAGCGGGCATTTGGACTATCTAGGTTACCTAGCGGGCACTTGGACTATCTAGGTTAACTAGAGGGCCCTTGGACTATGTAGGTTAACTAGCGGGCAGTTTGAGTATCTAGGTCAACTAGCGGGCACTTGGATGATCTAGGTTAACTAGCGGGCACTTGGACTATCTAGGTTAACTAGCGGGCACTTGGACTATCTAGGTTAGGTAACGGGCACTTAGACTATCTAGGTTCCCTAGCGGGCACTTGTACTATGTAGGTTAATTAGCGGACACTTGGACGATCTAGGTTAACTAGAGGGTACTTGGATTATGTAGGTTAACTAGCGGGCCCTTGAACTATGTATATTAACTAGCGGGCACTTGGACAATGTAGGTTCCCTAGCGGGCACTTGGACTCTGTATTTTCCCTACGGACACTTGAACTATGTAAGTTAACTACCGGGCACTTGGACTATGTAGGTTAACTAGCGGGCCCTTGGACTATCTAGGTTACCTAGCGGGCACTTGGACTATGTAGGTTAACTACCGGGCACTTGCATTATCTAGGTTACCGAACGGGCATTTGGACTATGTAGGTAACCTAGCGGGCACTTGGAGACTCTAGGTTACCTAGCGGGCACTTGGACTTCTAGGTTAACCAACGGGCACTTGGACTATGTAGGTTCCCTAGCGGGCCCTTGGACTATGTAAGTTCCCTATCGGGCACTTGGATTGGTAGGTTCCCTAGCGGGCACTTGGTCTATCTAGGTTAACTAGTGGGCACTTGGAGTATCTAGGTTAACTAGCGAGCACTTGGACTATCTAGGATAGCGAGCGGGCAATTGGACTATTAGGGTCCCTAGCGGGCATTTGGACTATATAGGTTACCTATCGGGCACTTGGACTATGTAGGTTAACGACCAGGCACTTGGACTATGTAAGTAACTTAGTGGTCACTTGAACTGTCTAAGTTACCTAGCGGGCACTTGGACTATGTAGGTTAACGACCAGGCACTTGGACTATGTAAGTAACTTAGTGGTCACTTGATCTGTCTAAGTTACCTAGCGGGCACTTGGACTATCTAGGTTAATTAGCGGTCACTTGTACAATGCAGGTTCCCTAGTGCGCACTTTGACTATGTAGGTTCCCTAGCGGGCACTTGGACTATATAGGTTCCCTACGGGCACTTGGACTATCTAGGTTCCCTAACGGGCACATGGAATTTATAAGTTCCCTATCGGGCACTTGGACTATGTAGGTCCTTCAGCGGGCGCTTGGACTTTGTAGGTTCCCTATCAGGCATTGGACAATGTAGGTTAACTAGCGGGATCTTGGACTATCTAGGTTCCCTAGCGGGCACTTGGACTATGTAGGTTAACTAGCGGGCCCTTGGACTATGTAGGTTACCTAGCGGGCACTTGGACTATCTATGTTATTAACGGGCACTTGGACTATGTAGGTAACCTAGCGGGCACTTGGACAGTCTAGGTTACCTAGCGGGCACTTGGACTTCTAGGTTAACGAACGGGCACTTGGTCTATGTAGGTTGCCTAGCGGGCACTTGAACTATCTAGGTTAGGTAACGGGCACTTGGACTATCTAGGTTACCTAGCGGGAACTTGGACTATGTAGGTTACCTAGCGGGCACTTGGACTATCTAGGTTACCTAACGGGCACTTGGACTATCTAGGTTACCTAGTGGGCCCTTGGACTATGTAGGTTACCTTGAGGGCACTTGTACTATCTAGGTTAACAAACGTGCACTTGGACTATGTAGGTAACCTAGAGGGCACTTGGACAGTCTAGGTTACCTAGCGGGCACTTGGACTATCTAGGTTAACGAATGGGCTCTTGGACTATGAAGGTTACCTAGCAGGCACTTGGAATATCTAGGATACCTAAAGGGAACTTGGACTATGTAGGTTAACTAGCGGACTCTTGGACGATCTAGGTTAACTAGCAGGCACTTGGAATATCTAGGTTAACTAGCGGGCCCTTGGAGTATGTAGGTTAACTAGCGGGCACTTGGACAATCTAGGTAAACTAGCGGGTTCTGGACTATGTAGGTTAACTAGCGGGCACTTGGACAATGCAGGTTCCCTAGCGGGCACTTTGACTATGTAGGTTCC
Source organism: Tenrec ecaudatus (assembly GCF_050624435.1). NCBI lineage: Eukaryota > Metazoa > Chordata > Mammalia > Afrosoricida > Tenrecidae > Tenrec > Tenrec ecaudatus. The sequence goes on along the minus strand of NW_027459411.1, from coordinate 46,224 downwards.
CTAGCGGGCACTTGGACAATATATGTTCAGTACGGGAACTTGGACTATATAGGTTCCCTAACGGGCACTTGGACTATGTAAGTTCCCTAGCGGGCACTTGGACTATGTGGGTTTCCTGGCGGGCATTTGGACTATCTAGGTTCCCTAGCGGGCACTTGGACACTGTAGGTTCCCTAGCGGGCACTTGTACTATGTAGGTTACCTAGCGGGCACTTGGAATTTGGAGGTTCCCTATCGGGCACTTGGACTATGTAGGTTAACTAGAGGGCACTTGGACTATGTAAGTTAACTAGCGGGCCCTTGGACTATGTAGGTTACCTAGCGGGCACTTGGACGATCTAGGTTAACTAGCGGGTACTTGGACTATGTAGGTTAACTAGCGGACCCTTGGACTATGTAGAATAACTAGCGGCACTTGGACTATCTACTTTAACTAGCTGGCCCTTGGACTATGTAGATTCCCTAGCGGGCACATGGACAATGTATATTCCAGAGCGGGTACTTGGACTATGTTGGTTCCCTAGCAGGCACTTGGACTATGTAGGTTCCAGAGCAGGCACTTGGACTATCTAGGTTCCCTAGTGGGCACTTGTACTAGGTAGGTTAACTAGCGGACACTTGGACGATCTAGGTTAACTAGCGGGTGCTTGGACTATGTAGGTTAACTAGCGGCACTTGGACTATCTATGTTAACTAGCGGGGCCCTTGGACTATGTATGTTCCCTACGGACACTTGAACTATGTAAGTTAACTACCAGGCACTTGGACTATGTAGGTTAACTAGCGGGCCCTTGGACTATCTAGGTTACCTAGCGGGCGCTTGGACTATGTAGGTTAACTACCGGGCACTTGCACTATCTAGGTTACCGAACGGGCATTTGGACTATGTAGGTAACCTAGCGGGCACTTGGACAGTCTAGGTTACCTAGCGGGCACTTGGACTTATAGGTTAACGAACGGGAACTTGGACTATGTATGTTGCGTAGCGGGCAATTGGATTATCTAGGTTAGGTAAGGGGCACTTGGACTATCTAGGTTACCTAGCGGGAACTAGGACTATGTAGGTTACCTAGAGGGCACTTGGACTATCTAGGTTACCTAACGGGCACTTGGACTATCTGGGTTACCTAGCGGGAACTTGGACAATGTAGGTTACCTAGCGGGCACTTGGACTATCTAGGTTACCCAACGGGCACTTGGACTATCTAGGTTACCTAGAGGGCCCTTGGACTATGTAGGTTACGTAGCGGTCACGTGGACTATCTAGGTTAACGAAAGGGCACTTGGACTATGTAGGTTACCTAGCGGGCACTTGGATTATCTAGATTAGCTAACAGGAACTTGGAATATCTAGGTTACCTAGCGGGCACTTGGACTATGTAGGTTACCTTGCGGGCACTTGTACTATCTAGGTTAGCTAAAAGGAACTTTGACTATCTAGGTTACCTAGCGGGCACTAGGACTATGTAGGTTACCTAACGGGCACTTGGACTATGTAGGTTAACTAGCAGACACTTGGACGATCTAGGTTAACTAGCCGGCACTTGGAATATCTAGGTTAACTAGCTGGCCATTGGACTATGTGGGTTAACTAGCGGGCATTTGGATTATCTAGGTTAACTAGCGGGTTCTTGGAATATGTAGGTTAACTAGCGGGCCCTTGGACTATGTAGGTTAACTAGCGGGCACTTGGACGATCTAGGTTAACTACCTGGCAATTGGACTATCTAGTTTAAGTAGCGGGCACTTGGACTATATAGGTTCCCTATGGGCACTTACCCTCTAGTTTCCCTAAAGGGCACGTGGACTATGTAGGTTCCCTAGTGGGCACTTGGACTATTTAGGTTATCTAGCAGGCCCTTGGACTATCTAGGTTAACTAGCGGGCACTTGGACGATGCAGGTTCCCTAGCGGGCACATGGACTATGTAGGTTCCCTAACGGGCACTTGGACTATGTAAGTTCCCTTGCGGGCACTTGGACTATGTGGGTTTCCTGGCGGGCATTTGGACTATCTAGGTTACCTACCGGGCACTTGGACTCTGTAGGTTCCCTAGCGGGCACTTGTACTATGTAGGTAACCTAGCGGGCACTTGGATTTTGTAGGTTAACTAGAGGGCATTTGGACTATGTAGGTTACCTACCGGGCACTTGGACTATGTAGGTTCCCTATCGGTCACTTGGAGAATGTAGGTTAACTAGCGGGCCCTTGGACTATGTAGGTTAACTAGCGGGCACTTGGACGATCTAGGTTAACTAGCGGGTACTTGGACTATGTAGGTTAACTAGCGGACCATTGGACTATGTAGAATAACTAGCGGCACTTGGACTATCTACGTTAACTAGCTGGCCCTTGGACTATGTAGATTCCCTAGAGGGCACATGCACAATGTATATTCCAGAGCGGGTACTTGGACTATGTAGTTTCCCTAGCAGGCACGTGGACTATGTAGGTTCCAGAGCAGGCACATGGACTATCTAGGTTCCCTAGTGGGCACTTGTACTAGGTAGGTTAACTAGCGGACACTTGGACAATCTAGGTTAACTAGCGGGTACTTGGACTATGTAGGTTAACTAGCGGCACTTGGACTATCTATGTTAACTAGCGGGGCCCTTGGACTATGTATGTTCCCTACGGACACTTGAACTATGTAAGTTAACTACCGGGCACTTGGACTATGTAGGTTCCAGAGCAGGCACTTGGACTATCTAGGTTCCCTAGAGGGCACTTGTACTAGGTAGGTTAACTAGCGGGCCCTTGGACTATCTAGGTTACCTAGCGGGCACTTGGACTATGTAGGTTAACTACCGGGCACTTGCACTATCTAGGTTACCGAACGGGCATTTGGACTATGTAGGTAACCTAGCGGGCACTTGGAGAGTCTTGGTTACCTAGCGGGCACTTGGACTTATAGGTTAACGAACGGGAACTTGGACTATGTATGTTGCGTAGCGGGCAATTGGATTATCTAGGTTAGGTAAGGGGCACTTGTACTATGTAGGTTACCTAGCAGGAACTAGGACTATGTAGGTTACCTAGCGGGCACTTGGACTATCTATGTTACCTAACGGGCACTTGGACTATCTTGGTTACCTAGCGGGAACTTTGACTATGTAGGTTACCTAGCGGGCACTTGGACTATCTAGGTTACCTAACGGGCACTTGGACTATCTAGGTTTCTTAGCGGGCACTTGGACTATGTAGGTTAACTAGCGGGCACTTGGACTATATAGGTTACCTAGAGGGCCCTTGGACTATGTAGGTTACGTAGCGGGCACGTGGATTATCTAGGTTAACGAAAGGGCACTTGGACTATGTAGGTTACCTAGCGGGCACTTGGATTATGTAGATTAGCTAACAGGAACTTGGAATATCTAGGTTACCTAGCGGGCACTTGGACTATCTAGGTTACCTAACGGGCACTTGGACTATCTGGGTTACCTAGCGGGAACTTGGACAATGTAGGTTACCTAGCGGGCACTTGGACTATCTAGGTTACCCAACGGGCACTTGGACTATCTAGGTTACCTAGAGGGCCCTTGGACTATGTAGGTTACGTAGCGGTCACGTGGACTATCTAGGTTAACGAAAGGGCACTTGGACTATGTAGGTTACCTAGCGGGCACTTGGATTATCTAGATTAGCTAACAGGAACTTGGAATATCTACGTTACCTAGCGGGCACTTGGACTATGTAGGTTACCTTGCGGGCACTTGTACTATCTAGGTTAGCTAAAAGGAACTTTGACTATCTAGGTTACCTAGCGGGCACTAGGACTATGTAGGTTACCTAACGGGCACTTGGACTATGTAGGTTAACTAGCAGACACTTGGACGATCTAGGTTAACTAGCCGGCACTTGGAATATCTAGGTTAACTAGCTGGCCATTGGACTATGTGGGTTAACTAGCGGGCATTTGGATTATCTAGGTTAACTAGCGGGTTCTTGGAATATGTAGGTTAACTAGCGGGCCCTTGGACTATGTAGGTTAACTAGCGGGCACTTGGACGATCTAGGTTAACTACCTGGCAATTGGACTATCTAGTTTAAGTAGCGGGCACTTGGACTATATAGGTTCCCTATGGGCACTTACCCTCTAGTTTCCCTAAAGGGCACGTGGACTATGTAGGTTCCCTAGTGGGCACTTGGACTATTTAGGTTATCTAGCAGGCCCTTGGACTATCTAGGTTAACTAGCGGGCACTTGGACGATGCAGGTTCCCTAGCGGGCACATGGACTATGTAGGTTCCCTAACGGGCACTTGGACTATGTAAGTTCCCTTGCGGGCACTTGGACTATGTGGGTTTCCTGGCGGGCATTTGGACTATCTAGGTTACCTACCGGGCACTTGGACTCTGTAGGTTCCCTAGCGGGCACTTGTACTATGTAGGTAACCTAGCGGGCACTTGGATTTTGTAGGTTCCCTATCGGGCACTTGGACTATGTAGGTTAACTAGAGGGCATTTGGACTATGTAGGTTACCTAGCGGGCACTTGGACTATGTAGGTTCCCTATCGGTCACTTGGAGAATGTAGGTTAACTAGCGGGCCCTTGGACTATGTAGGTTAACTAGCGGGCACTTGGACGATCTAGGTTAACTAGCGGGTACTTGGACTATGTAGGTTAACTAGCGGACCATTGGACTATGTAGAATAACTAGCGGCACTTGGACTATCTACGTTAACTAGCTGGCCCTTGGACTATGTAGATTCCCTAGCGGGCACATGGACAATGTATATTCCAGAGCGGGTACTTGGACTATGTAGTTTCCCTAGCAGGCACTTGGACTATGTAGGTTCCAGAGCAGGCACTTGGAATATCTAGGTTCCCTAGTGGGCACTTGTACTAGGTAGGTTAACTAGCGGACACTTGGACGATCTAGGTTAACTAGCGGGTACATGAACTATGTAGGTTAACTAGCGGCACTTGGAATATCTATGTTAACTAGCGGGGCCCTTGGACTATGTATGTTCCCTACGGACACTTGAACTATGTAAGTTAACTACCGGGCACTTGGACTATGTAGGTTCCAGAGCAGGCACTTGGACTATCTAGGTTACCTAGCGGGCACTTGGACTATGTAGGTTAACTACCGGGCACTTGCACTATCTAGGTTACCGAACGGGCATTTGGACTATGTAGGTAACCTAGCGGGCACTTGGAGAGTCTTGGTTACCTAGCGGGCACTTGGACTTATAGGTTAACGAACGGGACCTTGGACTATGTATGTTGCGTAGCGGGCAATTGGATTATCTAGGTTAGGTAAGGGGCACTTAGACTATGTAGGTTACTTATCGGGCACTTGGACTATCTAGGTTACCTAGCGGGCACTTGGACTATCTAGGTTACCTAACAGGCACTTGGACTATCTAGGTTACCTAGCGGGCACTTGGACTCTAAAGGTTACCTAGCGGGCACTTGGAGAGTCTAGGTTAGCTAGCGGGCACTTGGACTTCTAGGTTAACGAATGGGCACTTGTACTATGTAGGTTGCCTAGAGGGCACTTGGACTATCTAGGTTAGGTAACGGGCACTTGGACTATTTGGGATACCTAGCGGGAACTTGGACTATGTAGGTTACCTAGCGGGCAGTTGGACTATCTAGGTTACCTAACGGGCACTTGGACAATATAGGTTACCTAGCGGGCACTTTTAATATGTAGGTTACCTAGCGGGCCCTTGGACTATGTAGGTTGCCTTGCGGGCACTTGGACGATGTAGGTTAACGAACGTGCACTTAGACTGTGTAGGTAACCTAGAGGGCATTTGGACAGTCTAGGTTACCTAGCGTGCACTTGGACTATCTAGGTTAAGGAATGGGCACTTGGACTATGTAGGTTACCTAGCAGGCACTTGGACTATCTAGGTTAGCTAACAGGAACTTGGAATATCTAGGTTACCTAGCGGGCACTTGGATTATGTAGGTTACCTTGAGGGCACTTGGACTATCTAGGTTACCTAACGGGAACTTGGACTATGTAGGTTAACTAGCGGACTCTTGGACGATCTAGGTTAACTAGCGGGCCCTTGGACTATATAGGTTATCTTGCGGGCACTTGGACTATCTAGGTAAACTAGCGGGTTCTGGACTATGTAGGTCAACTAGCGGGCACTTGGACAATGCAGGTTCCCTAGTGGGCACTTTGACTATGTAGGTTCCCTAGCGGGCACTAGGACTATATATGTTCCCTACGGGCACTTGGACTATCTAAGTTCCCTAACAGGCACTGGGACTATGTAGGTTCCTCAATGGGCACTTGGACTATGTAGGTTCCCTATCGGGCACTTGGACTATGTAGGTTAACTAGCGGGCACTTGGACGATCAAGATTAACTAGTGGGAACTTGGACTATCTAGGTTAACTACCGGGAAATTGGACGATCTAGGTTAACTAGCGGGCACTTGTACAATGCAGGTTCCCTAGCGGGTACTTTGACTATGTAGGTCCCCTAGCGGGCACTTGGAATATATAGGTTCCCTACGGGCACTTGGACTATCTAGGTTCCCTAACGGGCACTTGGAATATGTAGGTTCCCTATCGGGCACTTGGACTATGTAGGTTCCTAAGCGGGCACTTGGACTATGTAGATTAACTAGCGGGCACTTGGACTATCTAGGTTAATTAGCAGGCCCTGGGCTATGTAGGTTAACTAGCGGGCACTTGGACTATGTAGGTTAACTAGCAGGCACTTGAACTATCAGGTTAACTAGCGGTCACTTGGACTATGTAGGTAACCTAGCGGGAACTTGGACTGTCTAGGTTAACGAACGGGCACGTGGTCTATGTAGGTTGCCTAGCGGGCACTTGAACTATCTAGGTTAGGTAACGGGCACTTGGACTATCTAGGTTACCTAGCGGGAACTTGGACTATGTAGGTTACCTAGCGGGCACTTGGACTATCTAGGTTACCTAACGGGCACTTGGACTATCTAGGTTACCTAGTGGGCCCTTGGACTATGTAGGTTACCTTGAGGGCACTTGTAATATCTAGGTTAACAAACGTGCACTTGGACTATGTAGGTAACCTAGAGGGCACTTGGACAGTCTAGGTTACCTAGCGGGCACTTGGACTATCTAGGTTAACGAATGGGCTCTTGGACTATGAAGGTTACCTAGCAGGCACTTGGAATATCTAGGATACCTAAAGGGAACTTGGACTATGTTGGTTAACTAGCGGACTCTTGGACGATCTAGGTTAACTAGCAGGCACTTGGAATATCTAGGTTAACTAGCGGGCCCTTGGAGTATGTAGGTTAACTAGCGGGCACTTGGACAATCTAGGTAAACTAGCGGGTTCTGGACTATGTAGGTTAACTAGCGGGCACTTGGACAATGCAGGTTCCCTAGCGGGCACTTTGACTATGTAGGTTCCCTAGCGGGCACTTGGACAATATATGTTCAGTACGGGAACTTGGACTATATAGGTTCCCTAACGGGCACTTGGACTATGTAAGTTCCCTAGCGGGCACTTGGACTATGTGGGTTTCCTGGCGGGCATTTGGACTATCTAGGTTCCCTAGCGGGCACTTGGACACTGTAGGTTCCCTAGCGGGCACTTGTACTATGTAGGTTACCTAGCGGGCACTTGGAATTTGGAGGTTCCCTATCGGGCACTTGGACTATGTAGGTTAACTAGAGGGCACTTGGACTATGTAAGTTAACTAGCGGGCCCTTGGACTATGTAGGTTACCTAGCGGGCACTTGGACGATCTAGGTTAACTAGCGGGTACTTGGACTATGTAGGTTAACTAGCGGACCCTTGGACTATGTAGAATAACTAGCGGCACTTGGACTATCTACTTTAACTAGCTGGCCCTTGGACTATGTAGATTCCCTAGCGGGCACATGGACAATGTATATTCCAGAGCGGGTACTTGGACTATGTTGGTTCCCTAGCAGGCACTTGGACTATGTAGGTTCCAGAGCAGGCACTTGGACTATCTAGGTTCCCTAGTGGGCACTTGTACTAGGTAGGTTAACTAGCGGACACTTGGACGATCTAGGTTAACTAGCGGGTGCTTGGACTATGTAGGTTAACTAGCGGCACTTGGACTATCTATGTTAACTAGCGGGGCCCTTGGACTATGTATGTTCCCTACGGACACTTGAACTATGTAAGTTAACTACCAGGCACTTGGACTATGTAGGTTAACTAGCGGGCCCTTGGACTATCTAGGTTACCTAGCGGGCGCTTGGACTATGTAGGTTAACTACCGGGCACTTGCACTATCTAGGTTACCGAACGGGCATTTGGACTATGTAGGTAACCTAGCGGGCACTTGGACAGTCTAGGTTACCTAGCGGGCACTTGGACTTATAGGTTAACGAACGGGAACTTGGACTATGTATGTTGCGTAGCGGGCAATTGGATTATCTAGGTTAGGTAAGGGGCACTTGGACTATCTAGGTTACCTAGCGGGAACTAGGACTATGTAGGTTACCTAGAGGGCACTTGGACTATCTAGGTTACCTAACGGGCACTTGGACTATCTGGGTTACCTAGCGGGAACTTGGACAATGTAGGTTACCTAGCGGGCACTTGGACTATCTAGGTTACCCAACGGGCACTTGGACTATCTAGGTTACCTAGAGGGCCCTTGGACTATGTAGGTTACGTAGCGGTCACGTGGACTATCTAGGTTAACGAAAGGGCACTTGGACTATGTAGGTTACCTAGCGGGCACTTGGATTATCTAGATTAGCTAACAGGAACTTGGAATATCTACGTTACCTAGCGGGCACTTGGACTATGTAGGTTACCTTGCGGGCACTTGTACTATCTAGGTTAGCTAAAAGGAACTTTGACTATCTAGGTTACCTAGCGGGCACTAGGACTATGTAGGTTACCTAACGGGCACTTGGACTATGTAGGTTAACTAGCAGACACTTGGACGATCTAGGTTAACTAGCCGGCACTTGGAATATCTAGGTTAACTAGCTGGCCATTGGACTATGTGGGTTAACTAGCGGGCATTTGGATTATCTAGGTTAACTAGCGGGTTCTTGGAATATGTAGGTTAACTAGCGGGCCCTTGGACTATGTAGGTTAACTAGCGGGCACTTGGACGATCTAGGTTAACTACCTGGCAATTGGACTATCTAGTTTAAGTAGCGGGCACTTGGACTACATAGGTTCCCTATGGGCACTTACCCTCTAGTTTCCCTAAAGGGCACGTGGACTATGTAGGTTCCCTAGTGGGCACTTGGACTATTTAGGTTATCTAGCAGGCCCTTGGACTATCTAGGTTAACTAGCGGGCACTTGGACGATGCAGGTTCCCTAGCGGGCACATGGACTATGTAGGTTCCCTAACGGGCACTTGGACTATGTAAGTTCCCTTGCGGGCACTTGGACTATGTGGGTTTCCTGGCGGGCATTTGGACTATCTAGGTTACCTACCGGGCACTTGGACTCTGTAGGTTCCCTAGCGGGCACTTGTACTATGTAGGTAACCTAGCGGGCACTTGGATTTTGTAGGTTCCCTATCGGGCACTTGGACTATGTAGGTTAACTAGAGGGCATTTGGACTATGTAGGTTACCTAGCGGGCACTTGGACTATGTAGGTTCCCTATCGGTCACTTGGAGAATGTAGGTTAACTAGCGGGCCCTTGGACTATGTAGGTTAACTAGCGGGCACTTGGACGATCTAGGTTAACTAGCGGGTACTTGGACTATGTAGGTTAACTAGCGGACCATTGGACTATGTAGAATAACTAGCGGCACTTGGACTATCTACGTTAACTAGCTGGCCCTTGGACTATGTAGATTCCCTAGCAGGCACATGGACAATGTATATTCCAGAGCGGGTACTTGGACTATGTAGTTTCCCTAGCAGGCACTTGGACTATGTAGGTTCCAGAGCAGGCACTTGGAATATCTAGGTTCCCTAGTGGGCACTTGTACTAGGTAGGTTAACTAGCGGACACTTGGACGATCTAGGTTAACTAGCGGGTACATGAACTATGTAGGTTAACTAGCGGCACTTGGAATATCTATGTTAACTAGCGGGGCCCTTGGACTATGTATGTTCCCTACGGACACTTGAACTATGTAAGTTAACTACCGGGCACTTGGACTATGTAGGTTCCAGAGCAGGCACTTGGACTATCTAGGTTACCTAGCGGGCACTTGGACTATGTAGGTTAACTACCGGGCACTTGCACTATCTAGGTTACCGAACGGGCATTTGGACTATGTAGGTAACCTAGCGGGCACTTGGAGAGTCTTGGTTACCTAGCGGGCACTTGGACTTATAGGTTAACGAACGGGAACTTGGACTATGTATGTTGCGTAGCGGGCAATTGGATTATCTAGGTTAGGTAAGGGGCACTTAGACTATGTAGGTTACTTATCGGGCACTTGGACTATCTAGGTTACCTAGCGGGCACTTGGACTATCTAGGTTACCTAACAGGCACTTGGACTATCTAGGTTACCTAGCGGGCACTTGGACTCTAAAGGTTACCTAGCGGGCACTTGGAGAGTCTAGGTTAGCTAGCGGGCACTTGGACTTCTAGGTTAACGAATGGGCACTTGTACTATGTAGGTTGCCTAGAGGGCACTTGGACTATCTAGGTTAGGTAACGGGCACTTGGACTATTTGGGTTACCTAGCGGGAACTTGGACTATGTAGGTTACCTAGCGGGCAGTTGGACTATCTAGGTTACCTAACGGGCACTTGGACAATATAGGTTACCTAGCGGGCACTTTTAATATGTAGGTTACCTAGCGGGCCCTTGGACTATGTAGGTTGCCTTGCGGGCACTTGGACGATGTAGGTTAACGAACGTGCACTTAGACTGTGTAGGTAACCTAGAGGGCATTTGGACAGTCTAGGTTACCTAGCGTGCACTTGGACTATCTAGGTTAAGGAATGGGCACTTGGACTATGTAGGTTACCTAGCAGGCACTTGGACTATCTAGGTTAGCTAACAGGAACTTGGAATATCTAGGTTACCTAGCGGGCACTTGGATTATGTAGGTTACCTTGAGGGCACTTGGACTATCTAGGTTACCTAACGGGAACTTGGACTATGTAGGTTAACTAGCGGACTCTTGGACGATCTAGGTTAACTAGCGGGCCCTTGGACTATATAGGTTATCTTGCGGGCACTTGGACTATCTAGGTAAACTAGCGGGTTCTGGACTATGTAGGTCAACTAGCGGGCACTTGGACAATGCAGGTTCCCTAGTGGGCACTTTGACTATGTAGGTTCCCTAGCGGGCACTAGGACTATATATGTTCCCTACGGGCACTTGGACTATCTAAGTTCCCTAACAGGCACTGGGACTATGTAGGTTCCTCAATGGGCACTTGGACTATGTAGGTTCCCTATCGGGCACTTGGACTATGTAGGTTAACTAGCGGGCACTTGGACGATCAAGATTAACTAGTGGGAACTTGGACTATCTAGGTTAACTACCGGGAAATTGGACGATCTAGGTTAACTAGCGGGCACTTGTACAATGCAGGTTCCCTAGCGGGTACTTTGACTATGTAGGTCCCCTAGCGGGCACTTGGAATATATAGGTTCCCTACGGGCACTTGGACTATCTAGGTTCCCTAACGGGCACTTGGAATATGTAGGTTCCCTATCGGGCACTTGGACTATGTAGGTTCCTAAGCGGGCACTTGGACTATGTAGATTAACTAGCGGGCACTTGGACTATCTAGGTTAATTAGCAGGCCCTGGGCTATGTAGGTTAACTAGCGGGCACTTGGACTATGTAGGTTAACTAGCAGGCACTTGAACTATCAGGTTAACTAGCGGTCACTTGGACTATGTAGGTAACCTAGCGGGAACTTGGACTGTCTAGGTTAACGAACGGGCACGTGGTCTATGTAGGTTGCCTAGCGGGCACTTGAACTATCTAGGTTAGGTAACGGGCACTTGGACTATCTAGGTTACCTAGCGGGAACTTGGACTATGTAGGTTACCTAGCGGGCACTTGGACTATCTAGGTTACCTAACGGGCACTTGGACTATCTAGGTTACCTAGTGGGCCCTTGGACTATGTAGGTTACCTTGAGGGCACTTGTAATATCTAGGTTAACAAACGTGCACTTGGACTATGTAGGTAACCTAGAGGGCACTTGGACAGTCTAGGTTACCTAGCGGGCACTTGGACTATCTAGGTTAACGAATGGGCTCTTGGACTATGAAGGTTACCTAGCAGGCACTTGGAATATCTAGGATACCTAAAGGGAACTTGGACTATGTTGGTTAACTAGCGGACTCTTGGACGATCTAGGTTAACTAGCAGGCACTTGGAATATCTAGGTTAACTAGCGGGCCCTTGGAGTATGTAGGTTAACTAGCGGGCACTTGGACAATCTAGGTAAACTAGCGGGTTCTGGACTATGTAGGTTAACTAGCGGGCACTTGGACAATGCAGGTTCCCTAGCGGGCACTTTGACTATGTAGGTTCCCTAGCGGGCACTTGGACAATATATGTTCAGTACGGGAACTTGGACTATATAGGTTCCCTAACGGGCACTTGGACTATGTAAGTTCCCTAGCGGGCACTTGGACTATGTGGGTTTCCTGGCGGGCATTTGGACTATCTAGGTTCCCTAGCGGGCACTTGGACACTGTAGGTTCCCTAGCGGGCACTTGTACTATGTAGGTTACCTAGCGGGCACTTGGAATTTGGAGGTTCCCTATCGGGCACTTGGACTATGTAGGTTAACTAGAGGGCACTTGGACTATGTAAGTTAACTAGCGGGCCCTTGGACTATGTAGGTTACCTAGCGGGCACTTGGACGATCTAGGTTAACTAGCGGGTACTTGGACTATGTAGGTTAACTAGCGGACCCTTGGACTATGTAGAATAACTAGCGGCACTTGGACTATCTACTTTAACTAGCTGGCCCTTGGACTATGTAGATTCCCTAGCGGGCACATGGACAATGTATATTCCAGAGCGGGTACTTGGACTATGTTGGTTCCCTAGCAGGCACTTGGACTATGTAGGTTCCAGAGCAGGCACTTGGACTATCTAGGTTCCCTAGTGGGCACTTGTACTAGGTAGGTTAACTAGCGGACACTTGGACGATCTAGGTTAACTAGCGGGTGCTTGGACTATGTAGGTTAACTAGCGGCACTTGGACTATCTATGTTAACTAGCGGGGCCCTTGGACTATGTATGTTCCCTACGGACACTTGAACTATGTAAGTTAACTACCAGGCACTTGGACTATGTAGGTTAACTAGCGGGCCCTTGGACTATCTAGGTTACCTAGCGGGCGCTTGGACTATGTAGGTTAACTACCGGGCACTTGCACTATCTAGGTTACCGAACGGGCATTTGGACTATGTAGGTAACCTAGCGGGCACTTGGACAGTCTAGGTTACCTAGCGGGCACTTGGACTTATAGGTTAACGAACGGGAACTTGGACTATGTATGTTGCGTAGCGGGCAATTGGATTATCTAGGTTAGGTAAGGGGCACTTGGACTATCTAGGTTACCTAGCGGGAACTAGGACTATGTAGGTTACCTAGAGGGCACTTGGACTATCTAGGTTACCTAACGGGCACTTGGACTATCTGGGTTACCTAGCGGGAACTTGGACAATGTAGGTTACCTAGCGGGCACTTGGACTATCTAGGTTACCCAACGGGCACTTGGACTATCTAGGTTACCTAGAGGGCCCTTGGACTATGTAGGTTACGTAGCGGTCACGTGGACTATCTAGGTTAACGAAAGGGCACTTGGACTATGTAGGTTACCTAGCGGGCACTTGGATTATCTAGATTAGCTAACAGGAACTTGGAATATCTAGGTTACCTAGCGGGCACTTGGACTATGTAGGTTACCTTGCGGGCACTTGTACTATCTAGGTTAGCTAAAAGGAACTTTGACTATCTAGGTTACCTAGCGGGCACTAGGACTATGTAGGTTACCTAACGGGCACTTGGACTATGTAGGTTAACTAGCAGACACTTGGACGATCTAGGTTAACTAGCCGGCACTTGGAATATCTAGGTTAACTAGCTGGCCATTGGACTATGTGGGTTAACTAGCGGGCATTTGGATTATCTAGGTTAACTAGCGGGTTCTTGGAATATGTAGGTTAACTAGCGGGCCCTTGGACTATGTAGGTTAACTAGCGGGCACTTGGACGATCTAGGTTAACTACCTGGCAATTGGACTATCTAGTTTAAGTAGCGGGCACTTGGACTATATAGGTTCCCTATGGGCACTTACCCTCTAGTTTCCCTAAAGGGCACGTGGACTATGTAGGTTCCCTAGTGGGCACTTGGACTATTTAGGTTATCTAGCAGGCCCTTGGACTATCTAGGTTAACTAGCGGGCACTTGGACGATGCAGGTTCCCTAGCGGGCACATGGACTATGTAGGTTCCCTAACGGGCACTTGGACTATGTAAGTTCCCTTGCGGGCACTTGGACTATGTGGGTTTCCTGGCGGGCATTTGGACTATCTAGGTTACCTACCGGGCACTTGGACTCTGTAGGTTCCCTAGCGGGCACTTGTACTATGTAGGTAACCTAGCGGGCACTTGGATTTTGTAGGTTCCCTATCGGGCACTTGGACTATGTAGGTTAACTAGAGGGCATTTGGACTATGTAGGTTACCTACCGGGCACTTGGACTATGTAGGTTCCCTATCGGTCACTTGGAGAATGTAGGTTAACTAGCAGGCCCTTGGACTATGTAGGTTAACTAGCGGGCACTTGGACGATCTAGGTTAACTAGCGGGTACTTGGACTATGTAGGTTAACTAGCGGACCATTGGACTATGTAGAATAACTAGCGGCACTTGGACTATCTACGTTAACTAGCTGGCCCTTGGACTATGTAGATTCCCTAGCGGGCACATGGACAATGTATATTCCAGAGCGGGTACTTGGACTATGTAGTTTCCCTAGCAGGCACGTGGACTATGTAGGTTCCAGAGCAGGCACTTGGACTATCTAGGTTCCCTAGTGGGCACTTGTACTAGGTAGGTTAACTAGCGGACACTTGGACAATCTAGGTTAACTAGCGGGTACTTGGACTATGTAGGTTAACTAGCGGCACTTGGACTATCTATGTTAACTAGCGGGGCCCTTGGACTATGTATGTTCCCTACGGACACTTGAACTATGTAAGTTAACTAACGGGCACTTGGACTATGTAGGTTCCAGAGCAGGCACTTGGACTATCTAGGTTCCCTAGAGGGCACTTGTACTAGGTAGGTTAACTAGCGGGCCCTTGGACTATCTAGGTTACCTAGCGGGCACTTGGACTATGTAGGTTAACTACCGGGCACTTGCACTATCTAGGTTACCGAACGGGCATTTGGACTATGTAGGTAACCTAGCGGGCACTTGGAGAGTCTTGGTTACCTAGCGGGCACTTGGACTTATAGGTTAACGAACGGGAACTTGGACTATGTATGTTGCGTAGCGGGCAATTGGATTATCTAGGTTAGGTAAGGGGCACTTGTACTATCTAGGTTACCTAGCAGGAACTAGGACTATGTAGGTTACCTAGCGGGCACTTGGACTATCTAGGTTACCTAACGGGCACTTGGACTATCTTGGTTACCTAGCGGGAACTTTGACTATGTAGGTTACCTAGCGGGCACTTGGACTATCTAGGTTACCTAACGGGCACTTGGACTATCTAGGTTTCTTAGCGGGCACTTGGACTATGTAGGTTAACTAGCGGGCACTTGGACTATATAGGTTACCTAGAGGGCCCTTGGACTATGTAGGTTACGTAGCGGGCACGTGGATTATCTAGGTTAACGAAAGGGCACTTGGACTATGTAGGTTACCTAGCGGGCACTTGGATTATCTAGATTAGCTAACAGGAACTTGGAATATCTAGGTTACCTAGCGGGCACTTGGACTATCTAGGTTACCTAACGGGCACTTGGACTCTCTGGGTTACCTAGCGGGAACTTGGACAATGTAGGGTACCTAGCGGGCACTTGGACTATCTAGGTTACCCAACGGGCACTTGGACTATCTAGGTTACCTAGAGGGCCCTTGGACTATGTAGGTTACGTAGCGGTCACGTGGACTATCTAGGTTAACGAAAGGGCACTTGGACTATGTAGGTTACCTAGCGGGCACTTGGATTATCTAGATTAGCTAACAGGAACTTGGAATATCTAGGTTACCTAGCGGGCACTTGGACTATGTAGGTTACCTTGCGGGCACTTGTACTATCTAGGTTAGCTAAAAGGAACTTTGACTATCTAGGTTACCTAGCGGGCACTAGGACTATGTAGGTTACCTAACGGGCACTTGGACTATGTAGGTTAACTAGCAGACACTTGGACGATCTAGGTTAACTAGCCGGCACTTGGAATATCTAGGTTAACTAGCTGGCCATTGGACTATGTGGGTTAACCAGCGGGCATTTGGATTATCTAGGTTAACTAGCGGGTTCTTGGAATATGTAGGTTAACTAGCGGGCCCTTGGACTATGTAGGTTAACTAGCGGGCACTTGGACGATCTAGGTTAACTACCTGGCAATTGGACTATCTAGTTTAAGTAGCGGGCACTTGGACTATATAGGTTCCCTATGGGCACTTACCCTCTAGTTTCCCTAAAGGGCACGTGGACTATGTAGGTTCCCTAGTGGGCACTTGGACTATTTAGGTTATCTAGCAGGCCCTTGGACTATCTAGGTTAACTAGCGGGCACTTGGACGATGCAGGTTCCCTAGCGGGCACATGGACTATGTAGGTTCCCTAACGGGCACTTGGACTATGTAAGTTCCCTAGCGGGCACTTGGACTATGTGGGTTTCCTGGCGGGCATTTGGACTATCTAGGTTACCTACCGGGCACTTGGACTCTGTAGGTTCCCTAGCGGGCACTTGTACTATGTAGGTAACCTAGCGGGCAATTGGATTTTGTAGGTTCCCTATCGGGCACTTGGACTATGTAGGTTAACTAGAGGGCATTTGGACTATGTAGGTTACCTAGCGGGCACTTGGACTATGTAGGTTCCCTATCGGTCACTTGGAGAATGTAGGTTAACTAGCGGGCCCTTGGACTATGTAGGTTAACTAGCGGGCACTTGGACGATCTAGGTTAACTAGCGGGTACTTGGACTATGTAGGTTAACTAGCGGACCATTGGACTATGTAGAATAACTAGCTGGCCCTTGGACTATGTAGATTCCCTAGCGGGCACATGGACAATGTATATTCCAGAGCGGGTACTTGGACTATGTAGTTTCCCTAGCAGGCACTTGGACTATGTAGGTTCCAGAGCAGGCACTTGGAATATCTAGGTTCCCTAGTGGGCACTTGTACTAGGTAGGTTAACTAGCGGACACTTGGACGATCTAGGTTAACTAGCGGGTACTTGAACTATGTAGGTTAACTAGCGGCACTTGGAATATCTATGTTAACTAGCGGGGCCCTTGGACTATGTATGTTCCCTACGGACACTTGAACTATGTAAGTTAACTACCGGGCACTTGGACTATGTAGTTTCCAGAGCAGGCACTTGGACTATCTAGGTTACCTAGCGGGCACTTGGACTATGTAGGTTAACTACCGGGCACTTGCACTATCTAGGTTACCGAACGGGCATTTGGACTATGTAGGTAACCTAGCGGGCACTTGGAGAGTCTTGGTTACCTAGCGGGCACTTGGACTTATAGGTTAACGAACGGGAACTTGGACTATGTATGTTGCGTAGCGGGCAATTGGATTATCTAGGTTAGGTAAGGGGCACTTGGACTATCTAGGTTACCTAGCGGGAGCTAGGACTATGTAGGTTACCTAGCGGGCACTTGGACTATCTAGGTTACCTAACGGGCACTTGGACTATCTTGGTTACCTAGCGGGAACTTTGACTATGTAGGTTACCTAGCGGGCACATGGACTATCTAGGTTACCTAACGGGCACTTGGACTATCTAGGTTTCTTAGCGGGCACTTGGACTATGTAGGTTAACTAGCGGGCACTTGGACTATATAGGTTACCTAGAGGGCCCTTGGACTATGTAGGTTACGTAGCGGGCACGTGGACTATCTAGGTTAACGAAAGGGCCCTTGGACTATGTAGGTTACCTAGCGGGCACTTGGATTATCTAGATTAGCTAACAGGAACTTGGACTATCTTGGTTACCTAGCGGGAACTTTGACTATGTAGGTTACCTAGCGGGCACTTGGACTATCTAGGTTACCTAACGGGCATTTGGACTATCTAGGTTTCTTAGCGGGCACTTGGACTATATAGGTTACCTAGAGGGCCCTTGGACTATGTAGGTTACGTAGCGGGCACGTGGACTATCTAGGTTAACGAAAGGGCACTTGGACTATGTAGGTTACCTAGCGGGCACTTTGATTATCTAGATTAGCTAACAGGAACTTGGAATATCTAGGTTACCTAGCGGGCACTTGGACTATGTAGGTTACCTTGCGGGCACTTGTACTATCTTGGTTAGCTAAAAGGAACTTTGACTATCTAGGTTACCTAGCGGGCACTAGGACCATGTAGGTTAGCTAACGGGCACTTGGACTATGTAGGTTAACTAGCGGACACTTGGACGATCTAGGTTAACTAGCCGGCACTTGGAATATCTAGCTTAACTAGCTGGCCATTGGACTATGTAGGTTAACTAGCGGGCACTTGGATTATCTAGGTTAACTAGCGGGTTCTTGGAATATGTAGGTTAACTAGCGGGCCCTTGGACTATGTAGGTTAACTAGCGGGCACTTGGACGATCTAGGTTAACTACCTGGCAATTGGACTATCTAGTTTAAGTAGCGGGCACTTGGTCTATATAGGGTCCCTATGGGCACTTGGACGCTCTAATTTCCCTAAAGGGCACGTGGACTATGTAGGTTCCCTATCGGGCACTTGGACTATGTAGGTTATCTAGCAGGCCCTTGGATTATCTAGGTTACCTAGCGGGCACTTGGACGATGCAGGTACCCTAGCTGGCACATGGACTATGTAGGTTCCCTAACGGGCACTTGGACTATGTAGGTTCCATAGCGGGCACTTGGACTATGTAGGTTCCCTATCGGGCACTTGGACTATGTAGGTTTCTATCAGGCACTTGGACTATGTAGATTAACTAGCGGGCACTTGGACTATGTACGACCCCTAGTGGGCACTTCGACTATCTAGGTTAACTAGCGGGCACTCGGTCTATCTACGTTACGTAGCGGGCACTTGGACTATGTAGGTCAAGTAGCGGGCCCTTGGATTATCTAGGTTAGCTAAGGGCACTTGTATTATGTAGGTTAACTAGAGGGCATTTGGACTATGTAGGTTAACTAGCGGACACTTGGAAGATCTAGGTTACCTAGCGGGCACATGGACTATGTAGGTTAACTACCGGGCACTTGCACTATCTAGGTTACCGAACGGGCATTTGGACTATGTAGGTAACCTAGCGGGCAGTTGGACAGTCTAGGTTACCTAGCGGGCACTTGGACTTATAGGTTAACGAACGGGAACTTGGACTATGTATGTTGCGTAGCGGGCAATTGGATTATCTAGGTTAGGTAACGGGCACTTGGACTATCTAGGTTACCTAGCGGGAACTAGGACTATGTAGGTTACCTAGCGGGCACTTGGACTATCTAGGTTACCTAATGGGCACTTGGACTATCTAGGTTACCTAGCGGGAACTTGGACTATGTAGGTTACCTAGCGGGCACTTGGACTATCTAGGTTACTTAACGGGCACTTGGAGCATCTAGGTTTCTTAGCGGGCACTTGGACTATGTAGGTTAACTAGTGGGCACGTGGACTATATAGGTTACCTAGAGGGCCCTTGGATTCTGTAGGTTACGTAGCGGGCACGTGGACTATCTAGGTTAATGAAAGGGCACTTGGAATATGTAGGTTACCTAGCGGGCACTTGGATTATCTAGGTTAGCTAACAGGAACTTGGAATATCCAGGTTACCTAGCGGACACTTGGACTATGTAGGTTACCTTGCGGGCACTTGTACTATCTAGGTTAGCTAAAAGGAACTTTGACTATCTAGGTTACCTAGCGGGCACGAGGACTATGTAGGTTACCTAACGGGCACTTTGACTATGTAGGTTAACTTGCGGACACTTGGACGATCTAGGTTAACTACAGGGCAATTGGAATATCTAGTATAAGTAGCGGGCACTTGGACTATCTAGGTTAATTAGCGGGCATTTGGACGATGCAGGTTCCCTAGCGGGCACTTGGACTATATAGGTTCCCTATGGGCACTTGGACCCTCTAGTTTCCCTAAAGGGCACTTAGACTATGTAGGTTCCCTAGCGGGCACTTGGACCATGTAGGTTAACTAGCAGGCCCTTGGACTATCTAGGTTACCTAGCGGGCACTTGGACGATGCAGGTTCCCTAGCGGGCACTTGGACTATCTAGGTTCCCTAACGGGCACTTGGACTATGTAGGTTCCATAGCGGGCACTTGGACTATGTAGGTTCCCTATCGGGCACTTGGACTATGTAGGTTTCTATCAGGCACTTGTACTATGTAGATTAACTAGCCGGCACTTGGACTATCTAGGTAACCTAGCGGGCACTTGGACTATGTACGCCCCCAGTGGGCACTTCGACTATCTAGGTTAACTAGCGGGCACTCTGTTTATCTACGTTACCTAGCGGGCACTTGAACTATGTAGGTCAACTAGCGGGCCCTTGGACTATCTAGGTTAGCTAAGGGCACTTGGATTATGTAGGTTAACTAGAGGGCACTTGGACTATGTAGGTTAACTAGCGGACACTAGGACGATCTAGGTTAACTAGCGGGCACTTGGACGATATAGGTTAACTACCGGGCACTTGGATTATCTAGGTTGGCTAGCGGGCACTTGAACTATGTAGGTTAACTAGGGGCCCTTAGACTATCTAGGTTAGCTAACGGGCACTTGCACAATGGAGGTTAATTAGAGGGTACTTGGACTATGTAGGTTCCCCAGCTGGCATTTGGACTATATAGATTACCTAGCGGGCACTTGGACTTATAGGTTACCTAGCGGGCACTTGGACTATGTAGGTTAACTAGCGGGCACTTGGACGATCTAGGTTAACTACCTGGCAATTGGACTATCTAGTTTAAGTAGCGGGCACTTGGTCTATATAGGGTCCCTATGGGCACTTGGACCCTCTAATTTCCCTAAAGGGCACGTGGACTATGTAGGTTCCCTATCGGGCACTTGGACTATGTAGGTTATCTAGCAGGCCCTTGGACTATCTAGGTTACCCAGCGGGCACTTGGACGATGCAGGTTCCCTAGCAGGCACATGGACTATGTAGGTTCCCTAACGGGCACTTGGACTATGTAGGTTCCATAGCGGGCACTTGGACTATGTAGGTTCCCTATCGGGCACTTGGACTATATAGGTTTCTATCAGGCACTTGGACTATGTAGATTAACTAGCGGGCACTTGGACTATGTACGACCCCTAGTGGGCACTTCGACTATCTAGGTTAACTAGCGGGCACTCGGTCTATCTACGTTACGTAGCGGGCACTTGGACTATGTAGGTCAAGTAGCGGGCCCTTGGATTATCTAGGTTAGCTAAGGGCACTTGTATTATGTAGGTTAACTAGAGGGCATTTGGACTATGTAGGTTAACTAGCGGACACTTGGAAGATCTAGGTTACCTAGCGGGCACATGGACTATGTAGGTTAACTACCGGGCACTTGCACTATCTAGGTTACCGAACGGGCATTTGGACTATGTAGGTAACCTAGCGGGCAGTTGGACAGTCTAGGTTACCTAGCGGGCACTTGGACTTATAGGTTAACGAACGGGAACTTGGACTATGTATGTTGCGTAGCGGGCAATTGGATTATCTAGGTTAGGTAACGGGCACTTGGACTATCTAGGTTACCTAGCGGGAACTAGGACTATGTAGGTTACCTAGCGGGCACTTGGACTATCTAGGTTACCTAGCGGGAACTAGGACTATGTAGGTTACCTAGCGGGAACTTGGACTATGTAGGTTACCTAGCGGGCACTTGGACTATCTAGGTTACTTAACGGGCACTTGGAGCATCTAGGTTTCTTAGCGGGCACTTGGACTATGTAGGTTAACTAGTGGGCACGTGGACTATATAGGTTACCTAGAGGGCCCTTGGATTCTGTAGGTTACATAGCGGGCACGTGGACTATCTAGGTTAATGAAAGGGCACTTGGAATATGTAGGTTACCTAGCGGGCACTTGGATTATCTAGGTTAGCTAACAGGAACTTGGAATATCCAGGTTTCCTAGCGGACACTTGGACTATGTAGGTTACCTTGCGGGCACTTGTACTATCTAGGTTAGCTAAAAGGAACTTTGACTATCTAGGTTACCTAGCGGGCACGAGGACTATGTAGGTTACCTAACGGGCACTTTGACTATGTAGGTTAACTTGCGGACACTTGGACGATCTAGGTTAACTAGCGGGCACTTGGACGATATAGGTTAACTACCGGGCACTTGGATTATCTAGGTTGGCTAGCGGGCACTTGAACTATGTAGGTTAACTAGGGGCCCTTAGACTATCTAGGTTAGCTAACGGGCACTTGCACAATGGAGGTTAATTAGAGGGTACTTGGACTATGTAGGTTCCCCAGCTGGCATTTGGACTATATAGATTACCTAGCGGGCACTTGGACTTATAGGTTACCTAGCGGGCACTTGGACTATGTAGGTTAACTAGCGGGCACTTGGACGATCTAGGTTAACTACCTGGCAATTGGACTATCTAGTTTAAGTAGCGGGCACTTGGTCTATATAGGGTCCCTATGGGCACTTGGACCCTCTAATTTCCCTAAAGGGCACGTGGACTATGTAGGTTCCCTATCGGGCACTTGGACTATGTAGGTTATCTAGCAGGCCCTTGGACTATCTAGGTTACCCAGCGGGCACTTGGACGATGCAGGTTCCCTAGCAGGCACATGGACTATGTAGGTTCCCTAACGGGCACTTGGACTATGTAGGTTCCATAGCGGGCACTTGGACTATGTAGGTTCCCTATCGGGCACTTGGACTATATAGGTTTCTATCAGGCACTTGGACTATGTAGATTAACTAGCGGGCACTTGGACTATGTACGACCCCTAGTGGGCACTTCGACTATCTAGGTTAACTAGCGGGCACTCGGTCTATCTACGTTACGTAGCGGGCACTTGGACTATGTAGGTCAAGTAGCGGGCCCTTGGATTATCTAGGTTAGCTAAGGGCACTTGTATTATGTAGGTTAACTAGAGGGCATTTGGACTATGTAGGTTAACTAGCGGACACTTGGAAGATCTAGGTTACCTAGCGGGCACATGGACTATGTAGGTTAACTACCGGGCACTTGCACTATCTAGGTTACCGAACGGGCATTTGGACTATGTAGGTAACCTAGCGGGCAGTTGGACAGTCTAGGTTACCTAGCGGGCACTTGGACTTATAGGTTAACGAACGGGAACTTGGACTATGTATGTTGCGTAGCGGGCAATTGGATTATCTAGGTTAGGTAACGGGCACTTGGACTATCTAGGTTACCTAGCGGGAACTAGGACTATGTAGGTTACCTAGCGGGCACTTGGACTATCTAGGTTACCTAATGGGCACTTGGACTATCTAGGTTACCTAGCGGGAACTTGGACTATGTAGGTTACCTAGCGGGCACTTGGACTATCTAGGTTACTTAACGGGCACTTGGAGCATCTAGGTTTCTTAGCGGGCACTTGGACTATGTAGGTTAACTAGTGGGCACGTGGACTATATAGGTTACCTAGAGGGCCCTTGGATTCTGTAGGTTACGTAGCGGGCACGTGGACTATCTAGGTTAATGAAAGGGCACTTGGAATATGTAGGTTACCTAGCGGGCACTTGGATTATCTAGGTTAGCTAACAGGAACTTGGAATATCCAGGTTACCTAGCGGACACTTGGACTATGTAGGTTACCTTGCGGGCACTTGTACTATCTAGGTTAGCTAAAAGGAACTTTGACTATCTAGGTTACCTAGCGGGCACGAGGACTATGTAGGTTACCTAACGGGCACTTTGACTATGTAGGTTAACTTGCGGACACTTGGACGATCTAGGTTAACTACAGGGCAATTGGAATATCTAGTATAAGTAGCGGGCACTTGGACTATCTAGGTTAATTAGCGGGCATTTGGACGATGCAGGTTCCCTAGCGGGCACTTGGACTATATAGGTTCCCTATGGGCACTTGGACCCTCTAGTTTCCCTAAAGGGCACTTAGACTATGTAGGTTCCCTAGCGGGCACTTGGACCATGTAGGTTAACTAGCAGGCCCTTGGACTATCTAGGTTACCTAGCGGGCACTTGGACGATGCAGGTTCCCTAGCGGGCACTTGGACTATCTAGGTTCCCTAACGGGCACTTGGACTATGTAGGTTCCATAGCGGGCACTTGGACTATGTAGGTTCCCTATCGGGCACTTGGACTATGTAGGTTTCTATCAGGCACTTGTACTATGTAGATTAACTAGCCGGCACTTGGACTATCTAGGTAACCTAGCGGGCACTTGGACTATGTACGCCCCCAGTGGGCACTTCGACTATCTAGGTTAACTAGCGGGCACTCTGTTTATCTACGTTACCTAGCGGGCACTTGAACTATGTAGGTCAACTAGCGGGCCCTTGGACTATCTAGGTTAGCTAAGGGCACTTGGATTATGTAGGTTAACTAGAGGGCACTTGGACTATGTAGGTTAACTAGCGGACACTAGGACGATCTAGGTTAACTAGCGGGCACTTGGACGATATAGGTTAACTACCGGGCACTTGGATTATCTAGGTTGGCTAGCGGGCACTTGAACTATGTAGGTTAACTAGGGGCCCTTAGACTATCTAGGTTAGCTAACGGGCACTTGCACAATGGAGGTTAATTAGAGGGTACTTGGACTATGTAGGTTCCCCAGCTGGCATTTGGACTATATAGATTACCTAGCGGGCACTTGGACTTATAGGTTACCTAGCGGGCACTTGGACTATGTAGGTTAACTAGCGGGCACTTGGACGATCTAGGTTAACTACCTGGCAATTGGACTATCTAGTTTAAGTAGCGGGCACTTGGTCTATATAGGGTCCCTATGGGCACTTGGACCCTCTAATTTCCCTAAAGGGCACGTGGACTATGTAGGTTCCCTATCGGGCACTTGGACTATGTAGGTTATCTAGCAGGCCCTTGGACTATCTAGGTTACCCAGCGGGCACTTGGACGATGCAGGTTCCCTAGCAGGCACATGGACTATGTAGGTTCCCTAACGGGCACTTGGACTATGTAGGTTCCATAGCGGGCACTTGGACTATGTAGGTTCCCTATCGGGCACTTGGACTATATAGGTTTCTATCAGGCACTTGGACTATGTAGATTAACTAGCGGGCACTTGGACTATGTACGACCCCTAGTGGGCACTTCGACTATCTAGGTTAACTAGCGGGCACTCGGTCTATCTACGTTACGTAGCGGGCACTTGGACTATGTAGGTCAAGTAGCGGGCCCTTGGATTATCTAGGTTAGCTAAGGGCACTTGTATTATGTAGGTTAACTAGAGGGCATTTGGACTATGTAGGTTAACTAGCGGACACTTGGAAGATCTAGGTTACCTAGCGGGCACATGGACTATGTAGGTTAACTACCGGGCACTTGCACTATCTAGGTTACCGAACGGGCATTTGGACTATGTAGGTAACCTAGCGGGCAGTTGGACAGTCTAGGTTACCTAGCGGGCACTTGGACTTATAGGTTAACGAACGGGAACTTGGACTATGTATGTTGCGTAGCGGGCAATTGGATTATCTAGGTTAGGTAACGGGCACTTGGACTATCTAGGTTACCTAGCGGGAACTAGGACTATGTAGGTTACCTAGCGGGCACTTGGACTATCTAGGTTACCTAGCGGGAACTAGGACTATGTAGGTTACCTAGCGGGAACTTGGACTATGTAGGTTACCTAGCGGGCACTTGGACTATCTAGGTTACTTAACGGGCACTTGGAGCATCTAGGTTTCTTAGCGGGCACTTGGACTATGTAGGTTAACTAGTGGGCACGTGGACTATATAGGTTACCTAGAGGGCCCTTGGATTCTGTAGGTTACGTAGCGGGCACGTGGACTATCTAGGTTAATGAAAGGGCACTTGGAATATGTAGGTTACCTAGCGGGCACTTGGATTATCTAGGTTAGCTAACAGGAACTTGGAATATCCAGGTTACCTAGCGGACACTTGGACTATGTAGGTTACCTTGCGGGCACTTGTACTATCTAGGTTAGCTAAAAGGAACTTTGACTATCTAGGTTACCTAGCGGGCACGAGGACTATGTAGGTTACCTAACGGGCACTTTGACTATGTAGGTTAACTTGCGGACACTTGGACGATCTAGGTTAACTACAGGGCAATTGGAATATCTAGTATAAGTAGCGGGCACTTGGACTATCTAGGTTAATTAGCGGGCACTTGGACGATGCAGGTTCCCTACCGGGCACTTGGACTATATAGGTTCCCTATGGGCACTTGGACCCTCTAGTTTCCCTAAAGGGCACTTAGACTATGTAGGTTCCCTAGCGGGCACTTGGACCATGTAGGTTAACTAGCAGGCCCTTGGACTATCTAGGTTACCTAGCGGGCACTTGGACGATGCAGGTTCCCTAGCGGGCACTTGGACTATCTAGGTTCCCTAACGGGCACTTGGACTATGTAGGTTCCATAGCGGGCAATAGGACTATGTAGGTTCCCTAACGGGCACTTGGACTATGTAGGTTTCTATCAGGCACTTGTACTATGTAGATTAACTAGCCGGCACTTGGACTATCTAGGTAACCTAGCGGGCACTTGGACTATGTACGCCCCCAGTGGGCACTTCGACTATCTAGGTTAACTAGCGGGCACTCTGTTTATCTACGTTACCTAGCGGGCACTTGAACTATGTAGGTCAACTAGCGGGCCCTTGGACTATCTAGGTTAGCTAAGGGCACTTGAATTATGTAGGTTAACTAGAGGGCACTTGGACTATGTAGGTTAACTAGCGGACACTAGGACGATCTAGGTTAACTAGCGGGCACTTGGACGATATAGGTTAACTACCGGGCACTTGGATTATCTAGGTTGGCTAGCGGGCACTTGAACTATGTAGGTTAACTAGGGGCCCTTAGACTATCTAGGTTAGCTAACGGGCACTTGCACAATGGAGGTTAATTAGAGGGTACTTGGACTATGTAGGTTCCCCAGCTGGCATTTGGACTATATAGATTACCTAGCGGGCACTTAGACTTGTAGGTTACCTAGCGGGCACTTGGACTATGTAGGTTAACTAGCGGGCACTTGGACGATCTAGGTTAACTACCTGGCAATTGGACTATCTAGTTTAAGTAGCGGGCACTTGGTCTATATAGGGTCCCTATGGGCACTTGGACCCTCTAATTTCCCTAAAGGGCACGTGGACTATGTAGGTTCCCTATCGGGCACTTGGACTATGTAGGTTATCTAGCAGGCCCTTGGACTATCTAGGTTACCCAGCGGGCACTTGGACGATGCAGGTTCCCTAGCGGGCACATGGACTATGTAGGTTCCCTAACGGGCACTTGGACTATGTAGGTTCCATAGCGGGCACTTGGACTATGTAGGTTCCCTATCGGGCACTTGGACTATATAGGTTTCTATCAGGCACTTGGACTATGTAGATTAACTAGCGGGCACTTGGACTATGTACGACCCCTAGTGGGCACTTCGACTATCTAGGTTAACTAGCGGGCACTCGGTCTATCTACGTTACGTAGCGGGCACTTGGACTATGTAGGTCAAGTAGCGGGCCCTTGGATTATCTAGGTTAGCTAAGGGCACTTGTATTATGTAGGTTAACTAGAGGGCATTTGGACTATGTAGGTTAACTAGCGGACACTTGGAAGATCTAGGTTACCTAGCGGGCACATGGACTATGTAGGTTAACTACCGGGCACTTGCACTATCTAGGTTACCGAACGGGCATTTGGACTATGTAGGTAACCTAGCGGGCAGTTGGACAGTCTAGGTTACCTAGCGGGCACTTGGACTTATAGGTTAACGGACGGGAACTTGGACTATGTATGTTGCGTAGCGGGCAATTGGATTATCTAGGTTAGGTAACGGGCACTTGGACTATCTAGGTTACCTAGCGGGAACTAGGACTATGTAGGTTACCTAGCGGGCACTTGGACTATCTAGGTTACCTAATGGGCACTTGGACTATCTAGGTTACCTAGCGGGAACTTGGACTATGTAGGTTACCTAGCGGGCACTTGGACTATCTAGGTTACTTAACGGGCACTTGGAGCATCTAGGTTTCTTAGCGGGCACTTGGACTATGTAGGTTAACTAGCGGGTACGTGGACTATATAGGTTACCTAGAGGGCCCTTGGATTCTGTAGGTTACGTAGCGGGCACGTGGACTATCTAGGTTAATGAAAGGGCACTTGGAATATGTAGGTTACCTAGCGGGCACTTGGATTATCTAGGTTAGCTAACAGGAACTTGGAATATCCAGGTTACCTAGCGGACACTTGGACTATGTAGGTTACCTTGCGGGCACTTGTACTATCTAGGTTAGCTAAAAGGAACTTTGACTATCTAGGTTACCTAGCGGGCACGAGGACTATGTAGGTTACCTAACGGGCACTTTGACTATGTAGGTTAACTTGCGGACACTTGGACGATCTAGGTTAACTACAGGGCAATTGGAATATCTAGTATAAGTAGCGGGCACTTGGACTATCTAGGTTAATTAGCGGGCACTTGGACGATGCAGGTTCCCTAGCAGGCACTTGGACTATATAGGTTCCCTATGGGCACTTGGACCCTCTAGTTTCCCTAAAGGGCACTTAGACTATGTAGGTTCCCTAGCGGGCACTTGGACCATGTAGGTTAACTAGCAGGCCCTTGGACTATCTAGGTTACCTAGCGGGCACTTGGACGATGCAGGTTCCCTAGCGGGCACTTGGACTATCTAGGTTCCCTAACGGGCACTTGGACTATGTAGGTTCCATAGCGGGCACTTGGACTATGTAGGTTCCCTATCGGGCACTTGGACTATGTAGGTTTCTATCAGGCACTTGTACTATGTAGATTAACTAGCCGGCACTTGGACTATCTAGGTAACCTAGCGGGCACTTGGACTATGTACGCCCCCAGTGGGCACTTCGACTATCTAGGTTAACTAGCGGGCACTCTGTTTATCTACGTTACCTAGAGGGCACTTGAACTATGTAGGTCAACTAGCGGGCCCTTGGACTATCTAGGTTAGCTAAGGGCACTTGGATTATGTAGGTTAACTAGAGGGCACTTGGACTATGTAGGTTAACTAGCGGACACTAGGACGATCTAGGTTAACTAGCGGGCACTTGGACGATATAGGTTAACTACCGGGCACTTGGATTATCTAGGTTGGCTAGCGGGCACTTGAACTATGTAGGTTAACTAGGGGCCCTTAGACTATCTAGGTTAGCTAACGGGCACTTGCACAATGGAGGTTAATTAGAGGGTACTTGGACTATGTAGGTTCCCCAGCTGGCATTTGGACTATATAGATTACCTAGCGGGCACTTGGACTTATAGGTTACCTAGCGGGCACTTGGACTATGTAGGTTAACTAGCGGGCACTTGGACGATCTAGGTTAACTACCTGGCAATTGGACTATCTAGTTTAAGTAGCGGGCACTTGGTCTATATAGGGTCCCTATGGGCACTTGGACCCTCTAATTTCCCTAAAGGGCACGTGGACTATGTAGGTTCCCTATCGGGCACTTGGACTATGTAGGTTATCTAGCAGGCCCTTGGACTATCTAGGTTACCCAGCGGGCACTTGGACGATGCAGGTTCCCTAGCAGGCACATGGACTATGTAGGTTCCCTAACGGGCACTTGGACTATGTAGGTTCCATAGCGGGCACTTGGACTATGTAGGTTCCCTATCGGGCACTTGGACTATATAGGTTTCTATCAGGCACTTGGACTATGTAGATTAACTAGCGGGCACTTGGACTATGTACGACCCCTAGTGGGCACTTCGACTATCTAGGTTAACTAGCGGGCACTCGGTCTATCTACGTTACGTAGCGGGCACTTGGACTATGTAGGTCAAGTAGCGGGCCCTTGGATTATCTAGGTTAGCTAAGGGCACTTGTATTATGTAGGTTAACTAGAGGGCATTTGGACTATGTAGGTTAACTAGCGGACACTTGGAAGATCTAGGTTACCTAGCGGGCACATGGACTATGTAGGTTAACTACCGGGCACTTGCACTATCTAGGTTACCGAACGGGCATTTGGACTATGTAGGTAACCTAGCGGGCAGTTGGACAGTCTAGGTTACCTAGCGGGCACTTGGACTTATAGGTTAACGAACGGGAACTTGGACTATGTATGTTGCGTAGCGGGCAATTGGATTATCTAGGTTAGGTAACGGGCACTTGGACTATCTAGGTTACCTAGCGGGAACTAGGACTATGTAGGTTACCTAGCGGGCACTTGGACTATCTAGGTTACCTAATGGGCACTTGGACTATCTAGGTTACCTAGCGGGAACTTGGACTATGTAGGTTACCTAGCGGGCACTTGGACTATCTAGGTTACTTAACGGGCACTTGGAGCATCTAGGTTTCTTAGCGGGCACTTGGACTATGTAGGTTAACTAGTGGGCACGTGGACTATATAGGTTACCTAGAGGGCCCTTGGATTCTGTAGGTTACGTAGCGGGCACGTGGACTATCTAGGTTAATGAAAGGGCACTTGGAATATGTAGGTTACCTAGCGGGCACTTGGATTATCTAGGTTAGCTAACAGGAACTTGGAATATCCAGGTTACCTAGCGGACACTTGGACTATGTAGGTTACCTTGCGGGCACTTGTACTATCTAGGTTAGCTAAAAGGAACTTTGACTATCTAGGTTACCTAGCGGGCACGAGGACTATGTAGGTTACCTAACGGGCACTTTGACTATGTAGGTTAACTTGCGGACACTTGGACGATCTAGGTTAACTACAGGGCAATTGGAATATCTAGTATAAGTAGCGGGCACTTGGACTATCTAGGTTAATTAGCGGGCATTTGGACGATGCAGGTTCCCTAGCGGGCACTTGGACTATATAGGTTCCCTATGGGCACTTGGACCCTCTAGTTTCCCTAAAGGGCACTTAGACTATGTAGGTTCCCTAGCGGGCACTTGGACCATGTAGGTTAACTAGCAGGCCCTTGGACTATCTAGGTTACCTAGCGGGCACTTGGACGATGCAGGTTCCCTAGCGGGCACTTGGACTATCTAGGTTCCCTAACGGGCACTTGGACTATGTAGGTTCCATAGCGGGCACTTGGACTATGTAGG
This sequence comes from Tenrec ecaudatus, assembly GCF_050624435.1. NCBI lineage: Eukaryota > Metazoa > Chordata > Mammalia > Afrosoricida > Tenrecidae > Tenrec > Tenrec ecaudatus. The sequence goes on along the minus strand of NW_027459411.1, from coordinate 14,927 downwards.
TTCCCTATCGGGCACTTGGACTATGTAGGTTTCTATCAGGCACTTGTACTATGTAGATTAACTAGCCGGCACTTGGACTATCTAGGTAACCTAGCGGGCACTTGGACTATGTACGCCCCCAGTGGGCACTTCGACTATCTAGGTTAACTAGCGGGCACTCTGTTTATCTACGTTACCTAGCGGGCACTTGAACTATGTAGGTCAACTAGCGGGCCCTTGGACTATCTAGGTTAGCTAAGGGCACTTGGATTATGTAGGTTAACTAGAGGGCACTTGGACTATGTAGGTTAACTAGCGGACACTAGGACGATCTAGGTTAACTAGCGGGCACTTGGACGATATAGGTTAACTACCGGGCACTTGGATTATCTAGGTTGGCTAGCGGGCACTTGAACTATGTAGGTTAACTAGGGGCCCTTAGACTATCTAGGTTAGCTAACGGGCACTTGCACAATGGAGGTTAATTAGAGGGTACTTGGACTATGTAGGTTCCCCAGCTGGCATTTGGACTATATAGATTACCTAGCGGGCATTTGGACTTATAGGTTACCTAGCGGGCACTTGGACTATGTAGGTTAACTAGCGGGCACTTGGACGATCTAGGTTAACTACCTGGCAATTGGACTATCTAGTTTAAGTAGCGGGCACTTGGTCTATATAGGGTCCCTATGGGCACTTGGACCCTCTAATTTCCCTAAAGGGCACGTGGACTATGTAGGTTCCCTATCGGGCACTTGGACTATGTAGGTTATCTAGCAGGCCCTTGGACTATCTAGGTTACCCAGCGGGCACTTGGACGATGCAGGTTCCCTAGCAGGCACATGGACTATGTAGGTTCCCTAACGGGCACTTGGACTATGTAGGTTCCATAGCGGGCACTTGGACTATGTAGGTTCCCTATCGGGCACTTGGACTATATAGGTTTCTATCAGGCACTTGGACTATGTAGATTAACTAGCGGGCACTTGGACTATGTACGACCCCTAGTGGGCACTTCGACTATCTAGGTTAACTAGCGGGCACTCGGTCTATCTACGTTACGTAGCGGGCACTTGGACTATGTAGGTCAAGTAGCGGGCCCTTGGATTATCTAGGTTAGCTAAGGGCACTTGTATTATGTAGGTTAACTAGAGGGCATTTGGACTATGTAGGTTAACTAGCGGACACTTGGAAGATCTAGGTTACCTAGCGGGCACATGGACTATGTAGGTTAACTACCGGGCACTTGCACTATCTAGGTTACCGAACGGGCATTTGGACTATGTAGGTAACCTAGCGGGCAGTTGGACAGTCTAGGTTACCTAGCGGGCACTTGGACTTATAGGTTAACGAACGGGAACTTGGACTATGTATGTTGCGTAGCGGGCAATTGGATTATCTAGGTTAGGTAACGGGCACTTGGACTATCTAGGTTACCTAGCGGGAACTAGGACTATGTAGGTTACCTAGCGGGCACTTGGACTATCTAGGTTACCTAGCGGGAACTAGGACTATGTAGGTTACCTAGCGGGAACTTGGACTATGTAGGTTACCTAGCGGGCACTTGGACTATCTAGGTTACTTAACGGGCACTTGGAGCATCTAGGTTTCTTAGCGGGCACTTGGACTATGTAGGTTAACTAGTGGGCACGTGGACTATATAGGTTACCTAGAGGGCCCTTGGATTCTGTAGGTTACGTAGCGGGCACGTGGACTATCTAGGTTAATGAAAGGGCACTTGGAATATGTAGGTTACCTAGCGGGCACTTGGATTATCTAGGTTAGCTAACAGGAACTTGGAATATCCAGGTTACCTAGCGGACACTTGGACTATGTAGGTTACCTTGCGGGCACTTGTACTATCTAGGTTAGCTAAAAGGAACTTTGACTATCTAGGTTACCTAGCGGGCACGAGGACTATGTAGGTTACCTAACGGGCACTTTGACTATGTAGGTTAACTTGCGGACACTTGGACGATCTAGGTTAACTACAGGGCAATTGGAATATCTAGTATAAGTAGCGGGCACTTGGACTATCTAGGTTAATTAGCGGGCACTTGGACGATGCAGGTTCCCTAGCGGGCACTTGGACTATATAGGTTCCCTATGGGCACTTGGACCCTCTAGTTTCCCTAAAGGGCACTTAGACTATGTAGGTTCCCTAGCGGGCACTTGGACCATGTAGGTTAACTAGCAGGCCCTTGGACTATCTAGGTTACCTAGCGGGCACTTGGACGATGCAGGTTCCCTAGCGGGCACTTGGACTATCTAGGTTCCCTAACGGGCACTTGGACTATGTAGGTTCCATAGCGGGCAATAGGACTATGTAGGTTCCCTAACGGGCACTTGGACTATGTAGGTTTCTATCAGGCACTTGTACTATGTAGATTAACTAGCCGGCACTTGGACTATCTAGGTAACCTAGCGGGCACTTGGACTATGTACGCCCCCAGTGGGCACTTCGACTATCTAGGTTAACTAGCGGGCACTCTGTTTATCTACGTTACCTAGCGGGCACTTGAACTATGTAGGTCAACTAGCGGGCCCTTGGACTATCTAGGTTAGCTAAGGGCACTTGAATTATGTAGGTTAACTAGAGGGCACTTGGACTATGTAGGTTAACTAGCGGACACTAGGACGATCTAGGTTAACTAGCGGGCACTTGGACGATATAGGTTAACTACCGGGCACTTGGATTATCTAGGTTGGCTAGCGGGCACTTGAACTATGTAGGTTAACTAGGGGCCCTTAGACTATCTAGGTTAGCTAACGGGCACTTGCACAATGGAGGTTAATTAGAGGGTACTTGGACTATGTAGGTTCCCCAGCTGGCATTTGGACTATATAGATTACCTAGCGGGCACTTAGACTTGTAGGTTACCTAGCGGGCCCTTGGACTATGTAGGTTAACTAGCGGGCACTTGGACGATCTAGGTTAACTACCTGGCAATTGGACTATCTAGTTTAAGTAGCGGGCACTTGGTCTATATAGGGTCCCTATGGGCACTTGGACCCTCTAATTTCCCTAAAGGGCACGTGGACTATGTAGGTTCCCTATCGGGCACTTGGACTATGTAGGTTATCTAGCAGGCCCTTGGACTATCTAGGTTACCCAGCGGGCACTTGGACGATGCAGGTTCCCTAGCGGGCACATGGACTATGTAGGTTCCCTAACGGGCACTTGGACTATGTAGGTTCCATAGCGGGCACTTGGACTATGTAGGTTCCCTATCGGGCACTTGGACTATATAGGTTTCTATCAGGCACTTGGACTATGTAGATTAACTAGCGGGCACTTGGACTATGTACGACCCCTAGTGGGCACTTCGACTATCTAGGTTAACTAGCGGGCACTCGGTCTATCTACGTTACGTAGCGGGCACTTGGACTATGTAGGTCAAGTAGCGGGCCCTTGGATTATCTAGGTTAGCTAAGGGCACTTGTATTATGTAGGTTAACTAGAGGGCATTTGGACTATGTAGGTTAACTAGCGGACACTTGGAAGATCTAGGTTACCTAGCGGGCACATGGACTATGTAGGTTAACTACCGGGCACTTGCACTATCTAGGTTACCGAACGGGCATTTGGACTATGTAGGTAACCTAGCGGGCAGTTGGACAGTCTAGGTTACCTAGCGGGCACTTGGACTTATAGGTTAACGGACGGGAACTTGGACTATGTATGTTGCGTAGCGGGCAATTGGATTATCTAGGTTAGGTAACGGGCACTTGGACTATCTAGGTTACCTAGCGGGAACTAGGACTATGTAGGTTACCTAGCGGGCACTTGGACTATCTAGGTTACCTAATGGGCACTTGGACTATCTAGGTTACCTAGCGGGAACTTGGACTATGTAGGTTACCTAGCGGGCACTTGGACTATCTAGGTTACTTAACGGGCACTTGGAGCATCTAGGTTTCTTAGCGGGCACTTGGACTATGTAGGTTAACTAGCGGGTACGTGGACTATATAGGTTACCTAGAGGGCCCTTGGATTCTGTAGGTTACGTAGCGGGCACGTGGACTATCTAGGTTAATGAAAGGGCACTTGGAATATGTAGGTTACCTAGCGGGCACTTGGATTATCTAGGTTAGCTAACAGGAACTTGGAATATCCAGGTTACCTAGCGGACACTTGGACTATGTAGGTTACCTTGCGGGCACTTGTACTATCTAGGTTAGCTAAAAGGAACTTTGACTATCTAGGTTACCTAGCGGGCACGAGGACTATGTAGGTTACCTAACGGGCACTTTGACTATGTAGGTTAACTTGCGGACACTTGGACGATCTAGGTTAACTACAGGGCAATTGGAATATCTAGTATAAGTAGCGGGCACTTGGACTATCTAGGTTAATTAGCGGGCACTTGGACGATGCAGGTTCCCTAGCAGGCACTTGGACTATATAGGTTCCCTATGGGCACTTGGACCCTCTAGTTTCCCTAAAGGGCACTTAGACTATGTAGGTTCCCAAGCGGGCACTTGGACCATGTAGGTTAACTAGCAGGCCCTTGGACTATCTAGGTTACCTAGCGGGCACTTGGACGATGCAGGTTCCCTAGCGGGCACTTGGACTATCTAGGTTCCCTAACGGGCACTTGGACTATGTAGGTTCCATAGCGGGCACTTGGACTATGTAGGTTCCCTATCGGGCACTTGGACTATGTAGGTTTCTATCAGGCACTTGTACTATGTAGATTAACTAGCCGGCACTTGGACTATCTAGGTAACCTAGCGGGCACTTGGACTATGTACGCCCCCAGTGGGCACTTCGACTATCTAGGTTAACTAGCGGGCACTCTGTTTATCTACGTTACCTAGAGGGCACTTGAACTATGTAGGTCAACTAGCGGGCCCTTGGACTATCTAGGTTAGCTAAGGGCACTTGGATTATGTAGGTTAACTAGAGGGCACTTGGACTATGTAGGTTAACTAGCGGACACTAGGACGATCTAGGTTAACTAGCGGGCACTTGGACGATATAGGTTAACTACCGGGCACTTGGATTATCTAGGTTGGCTAGCGGGCACTTGAACTATGTAGGTTAACTAGGGGCCCTTAGACTATCTAGGTTAGCTAACGGGCACTTGCACAATGGAGGTTAATTAGAGGGTACTTGGACTATGTAGGTTCCCCAGCTGGCATTTGGACTATATAGATTACCTAGCGGGCACTTGGACTTTGTAGGTTACCTAGCGGGCACTTGGACTATCTACGTTACCTAGCGGGTACTTGGACTATCTAGGTTAACTACAGGGCACTTGGTCTATCTAGGTTAACTAACGGGCACTTGGACTATGTAAGTTCCCTAGCGGGCACTTTCACTATGTGGATTCCATAGGGGGCATTTGGACTATCTAGGTAACCTAACGGGCACTTGGAGTATGTAGGTTCCCTAGCGGGCACTTGGATTATGTAGGTTCCCTATCGGGCATTTGGACTATGTAGGTTACTAGCGGGCATTTGGACTATGTAGGTTACCTAACGGGGACTTGGACTATGTACCTTCGCTATCGGGCACTTGGACAATATTGGTTCACTAGCGGGCACTAGGACTATGTGGGTTACCTAGCGGGCACTTGGACTATCAAGGTTACCTAGCGGGCACTTGGACTATATAGGTTAACTAGCGGGCCCTTCGACTATCTAGGTTACCTAGCGGGCAATTGGACTATGTAGGTTAACTAGCGAGCACATAGACTATCTAAGTTACCTAGCGGGCACTTGGACTATGTACGTTCCCTAATGGGCACTTGGACTATGTAGGTTAACTAGCGGGCACTTGGACTATCTAGGTTACCTAAAGGGTACTTGGACTATCTAGGTTACCTAACGGGCACTTTGACTAACAAGGTTACCTAGCGGGCACTTGGACTATCTACGTTAGCTAACAGGAACTTGGACTATCTAGGTTACCTAGCGGGCACTTTGACTATGTAGGTTACCTAGCGGGCACTTGGACTATCTAGGTTACCTAGCGGGCACTTTAACTATCTAAGTTAGCTAAAAGGAACTTGGACTATCTAGGTTACCTAGCGGGCACTAGGACTATGTAGGTTACCTAACGGGCACTTGGACTATGTAGGTTAACTAGCGGACACTTGGACGATCTAGGTTAACTAGCCGGCACTTGGAATATCTAGGTTAACTAGCGGGCACTTGGACTATCTTGGTTACCTATTGGGCACTTGAACATTCTACGTTACCTAGCGGGTACTTGGACTATCTAGGTTAACTACCGGGCACTTGGACTATCTAGGTTAACTAACGGGCACTTGGACTATGTAAGTTCCCTAGCGGGCACTTTCACTATGTGGATTCCATAGGGGGCATTTGGACTATCTAGGTTACCTAACGGGCACTTGGAGTATATAGATTCCCTAGCGGGCACTTGGATTATGTAGGTTCCCTGTCGGGCATTTGGACTATGTAGGTTACCTAACGGGGACTTGGACTATGTACCTTCGCTTTCGGGCACTTGGACAATATTGGTTCACTAGCGGGCACTAGGACTATGTTGGTTACCTAGCGGGCACTTGGACTATCAAGGTTACCTAGCGGGCCCTTGGACTATGTAGGTTAACTAGCGGGCACTTGGACGATCTAGGTTAACTACCTGGCAATTGGACTATCTAGTTTAAGTAGCGGGCACTTGGTCTATATAGGGTCCCTATGGGCACTTGGACCCTCTAATTTCCCTAAAGGGCACGTGGACTATGTAGGTTCCCTATCGGGCACTTGGACTATGTAGGTTATCTAGCAGGCCCTTGGACTATCTAGGTTACCCAGCGGGCACTTGGACGATGCAGGTTCCCTAGCGGGCACATGGACTATGTAGGTTCCCTAACGGGCACTTGGACTATGTAGGTTCCATAGCGGGCACTTGGACTATGTAGGTTCCCTATCGGGCACTTGGACTATATAGGTTTCTATCAGGCACTTGGACTATGTAGATTAACTAGCGGGCACTTGGACTATGTACGACCCCTAGTGGGCACTTCGACTATCTAGGTTAACTAGCGGGCACTCGGTCTATCTACGTTACGTAGCGGGCACTTGGACTATGTAGGTCAAGTAGCGGGCCCTTGGATTATCTAGGTTAGCTAAGGGCACTTGTATTATGTAGGTTAACTAGAGGGCATTTGGACTATGTAGGTTAACTAGCGGACACTTGGAAGATCTAGGTTACCTAGCGGGCACATGGACTATGTAGGTTAACTACCGGGCACTTGCACTATCTAGGTTACCGAACGGTCATTTGGACTATGTAGGTAACCTAGCGGGCAGTTGGACAGTCTAGGTTACCTAGCGGGCACTTGGACATATAGGTTAACGAACGGGAACTTGGACTATGTATGTTGCGTAGCGGGCAATTGGATTATCTAGGTTAGGTAACGGGCACTTGGACTATGTAGGTTACCTAGCGGGAACTAGGACTATGTAGGTTACCTAGCGGGCACTTGGACTATCTAGGTTACCTAATGGGCACTTGGACTATCTAGGTTACCTAGCGGGAACTTGGACTATGTAGGTTACCTAGCGGGCACTTGGACTATCTAGGTTACTTAACGGGCACTTGGAGCATCTAGGTTTCTTAGCGGGCACTTGGACTATGTAGGTTAACTAGCGGGCACGTGGACTATATAGGTTACCTAGAGGGCCCTTGGATTCTGTAGGTTACGTAGCGGGCACGTGGACTATCTAGGTTAATGAAAGGGCACTTGGAATATGTAGGTTACCTAGCGGGCACTTGGATTATCTAGGTTAGCTAACAGGAACTTGGAATATCCAGGTTACCTAGCGGACACTTGGACTATGTAGGTTACCTTGCGGGCACTTGTACTATCTAGGTTAGCTAAAAGGAACTTTGACTATCTAGGTTAGCTAACGGGCACTTGCACAATGGAGGTTAATTAGAGGTACTTGGACTATGTAGGTTCCCCAGCTGGCATTTGGACTATATAGATTACCTAGCGGGCACTTGGACTTTGTAGGTTACCTAGCGGGCACTTGGACTATCTACGTTACCTAGCGGGTACTTGGACTATCTAGGTTAACTACCGGGCACTTGGACTATCTAGGTTAACTAACGGGCACTTGGACTATGTAAGTTCCCTAGCGGGCACTTTCACTATGTGGATTCCATAGGGGGCATTTGGACTATCTAGGTTACCTAACGGGCACTTGGAGTATGTAGGTTCCCTAGCGGGCACTAGGATTATGTAGGTTCCCTATCGGGCATTTGGACTATGTAGGTTACTAGCGGGCATTTGGACTATGTAGGTTACCTAACGGGGACTTGGACTATGTACCTTCGCTATCGGGCACTTGGACAATATTGGTTCACTAGCGGGCACTAGGACTATGTAGGTTACCTAGCGGGCACTTGGACTATCAAGGTTACCTAGCGGGCACTTGGACTATATAGGTTAACTAGCGGGCCCTTCGACTATCTAGGTTACCTAGCGGGCAATTGGACTATGTAGGTTAACTAGCGAGCACATAGACTATCTAGGTTACCTAGCGGGCACTTGGACTATGTACGTTCCCTAATGGGCACTTGAACTATGTAGGTTAACTAGCGGGCACTTGGACTATCTAGGTTACCTAAAGGGTACATGGACTATCTAGGTTACCTAACGGGCACTTTGACTAACAAGGTTACCTAGCGGGCACTTGGACTATCTACGTTAGCTAACAGGAACTTGGACTATCTAGGTTACCTAGCGGGCACTTTGACTATGTAGGTTACCTAGCGGGCACTTGGACTATCTAAGTTACCTAGCGGGCACTTGAACTATCTAAGTTAGCTAAAAGGAACTTGGACTATCTAGGTTACCTAGCGGGCACTAGGACTATGTAGGTTACCTAACGGGCACTTGGACTATGTAGGTTAACTAGCGGACCCTTGGACGATCTAGGTTAACTAGCCGGCACTTGGAATATCTAGGTTAACTAGCGGGCACTTGGACTATCTTGGTTACCTATTGGGCACTTGAACTATCTACGTTACCTAGCGGGTACTTGGACTATCTAGGTTAACTACCGGGCACTTGGACTATCTAGGTTAACTAATGGGCACTTGGACTATGTAAGTTCCCTAGCGGGCACTTTCACTATGTGGATTCCATAGGGGCCATTTGGATTATCTAGGTTACCTAACGGGCACTTGGAGTATGTAGATTCCCTAGTGGGCACTTGGATTTTGTAGGTTCCCTATCGGGTATTTGGACTATGTAGGTTACCTAACGGGGACTTGGACTATGTACCTTCGCTTTCGGGCACTTGGACAATATTGGTTCACTAGCGGGCACTAGGACTATGTTGGTTACCTAGCGGGCACTTGGACTATCAAGGTTACCTAGCGGGCCCTTGGACTATATAGGTTAACTAGCGGGCCCTTCGACTATCTAGGTTACCTAGCAGGCAATTGGACTATGTAGGTTAACTAGCGAGCACATAGACTATCTGGGTTAACTAGCGGGCACTTGGACTATGTACGTTCCCTAATGGGCACTTGGACTATGTAGGTTAACTAGCGGGCACTTGTACTATCTAGGTTACCTAAAGGGTACTTGGACTATCTAGGTTACCTAACGGGCACTTTGACTAACAAGGTTACCTAGCGGGCACTTGGACTATCTACGTTAGCTAACAGGAACTTGGACTATCTAGGTTACCTAGCGGGCACTTTGACTATGTAGGTTACCTAGTGGGCACTTGGAGTATCTAAGTTAGCTAAAAGGAACTTGGACTATCTAGGTTACCTAGCGGGCACTAGGACTATGTAGGTTACCTAACGGGCACTTGGACTATGTAGGTTAACTAGCAGACACTTGGACGATCTAGGTTAACTAGCCGGCACTTGGAATATCTAGGTTAACTAGCGGGCACTTGGACTATCTTGGTTACCTATTGGGCACTTGAACTATCTACGTTACCTAGCGGGTACTTGGACTATCTAGGTTAACTACCGGGCACTTGGACTATCTAGGTTAACTAACGGGCACTTGGACTATGTAAGTTCCCTAGCGGGCACTTTCACTATGTGGATTCCATAGGGGGCATTTGGACTATCTAGGTTACCTAACGGGCACTTGGAGTATGTAGATTCCCTAGCGGGCACTTGGATTATGTAGGTTCCCTATCGGGCATTTGGACTATGTAGGTTACCTAACGGGGACTTGGACTATGTACCTTCGCTTTCGGGCACTTGGACAATATTGGTTCACTAGCGGGCACTAGGACTATGTTGGTTACCTAGCGGGCACTTGGACTATCAAGGTTACCTAGCGGGCACTTGGACTATATAGGTTAACTAGCGGGCCCTTCGACTATCTAGGTTACCTAGCAGGCAATTGGACTATGTAGGTTAACTAGCGAGCACATAGACTATCTAGGTTAACTAGCGGGCACTTGGACTATGTACGTTCCCTAATGGGCACTTGGACTATGTAGGTTAACTAGCGGGCACTTGTACTATCTAGGTTACCTAAAGGGTACTTGGACTATCTAGGTTACCTAACGGGCACTTTGACTAACAAGGTTACCTAGCGGGCACTTGGACTATCTACGTTAGCTAACAGGAACTTGGACTATCTAGGTTACCTAGCGGGCACTTTGACTATGTAGGTTACCTAGTGGGCACTTGGAGTATCTAAGTTAGCTAAAAGGAACTTGGACTATCTAGGTTACCTAGCGGGCACTAGGACTATGTAGGTTACCTAACGGGCACTTGGACTATGTAGGTTAACTAGCGGACACTTGGACGATCTAGGTTAACTAGCCGGCACTTGGAATATCTAGGTTAACTAGCGGGCACTTGGACTATCTAGGTTAACTAGCGGGTTCTTGGACTATGTAGGTTAACAAACGGGCACTTGGACGATCTAGGTTAACTAGCGGGCAATTGGACTATCTAGTTTAACTAGCGGGCACTTGGACGATGCAGGTTCCCTAACGGGCACTTTGCCTATGTAGGTTCCCTAGCGGGAACTTGGACTATATAGGTTCCCTATGGGCACTTGGACTCTCTAGTTTCCCTAAAGGGCACTTGGACTATGTAGGTTCCCTAGAGGGCACTTGGACTATGGAGGTTGCCTATCGGGCACTTGGACTATGTAGGTTATCTAGCAGGCCCTTGGACTCTCTAGTTTACCTGGCGAGCACTTGGACGATGCAGGTTCCCTAGTGGGCACTTGGACTGTCTAGGTTCCCTAACGGCACTTGGACTATGTAGGTTCCATAGGGGGCACTTGGACTATATAGTTTCCCTATTGGGCACTTGGACTATGTAGGTTTGTATCGGGCATTGGGACTATGTAGGTTAACTACCGGGCACTTGGACTATCTAGGTTACCTAGCGGGCACTTGGTCTATGTACATACCCTAGCTGGCACTTGGACTATGTAGGTTACCTAGCGGGCATTTGTACTATGTACGTCCCCTAGTGGGCACTTGGACTATCTAGGTTAACTAACGGGCACTAGAACTATCTAGGTTAACTAGCGAGCACTTGATCTATCTAGGTAACCTAGCGGGCACTTGGACTATGTAGGTCAACTAGCGGGCATTTGTACTATGTACGTCCCCTAGTGGGCACTTGGACGATCTAGGTTAACTAGCGGGCACTTGGACTATGTAGGTTAGCTAGCGGGCACTTGAACTATGTAGGTTAACTAGTGGGCCCTTAGACTATCTAGGTTAGCTAGCAGGCATTTGGACTATGTAGGTTAATTAGCGGGTATTTCGACTATGTAGGTGCCCTAGCGGGCATTTGGACTATATAGATTACCTAGAGGGCACTTGGACATTGTAGGTTACGTAGCGGACACTTGGAATATCTATGTTACCTAGCGTGCACTTGAACTATCTACGTTACCTAGCGGGTACTTGGACTATCTAGGTTAACGAGCGGGCACTTGGACTATCTAGGTTAACTAACGGGCACATGGACTATATAACTTCCCTAGCGGGCACTTGGATTATGTAGGTTCCCTATCAGGCACTTGGACTATGTAGGTTACTAGCGGGCATTTGGACTATGTAGGTTACCTAACGGGCACTTGGACTATCTAGTTATGTAACGGGCACTTGGACTATCTAGGTTACCTAGTGGGAACTTGGACTATGTAGGTTACCTAGCGGGCACTTTGACTATCTTGGTTATTTAGCGGGCACATGGACTATGTAGGTTAACTAGAGGACACTTGGACGAACTAGGTTAACGAGCGGGTCCTTGGACTATGTAGGTTACCTAGCGGGCACTTGGACTATCTAGGTTAGCTAACAGGAACTTGGACTATCTAGGTTACCTAGCGGGCACTTTGACTATTTAGGTCACCTAGCGGGCACTTGGACGATCTAGGTTACCTAACGGGCACTTGGACTATGCAGGTAACCTAGCGGGCACTTGGACTGTCTAGGTTACCTAGCGGCGACATGGATTTCTAGGTTAACGAACGGGCACTTGGACTATGTAGGTTGCCTAGCGGGAACTTGGACGATCTATGTTAGGTAACGGGCACTTGGACTATCTAGGTTACCTAAAGGGTACTTGGACTATCTAGGTTACCTAACGGGCACTTTGACTAACAAGGTTACCTAGCGGGCACTTGGACTATCTACGTTAGCTAACAGGAACTTGGACTATCTAGGTTACCTAGCGGGCACTTTGACTATGTAGGTTACCTAGCGGGCACTTGGACTATCTAGGTTACCTAGCGGGCACTTGAACTATCTAAGTTAGCTAAAAGGAACTTGGACTATCTAGGTTACCTAGCGGGCACTAGGACTATGTAGGTTACCTAACGGGCACTTGGACTATGTAGGTTAACTAGCGGACACTTGGACGATCTATGTTAACTAGCCGGCACTTGGAATATCTAGGTTAACTAGCGGGCACTTGGACTATCTTGGTTACCTATTGGGCACTTGAACTATCTACGTTACCTAGCGGGTACTTGGACTATCTAGGTTAACTACCGGGCACTTGGACTATCTAGGTTAACTAACGGGCACTTGGACTATGTAAGTTCCCTAGCGGGCACTTTCACTATGTGGATTCCATAGGGGGCATTTGGACTATCTAGGTTACCTAACGGGCACTTGGAGTATGTAGATTCCCTAGCGGGCACTTGGATTATGTAGGTTCCCTATCGGGCATTTGGACTATGTAGGTTACCTAACGGGGACTTGGACTATGTACCTTCGCTTTCGGGCACTTGGACAATATTAGTTCACTAGCGGGCACTAGGACTATGTTGGTTACCTAGCGGGCACTTGGACTATCAAGGTTACCTAGCGGGCACTTGGACTATATAGGTTAACTAGCGGGCCCTTCGACTATCTAGGTTACCTAGCAGGCAATTGGACTATGTAGGTTAACTAGCGAGCACATAGACTATCTAGGTTAACTAGCGGGCACTTGGACTATGTACGTTCCCTAATGGGCACTTGGACTATGTAGGTTAACTAGCGGGCACTTGTACTATCTAGGTTACCTAAAGGGTACTTGGACTATCTAGGTTACCTAACGGGCACTTTGACTAACAAGGTTACCTAGCGGGCACTTGGACTATCTACGTTAGCTAACAGGAACTTGGACTATCTAGGTTACCTAGCGGGCACTTTGACTATGTAGGTTACCTAGTGGGCACTTGGAGTATCTAAGTTAGCTAAAAGGAACTTGGACTATCTAGGTTACCTAGCGGGCACTAGGACTATGTAGGTTACCTAACGGGCACTTGGACTATGTAGGTTAACTAGCGGACACTTGGACGATCTAGGTTAACTAGCCGGCACTTGGAATATCTAGGTTAACTAGCGGGCACTTGGACTATCTAGGTTAACTAGCGGGCACTTGGACGATCTAGGTTAACTAGCGGGCAATTGGACTATCTAGTTTAACTAGCGGGCACTTGGACTATCTAGGTTAACTAGCGGGCACTTGGACGATGCAGGTTCCCTAACGGGCACTTTGCCTATGTAGGTTCCCTAGCGGGAACTTGGACTATATAGGTTCCCTATGGGCACTTGGACTCTCTAGTTTCCCTAAAGGGCACTTGGACTATGTAGGTTCCCTAGAGGGCACTTGGACTATGGAGGTTGCCTATCGGGCACTTGGAATATGTAGGTTATCTAGCAGGCCCTTGGACTCTCTAGTTTACCTGGCGAGCACTTGGACGATGCAGGTTCCCTAGTGGGCACTTGGACTGTCTAGGTTCCCTAACGGCACTTGGACTATGTAGGTTCCATAGGGGGCACTTGGACTATATAGTTTCCCTATTGGGCACTTGGACTATGTAGGTTTGTATCGGGCATTGGGACTATGTAGGTTAACTACCGGGCACTTGGACTATCTAGGTTACCTAGCGGGCACTTGGTCTATGTACATACCCTAGCTGGCACTTGGACTATGTAGGTTACCTAGCGGGCATTTGTACTATGTACGTCCCCTAGTGGGCACTTGGACTATCTAGGTTAACTAACGGGCACTAGAACTATCTAGGTTAACTAGCGAGCACTTGGTCTATCTAGGTAACCTAGCGGGCACTTGGACTATGTAGGTCAACTAGCGGGCATTTGTACTATGTACGTCCCCTAGTGGGCACTTGGACGATCTAGGTTAGCTAGCGGGCACTTGAACTATGTAGGTTAACTAGTGGGCCCTTAGACTATCTAGGTTAGCTAGCAGGCACTTGGACTATGTAGGTTAATTAGCGGGTATTTCGACTATGTAGGTGCCCTAGCGGGCATTTGGACTATATAGATTACCTAGAGGGCACTTGGACATTGTAGGTTACGTAGCGGACACTTGGAATATCTATGTTACCTAGCGTGCACTTGAACTATCTACGTTACCTAGCGGGTACTTGGACTATCTAGGTTAACGAGCGGGCACTTGGACTATCTAGGTTAACTAACGGGCACTTGGACTATATAACTTC